>NC_134468.1:26272619-26324727 GCF_964194025.1 Convolutriloba macropyga | reverse complement strand
AGGTCGCAATACCCCCAAGTGAAATAGCTATGATCAAAAAGTCAGATTTTTTTAAAACGGTTAAATGGAACGCACAGGCATCCCAAATATTCTTCCAGAAAGCATATTGCCATGGGAAACAAAAAACGAACAATTCATGCGTTTATATAAGCCATAGCAAAGAAAATTGAAATCAAGCAAGTTGTGAAGTAAAGTGAAATAAAGACCGGTACATCCGTCTTTATAGGTGTCAACCCGCCACCGCCAAGATGCACCATCTATATGTGAGACAACTATGTCAAAACAATTACCACAGAAACTGCCGAATATTGTAAAGCGACTCGCAAATACTTCATATACGCCGAATTTCAAAGCCGGATTGAATTGAAATTCTGTCACTGTCTTTGTTTGAGGATGAAAAAGATGAAGTTGCCTAAATGATTATAAAAAGACGTCTAGATATTAATTTAATGAATCTGCTAAGGGTTGGCCGCTAATTTTTGGTCTTAGCAAAAGAGTTGGAAGCACTCTTTGAAATTTATTATATTTTGGAATTTTCGTGGGTTGGTAACAATTCAAATGACAATTTATTTTGATACCTTGTCTTCTGAGTTTTTCCGCAGTGCTAAGAGTCAATAAAATAGGAGGTGCAAGTGTCTTCTAAAAATGTGATCGATAACAAAACTTTGAAAAATTTATATGGGAATTTTTGGAAAGCTGCTATAACACTGAAGATGTGGATAGAACTACTTAATCGGTGTTTGCCATTACCGGGCGCCTGTAACAAGTCTTGAACATTTTAAAAGTAATTTTTATCGTAGAAATAGCATTAAATTTTGTCGAAACTCTTCTCATGGTTGACTTTGAAAGCTCATTGGAGATTAATTACGATTCGCCAGTAATTTTAAATTATTTTTTGAAGGACTCTAGACTTTCTTGGTTTCAGTTCTCTTACAGTAAAACCCACAAAAGCGGAGGTTTCCTTGACCATATAGTTTCGAATAATACATTATACCAGATTAAGTTAATTTTTGACCTTTCATTTTGGTGCTAGTTTTTCTCTGAGCCAATCAAAAGAGAAAACGTTGGCTACAATTTTTTTTACAAAAATAGAAGTTTTACACTGAATTATTTGTTATACTAATAAAGCATTTTAAAACTTTTACAGCTTTCAACGATTGACATTGAATGGCATGTTTATCTTGGTATAGAAGCAATTTTTTGACGTCTATCTTACCGTTCATACACAAATAATTGATTACGAATCTTTGGGTTTCGCTTTATGGTGAAACTTGCATCGAAAAACTGGGTTTGAAAACATGAAGAAAATTTAACTTTACATAAAGAGAAAAGACTAACCGTAAAAGTTTGGCATGATAGAGCAGCTTGTTACTGGAGGCAAACAAAAACACTCACATTACGAGAACTAAGAACACCGTACAAACGTTTCAACTATTATTATGTTTTGAAAAATGAAAAGTTAAAGCAGCTTTTCCAGATGCAGCTTCTCCGGAGATTACGGTAGCGCAGTGGGAACAATGAAATTTTTCTGCACAATGTCTTGTTTGTAGTTGCTCAATTTTGATCTGAATGCGTAGTTGTTCTCCGTATTCCTCTATCGTTAAACATCACTGGAGGAATACAAATGTTTGTTGTGAAAATTTTGCAAAACTCAACAAATTCAAACTTTAGTTTTGTTTCTAAACGTTTTGAAGCATCAGCTTTTTTGCAGTTGCGATAACAACCTGACGCAAGTGATCTTCCAAAAATTATCAATTTTGGCGCCGCTTCTGAGCAGCAGTAAAAGCCAGTAGAAAACCGAAATCTTTTGAAATTGGAAAAATTTAGAACTCAAAAATGACCAAAACAGCAAATATTTACGCGTTGGATTCGAAAATTTGTACACACATTTGGGAGGGAAATTCTGGGCGACCAAAGTTTTTAGCACAAGGATAGGGTAAACTGTGACGCATCTGTGAGCCCAACTAACTAAATTGATTCACATTCATAAATGTGGGTATTATCACTTATATGGCGCAAAAGGCAAAAGTGCAATGTTTCATAGAATTTCTACTCATAGTAAAAAAGTCGATGTTTTTTGTGAGCGTTTAGTTGTTCATTTATGGTCAAACTCCGTATTTGCAAGGCATCCATTCCCAGTTAATTACCATCTTTGCTTGTGTCTATAAAAGCTTTTTGTGTACCTACTTGACATTTACAGAGTATATACTGACCTAAAAACCTTACTCGATCAACCACTCAGGAACTAGTAAGTATGAGGTAAATGATGGTATTTATCTTATTATTTATTTTATTTATTTTAACCATTTTTTGGTTATCAGACCAGTTCTGAAATTAGAACTATTAGAAACTGTTGCAAAGAGATTTTGGCTCTCTGATTGACTATAGTTTGATTCCTAATCAACTCAGTAATTTTTTATGGTAAGTTAGCAAGATCGTAGAATCGGCAATGTTTCTCAGTTAGTTCAGCTTTCCTACAAGAAGTTGGCAATATTACTCTCTTTGACTGAAGTCTTGCAAACTTCAGTTCGAGTTCATTGAACATAGTTTATCACTAAGGATGTTCTTATCTTCAATCAAAGTTTTAATTGAAGTCTTAATGCGTCCAAGCGACTAATTGATGAGCGAGATTTTTTGGTGAACTGGATTTCGTGCAAAACCAGGGTGGTTTGAAACTGGAGAACCAGGCGATGAAGATTGGGATCTTCTGTGATTTTTGATCAGCATCAGCGTTTGGTCCGCTGATTCCCAATACAACACGAAGAGCGACGACTCTTCAATTTCATTTGGTGAACCAAATTTGGTGGAAAAAAATTATTATTGCTGGAATGAGCCCCAACAGAGTTTTAAAAACAACTGAATTGAAGATGTAGGTTTTGTTCATCAATTTTTAAAATGAGGAAAACGAGTTGTGCAAAACATTCGCTCGACATCTTGCCGATGTAAATGGCCATCTGCAGAACAAAACAGAGCCAGCGTAAAGCGCATATCTTCGCAAGACAAGATTCCAGCACCAAGGACCACCAGCATATCAGATCAAGCGGAGAAGTCAGAATCCCCAACACAACTCTCGCAGCATATTCATGGAGAGTTGAAACCAAATGAATGTCAGCCAAATCACCCCATATTTGTTTATGAGCCAGTAATGAGACAAACAAATAATTTTGAATCAAATGCTGACAACTCTGCCAATTCAAAGACTGTAGAACCTCCATTTAAAGATTGACAGCACACCATCTGCAGTTACAGGGAATTCAAGCAAATGAAGTTGAGTGGACAACAAGGATAGGTTCAGAAATTCAGATTGTGTTTCAACTGTCTTAAAATTCGTCATCAGTGAGATGATAGTAATAGTGGAGCTTGCAGTTTACCATACCGTGGTGAAGGACATCAAACTCCTGTGTAGCAGATTTCGAAGAGGGAGGCTGCAACAACTTCTGAGATGCAAAACGGAAGAAGCAACACATATCCCAGAAAAATGAACATTGCGCATTAAACGCTTGAACGCTAAAAAACATAAATGCAGTCGCAATGTGGGACTCTGGAGTTTCAGTTTCTTTTCGGTAGAGAAATAACTTGTTTCTCCTCTGCCGCTTCAAGGCCTAAAAGCGTCCTTATTAGAAGCAAGAATCCTATGATCACAAAAAGTCAGGACTGTACAGTATCACTCACAAGTCCCAACGATAAACAACAGTACAACTATAAGCTTGCGAGAAAGTGTGACCAGATTGTTGATCTTCAATAATTGAAAGACCGTTACCCATATCCAAAGAATTATTCGAGTCAATTTCCCAATCTGAATCATGTTGAAGGTCATCTTGGACAAGACTGTTACGATTTTCATCCAGCCTCAATGTTCCAGCCATGTTTCAGACCCTATTAGCCCAAATAACCTACTCTTCAAGTTGCTGTCCAAGCAATTAAAGCCAAAGCTTACAATTTTACTGACAAGAAGATCGAGAGCAGAGAATTAAAGTTTAAGATTCAACAGGGCAAAAAGCTCGCCGGTTTTTGCAAATTAGACCTTCCACCAAGTGACGAAAGACAATGCACTCAACGACGAATGTCTAGTAAGAACTGTCCTGCAAAATTTCGATATGGATCACTTCCTTAAGTCTTCCAAAGATGCAAAGAAAAATACCTGAAAGTCAGAGATATCTTCAACAATTGGTATTCGTATTAAGCAAACGGATGACAAGATGAAGAACTCAACTCAAAGATCTCAGAGGTACACATGTCAACAAAGTTGTGAACAATTTCGATGCTGAACCACAATCACCATCAACCCTTCGACTAAGCGGAGTGTGGATGCCGACAGTTCAATCGTCTGTACTGGAAATGAGTGAAAAGCGCGACCAAAAACAAATGAGAAAAATATCTGATCTTTTGTCTCAGCAGTGTTCGACTGACTGGCGATATATTCACCCCTCAAAATACGGATTATTCACCCCACATTTGAGCAGCATTGAGACAATTGTGGGAGAGAAATTTTCAGCAGAACGCTTTAGGTTATGCATTGATTGCTGTTCTGAATAGTGAGAAATAAAACCGATGCAAAAGAAATCAATTTATTTTTGAAGACCGATGTACTACCTTCCGCCTTCGCATTTCAGCAGATACATCAGGAGAGGCAATCTGCATCCTGACATATCTGCAAGATGTAGTGACCCAAAACTAGGCTTTGTAATTGGAAAGTGTCCGGAAGCACATATAAGAGATATGTCATTTCCAAAGATATATCCTCAAGCTGCAATGTACGGTGTTCGTCTCGAGAAGCTGATTTTGAAACAACATGATGTCAAAAACAATCAGTGGACAGATTCCCCAAGAAAGATGCTTTGGCTACAATCACCACAGAAGAATTAACACGTGTTTATTGGCAGTAGAGAAACAGACTCCGGAAAACCCAGTAGACCAGCGGAAACATATTAAGGTTTTCGAGAACCCACCAGATATTGGCACCTGAGGAATCTCGATTGAAGGGCGTAAAATGGCCAAGCTGTTGAGCCAATTGAAATAAATTGAAGCTGAGCAAGATTCAGGTAAAGCAGCAAGAGAATCTGAATTACATCAATCATTTTAATGGAGGCAAAACAGCAGCTTCAAACAAATCCAAACCGTCATTGCGTAATGCATGGATTTAACAAATGAGTTACAGCGAATCAGGTCGAGATGCGTCAATTGCCGGCAAAGGGTCGCCAATCCAATTCATCCACCAATAGCTGACACTCCAAGAGAGCAACCTGATCCGAATGTGTTATGATTCAACCACACAGGAGTTGAGTACTTCGCACTCATTGTAGTCAAGTTTCTACAACGTACTCTGAAATATGGTGCTTCCTCTTCACTTGTCTGCCAACAAGAACAGTACACTTCGATGTGTCGCTGACTGCACAAAACGAGTTTTTTTCCAGCGGAATTATCAAAATTTAACCGAAATTGCTACCACAAGTTTATGAGATCGAAAACAGGGCCGGCTTTGCTGGCACCATTTTTGATATGTAACAAAAGTCACGACCCTGAGGATCGAACAGCTCTAACACCAAAAAATTTAATGCTGGGTTGCGAAAACGCAAGTTTATCATTTATGCCATCCAGCGCCAGGATGGATGCGAGAAACCTGTTCAAAGACATGATCTGGAAGAAATGCACTCAAGATTATCTGCCACAATTGAACCAGAGATCAAAATGGTCTGAAGAACGAGTACAAAACTTTGAAGAAGGTGATCGTGTTTGACTAGTGATTGAATCTGTGAAGCGCTGCAGAAATAAATCGGCACAAAAAATGGAAATCTTCGCTGTCAACTACCAGAGTTGAAGTAGCACATAGAGTAATATACCGGGCAGCAGGGACGTCAGCCCAGTATTCTGTGATGGCGTTTCTGAGATTGCCAGCAAGCCCAACGATGTTGGCGCCACTACTGAAGAGTCAAAATGTCATTAGATAAAGTTGAAAAAAAAACCGAAAATCTCAAAACTCAAAAATGACCAGGAGAAAAAAATTTTTGCAAGCCGGATCTAAAAATGTGTACAGCCCTCATTTGAGAAGAGAAACCCTGAAAGACCGAAGGTTTTAGCACAATGCTTGGCTAAATTCTAACTGGTCTATGAGCCCAACTTACTGAATTGCTTGATGTCCAAAAGTGTGGGTATAAGCACTTATACCGTGCAAAAGTTTAACTTTGATACGATTTATTCTAATAGTTAAAATTTATTGATATTTTTTTGTGATCGTTTAGTTGTTCATTTATGTTAAGACTCCGTATTGGCATGGTATGCAGTGCTAATTCAATACCATAATTGCTTGTGACAACCATTTTGCGCATGACATTTACTTGACATTTACAGTGTTGATTATGATAAAAATCGTTTTACACAATTAGCCAATCAGGAATGAGTAAGCATGATGTAAACGGTGATATTTCTCTTAATATTTGTATTTAACAGTTTATCAAGATAATGCAGCAGTTTATAATTTCGAACCATCGTAAATTATTGCCAAGAGCACTTGTCTGTCAGATTGACTTTGATTTGAATGGGCGGTGACATGTTTAAGATATTGAAAAAAAATCGAATATCGGCACATGAAGAAGAACTTTTTAAAAAACTGTAAAAATTCTTGTTGTCAGGTTGGTTGGCATAGCGCCGGAAAAATGAAGAGAAATAACCAAAGCGTTCGTGCCGAACGAGGCATGTTGAAGCTAAGCAAATCACAAGCAACGTAGCAACAGGAAGAGAATTAGATCGACCAATATACTGAAGACGATGCAACAGCTTCAACCGAATCAGAAACTCAATTGCTTACTGCTTTAGGTTCACATTTTTACAATTTTCAACTGGATGAAGTCCAGTAAAAGTTCTGAGTCGTTCAAACCGAAATAAAAAACGCATGAACGGAAACCATAAATTAAATGCGCTAGTAATGTGATACTCGTAATCCTGAATTTATTTCGCAGAGAAACCAGTTGTCTCTAAACTACTCTTTCATAGTTGGAAAGCACCCTCATCAGCAGCAGAAATCCTTGAATTATAAAAGGTCAGGACTGATATTCATGTGATCCTTGGACAAGGCTGTTACGACATCTATCTCTCTTCAATGTTCAAGAAGCAGAAAGACAAAACTGCACCAAGCTCAGTCAGATTAAAGACTGGCGAGGCCTTCAGATGTCACCTAGAGCATGTAGTCATCCTAGCTGCAACAGCGACCTCAGCAGCAGATGACAAATTAGCAAGTCAGTTTAGTAAATGGTGAGACATGCAAGTCCTAAGCCTAAAATTGCAATGTCACCGGTCACTCAAAAGATCAAAAGATGCTAGGCCAAGCAACACGATTCAAATACTGACGTTGATGTTCAATCAGGATATGTTTCGAAAATTGATCAACCATAACTTAAAAAACCAATTAAAAATTTCTATGATATTTAACGCAACATAACGCCGTCTTCCCGCAAAAATTAGAATAATTGCAGAACAGTGTACAACGTGGCAACAAATTTTCTCTATTTTGCCCTAAATTATAAACTTCTACAAGGACCTCCTCCAGAATCTGTGAACAGATATATACGCAATGGTTCTTCACGTTGCTATCTTAGATGGTCACAGCCGATGCTTGCGACGTCTCTGGAGAGATTATCTAGAGCAGAGAACTAAAGTTCTAGTACACAAGATCTGCACCATATGGCGAAACTTAGTGCAGCGCAAGAACCCTCAACGCAAAAACCCTGACGTCAATAAGTCACGAGCCTGTGGATCTATCATTACTCAAAACAAATCGTTTATTGCTGGGACGTGAAAACGCAAGTTCAAATTTTATGCCATCCAGCTATGAGTACCAACGTCTGAATAAAACGGCTCAAGCTTATGCCGACATGATCTGGAAGAGACTGACATGAGAATATCTGCCACAATGGAACCAGAGGTCGAAGTGGTCTGAAAAACAAACAGAAAACCTGAAAGAAGTTGATCCTGTTTCTCTACTAAATGAATCTGTGAAGGGCTGCAAAATTAAATTTAGACGAAAACCCGCAAAACGCCTGAGAGCAGTTAGTGACGACCCTGAAGATCTAAAAGCGCTCACATCGAGTCCTATGCTACTGGGACATGAACACGCAAGTGAAAATTTTATGTCATCATACTTACAGTAACATGATCATCGAAAAGACTGAAGCATATGCCGACCTGATCTGTAAGTATGGACTAGAAAATATCTTCTATAATGGATTTAGAGTTGAAAGGGGTTTGAAAAACATGTGCGAAACGTGCATGAATTTGCGAAAAAAGTGGGTGTTGTTTGGCTAGAAAAGGAATCTGTGAAGCGGTATTAAATTGGAATAAATCAAGAGGAATAATGGAAGTGTTCACTGACAATGCTGTTATATTATCAGCATGAGATAGATTGGATGATGGAGAACTCTGTACGGGCAGACGTGGAGTCAGCATCAGTGTTCTACGATGGAATTTTTAAGATCAAAAACAAGGCGCCATTACTGGCGACTTTCCGATTGCAACAAAAAACACGAGATAGCACGAAATGTCTTTTGAAAAAACTTAGAATCTGCCCGATCTCAAAATTGACCGAAACTGAAATTTTTGCCAATTGAAATTGAAGATCTGTACATCGCCCATTTGATAAGGGAGACCCTGCGCAAGCAAAATTTTTAGCACAAGGATAGGGTAAGGAAACGGTAACCTCCTTGAACTCAACAAACTGAAGTATATCACTTCCAAAAGTATTCGTATTAGCACTTATATGGTGTAAAAGTGCAATTTCTCATTTATTTTCTATTCATAGTTAAAGGTTCTTGATATGCTTTTTTGTGATTAATTATTTGTTCATTTTTGGCCTAACTCCGTGTATTGAGGGTGTTTAGTACTAGTTAATTACCATAATTGCTTGCATCAACAAAAACATTTTGCGTACCTACTTGACAACTGCAGTGTTAATTGTGATCCAAATCACTTTACTCGATTACCCAATCATGAATGAGTAAAAAAGTTATAAATAGTGATGTTTATCTTATTATTTGCATCAATTAGTTTATTTAGATAATGCCGCCGCATTGAACTGAGAAGCATCAAAACTGTTACAAAGAGTAGTTGTGTCTAAGATTGATCACAATTTGGATCAGTGATGAAATTTTATAGGTATCGGAAAAAATGCGTATATCGGCACCAGAGGAATATCCAATAAAAATTGAAAAAATGTGTGGTCGAACTGGTCGGCATAGCGCCTGCAAAATCAAGAAAAAAGGCCAAACCGGTGGTGGCAAGGGAAGCAATTTGAAGAATCAGGTGATGCCAAGTGGAAGCAAGTTGGGAAGCAAGCAGGCTACAAGTAACAAAGAAACAAAATATAGATCAATCATTTGACTGAAGAGGATGCAGCAGCTTCAAATGAATCAAAAACTCAATTTTTTCCTGACTGAGGTTCAATACTTTAAAACTTTAAACTATTCACGGGGACTAAATCCAGCAAAATTTCGGATTCGTCTGAACAGAGAACAATAATGAATCAATGGAATCCAGAGCCTAATTGCGCTGGCAATGTGATACCCATGATTATCAATTCCTTTCGTAGATAAATCAGTTCTCTCTACTCTACAGCATCGAGGCTGCATTGTGACATTATCAGTATCAGGAATCTTTGGATCGCAGAATGTTAGGACTGAGATTTCACTGTTTGCTGTTTCATCCCACGAGAAGTCTTGACCATTGGCCAAGGAATAATTATTCGTTCTTGAGAAATTGAAGCTGTGTGACCAGATGTTGATCTGCAACAATTGAAAGGCTGTTACCATTAATTAAAAAAAATTGCTGACCCAGATTTACAACTTGAACGATGTTCAAGTAATTCTTGGACAATGCTGTTATGACATTTGTCACCCTTCAAAGGTCAACAAGTCGAAAGACAAAACTGAACCAAGTTCAGTCAGATTAAAGGCTGACGGGGCCTTCAGATGTCATCTTGAACATGTAGTCATCCTAGCTGCAACAGCGACCTCAGCAGCAGATGACAAATTAGCAGGTCAGTTGAATAAGTTTTCGATTGCAACAAAAAACACGAGATAAGGCGAAATGTCTTTCGAAAAAACTTAGAATCCCCCTATCTCAAAATTGAACGAAACTGAAATTTTTACAAATTGGCATTGAAGATCTGTACATCCCCCATTTGATAAGGGAAACCCGGAGCAAGCAAAAGGTTTAGCACAAGGATAGGTTAATTTTTAGCACAAGAATAAGGTAAGAAACGGTAACCTCCTTGAAGTCAACAAACTGAAGTATATCACATCCAAAAGTGTGGGTATGAGCACTTATATGGTGCAAATGTGCAATTTTTTATATATTGTCTGTGCATAGTTGAAGGTTCTTGATATGCTTTTTTGTGATCGTTTATTTGTTCATTTTTGGCCGAACTCCATTTATTCAGTGTGTCCAGTACTAGTTAATTACAATAATTGCTTGCGTCAACAAAAACTTTTTGCGCACCTACTTGACAATTGCACCGTTAATTGTGATCCAAATCGCATTACTCGATTACCCAATCATGAATGAGTAAAAATGGTATAAATATCGATGTTTATCTTATTATTTGTATCCATTTGTTTATTTAGAAAGTGTTACAAAGAGCAGCTGTCTCTAAGATTGATCGCAATTTAGACAAGTGGCAAAATGTTACAGGTATCGGAAAAAATGCGAATATCGACACCAGGGGAATATCCAATAAAAAATGAAAAAATGTGTTGTCGCACTGGTCGGCATAGCGCCGACAAAATCAAGAAAAAAAGGCCAAAACGGTGGTGCAAAGGGAAGTAATTTGAAGAATCAGGTGGTGCCAAGTGGAAGCAAGTTGGGAAGCAAACAGGCTACAAGTAACGAAGAAACAAAATTTAGATCAACCATTTGGCTGAAGAGGATGCAGCAGCTTCAGTTGAATCAAAAACTCAATTGCTTGCTGCCTGAGGTTCAAAACTTTAAATTATTCACGGGAGTAAATCCAGCAAAATTTCTGATTCGTCTGAACAGAAAACAATAATGCATCCAGAGCCTAATTGCGCTGGCAATGTGATACCCATGATTATCATTTCCTTTCGTAGATAAATCAGTTCTCTCTACTCTACAGCATCGAGGCTAAATAGTGACTTTATCAGTATCAGGAATCCTTGGTTCGCAGAATGTTAGGACTGAGATTTCACTTTGCTGTTTCAGCCCACGAGAGGTCTTGACCATTGGCCGAGGAACAATTTTTCGTTCTTGAGAAATTGAAGCTGTGTGACCAGATGTTGATCTGCAACAATTGAAAGGCTGTTAATATTATTTTAAAAATTGCTGACTCAGATTTACAACTTGAACGATGTTCAAGTAATTCTTGGGCAATGCTGTTACGACATTCATCACCCTTCAATGATCAACAAGTCGAAAGACAAAACTGAACCAAGCTCAGTTGGATTAAAGACTGGCGGGGCCTTCAGATGTCACCTAGATCATGTAGTCATCCTAGCTTCAACAGCGACCTCATCAGCAGATGACAAAGTAGCAGATCAGTTGAATAAGATGCGAGACATCGAGTCCTACGCTTCAAATTGCATTTTCACGTGTCATTCAAAAGACGCTGAGTCAAGCAAAACGATTCAACCACTGACGTTAATGTCAAAGCGAAATAGATTTAGAAAATTGATCAAACGTAAATAAAAAACCCACAAACATTCCAAGGGTATTTAACGCATCATTTTTGCCCTGAATTACAAGCTTCTACAAGGAACTGCTCCAGACATTATTAGTACGCAATGTTTCTCCTTGTTGTCCCAGGCAATGAGAGTTGATGCCTTAAATTTATCTGGCGAGAAAATCCAGAGCAGAGAAATAAATACTAGTACACAGAATTTGCATCAATTGGCGAATATTCGTACAGTCAACGACAAAAATTTTGCCACAAGTGACAAGCGATATGTCTCGACGGACAACCTCCTTTGATTAGTCAATTCGACAAATGAAAATACCTGGAATTCAGAGATGTCTATAACAAACGATATTCATATTGTACAAATAGGGGCAGTTTGAGAAAGTCAGGTCACAGTTCTTAGAGGTAGACAGCCCAACAAAGGTGAATTTTTTCGAAGTTGAACCACGATTGCCGTCAACCTTTCGACTAAATGGAGTAAGGATACAGACAGTTTAACGGTCTCTACTGGAGCTGAGCAATATTTGCAACGAAAAACAAATAGAAGAATAGTCTGATCCTTTGTCACAGAAATATTTGGCCCACTTGAGATATATTCACTTTCACAATACGGATGCACATTCATTCTAAAAGCATTTGAGCAGCGTTGAGACAGTTTTGGGACATTTTTCAGTAGAACAATCTCAGTTATTCAATGAATAGTGTTCTGAATTAAGAGAATTCTCATTTTACCAGATGCCTCAGAAGAAGTAATTTGTATCCTGACATATCTGCACTTTGAAGCAACCCAAAACTAGGCTTTTCAATTAGAATGTGCCACGAAGCTTATATTAGACATCTTTCGTTTTCAAAGCTATAGGTTCAAGCTGCAGTGTATGGAGTTCGCCTCGAGAAGTTGATTTTGAAATGGCATAATGTCAAAAACTATAATTAGACAGATTCATCAAGATTGTTGATTTGACTACAATGAGCACAGAAGAAACAACAGGTGTTTATTGGAAGTAGAGAAACAATGAATCAGGAAAACTCATTTGATCAGTGGAGACATGTTAAGAATATCAAAAACTTTTTTGATATTGACACCTGAGGAACATCGACTGAAGGATTTAAGGAGTCCGTGTGGTTGAACTGTCTTATTTGGCTCCAGAAAGATTTGAAAAAGTGGCCAAGCGGTTCAGCCATTTCGAATGATTCGAAGCTCAGCAAGCTACAAGTATTGCAGCAACAATATCTAAGATAGATGAACAATTTGAATGGAGACAATACAGCAGCTTCAAATGAATCAGAAACTTCATTGCCTAAAGCATGACGTTCAAAAACATAGAGAGAGAGGCCTCTCAAAAAACGGACGAGATCCATCAAGCAGAACAGTTGCTGTTCTGATTTCTTTAAACAGATTATTTGCAATGATGATAGTCACCTGGAAAAAGATTTCCATAGCAATGATTGAACGTCGCCAAATTGTCATCATAGGTAGAGGAAAATGCGACAATTCGATATGGGACAATTTGAGTTGAAGCATTCGAACAGCGATTACCACTTGTGGGTTTCAGTTTGCCTGAAACCGAAGCTGCCACTCATACAGATTTTGTTGGAGTTACCAAATCTTGACAATCTACACGAAGGAAGTGAGTGTATTTAAGAAACGTACTGACTCATTGGCTTAAGAAATATTTAACAAATACAATCCAGATTTGTCAAATGTTCACGGAGGAACGCCAACACAATTCAACCACAGATGGGAGACTTTCTAAAAAATGACTTGCTGAGAACGATTTTTCGATCAACCACACTGGAGTTGATTATTTCGGACGCTTTGCAGTTAAGTTGTAACAACTTTCCCTGAACAGATGGTACTGCTTTCTTGTTTCTCTGACAAACAGAGCACTAAATATAAATGCATCACTGTCAGTGGACACCGAATCATGTCTAGCGTCAGTATCGAGATTCATTGATCGATTTGGCTATCCAAACACCACCATCAGTGACTACGGCACAAAATACGTCGGAGCAGCCAATGAGTTTAAAGCATTCATCGACGAATGTAACAGAGCTAAGATCGAAATTGACTAAGCTCAGAAAAAACCTGTATGGAAATTCTACGCCCCCCTGGAAGCCAAAAACACTTTGGTGCAATATAGAAAAGAATGATTCAAAGTTGCAGGCTAGATATGATTGCAACCACGGACAAACGTATTTGCCAAACAGACGAGGTACATAATGGAACCAGTGTTAAAAGTGGTTTAGAAAACATTTGCGAAACTGCACAAAAAGAATCTTGTTTGGCTAATAAAGGAATTTACGATGGAGTATGGAGAACTTAACACGCCAATCTTGAAGTCTGCGCATGTATTATATGATCTTGTACGGAGCGCATTTGAGAAGGGAAAACCTCCTGAGCAACAAAAATGTTAAGCTCAAAGTAAGAGTATCCTTGAACTCTCCATGAATCCAACAAACTGAAGTACAATACATTTACAACAACAGTTGAAAACTCTTAATATGCTCTTTTTGTGATCCTTTTGATGTTTTATTTTTTTGTCAAATTCTGCATTTTCAAGCTGTCCAGTGCTACATGATGACCATCAGTGCTTGGGTAAAAATTCCATGCTGCGTAATTGCTTGATTTTCACATTGATAATATTGATCTAAACAATTTTATTGGATTAACTAGGAACAGTTGGAAATTTTGTATATTATTTCTTTTTATTTGATTTAAAGAGTTTTTTAAATAGTATCTGTTTTGACTTTTAAACTTTTAAAAGCTTACCAAGATCAATTGCCTGTGATACTGACTCTAATTTAGATCTGTGGAGACATGTTAAAGATATCAAAATCCATCGGATAGCTCCAACAGAATAATGTGCATCGATTGACTCAAGAGTGTGGTTGAACTGGCGAGAACGGCTCCACAAAATGTAGAGTAGTGGCAAAAGCGGTTTAAAATTACTAAAGGCGACGCATCCAGTTGTCCATTTTCGGTTGGAGACCACATCTTGGCAATCTACATGGAGGCAAAGAGTATGTAAGAAACGTTCTCCAGCATGAGTATTGAATCATTGTATTCTGGAAAAATTTACGGAAATTTATATTACAAATAAAAAACGGATGCGTCAAATGTCGGCACATCAACGCCAACTTATCAACGCCAACCAACGGAACGCCAACATCATCCGTCGATAGCTTACCTTCCAAGAGTGCGACTTGAGGAGAGTGTGTTGCAGTACATCCACACCGGTGCTGGTTACTTCGGACAAATTGATGTTACGTTCTACGACGTGCCCTGTTCATAAGGTGCTGCCTCCTTACTCTGCAACCAGAGCATTTCAGAACAATGTAGCGCTGTCAGTTGTCGATGAGTTTTGTCTGGCCATAGTAACGAGATTCATTGAACAATGTCGCTACCCAAATGCCATCATCATTAACAACGGACCGAATGTTGTCCGAGCAGCGTACGAGATAAACAAATTAACAGACGAATGGAATTTAGAGCGATTTTCGCTAAAACATGCAACATTTAAAAATGCAGTTCAAATCAGGAGACCTATACAAATGTTTCTATTTTAAATCTTTCTATTTACTTCTTGTTTCATATTTGTTTGTCTGTTAATTTTTTGTAAGTTTTTGAAGAACTTGAAAAACGTATGATGACTCATTTCAACTTATGATGACTCATTTTTTTCACACTGCTATGTTCAAGTTGAAGTTGAAAATCTCTTCGTGGAATTTTGTAGCATCCATTTATTCTCCTCTGTATCTAATATCAAAATTAACGAAATAACTTACTTTTAAAATACAATTAAAACATCCTTTTATCCGAGACGTTGAAATAGAAAAATAATGTAGGCAATTGTTAATTGATAAATTTAACATGCCAATTTTTCTACAAGGGTTAATTTTGAAAGAAGTTTTCTCATTTTTCATCGAACCATTGCTGTGAATGAGACATAATTCCTTCTACAATGGTTTGCTGTTTATGTTTTCCGTTTTATTAAATAGAAAATTGGCTCGTATGGCAAAAAACGTCAATGGAATGGCAACAGCAGAAAAACATGGGTTTCTGTTGTTCTAATTGTGGCTCTCCAGATTCATATCTTTATTATTTAGAATCATTTAGTTCTATGTAATTGGAATCGTAATTTTAATTAACTTAAATTATCCGTTCTAAAACTCACGTTTTTCAAATTGTTTAGCGAAGTGTTCTCGATTTATTAACATCTTACATTCCAATAAAGTTTCTCTGTAAAAGATTCTGTTTTTTAATTAGGCAGCCTATAATGAGAAAAACTAAAGGGTCAGATATCACAATTCGTAAACTTGTTTTTGTGGTTCGTCTTCTCCTTAACAATAGAATTTCCGCACTGCAATCTTGGCTGTTAACAGGTGCCGATGGTACAAAACATTTTGAATCATATCTATAAACTAAATAAGACAATTCAATTAAGCATCAGTTAACGTTAGCTTTACGAAGTCTAGCGCATGCACTCGCAAGCGCTAGACTCGCATCTCCCTAAATATAGCAATTAATGTTAGTTTCTAGGCTTAAATAATACGACTGGAATATTTCCTCAGCAAAAAACCGACTGATGAACAAAATTAAAAGAGCAACAACTAATCTGAGCCTCTTGTTCGCTCAACCAGGCTCCAAAAAGATAGAGAAAGTTTGCCGTAGTGGCCTAAATTTGCTAACAGAGAAGCATACTGTCGTCTAAATTTGGTTGGAGAAAACATCTTGACAAACTACACGGAGGCACAGAGTAAGTAATAAAAACCTTCCTGCAGGAGTACTGGATCGTTGGATTATGAATTAGGTTACAGAAAATCAGATACAAAGTTACGGATGTGCCAAATGTCGGCACAGGAACGATAGCTTACCAACGCCAATCTTAGAAACGCCTCTGTCATCAACCGATAGCGGACATTCCAATAGAGCGACTTGACGAAAATGTGATCTATACGACCACACTTGAAATCATTACTTAGGACCCAATGAAGTCAAGTCTTAAGACGTACCCACATGAGATGGTGCTACCTCTTTCTCTACAACCACAGAGGTACACAATGTTGTAGCGCTGTCAATAAACGCCGAGTCACATCTAGCCGTAGTGGTGAGATTCATTACACAATAAGACCCCCTTATTGCCACCAGTTTTTTTAAAATTTTGTTAGAGGTTCTGTGAGTCTTCAGTTGAACTCAAAAAATTGTTCGAGAAAATTGTAACTTATGATGACTCATTTTTTCACTTTGCAGTGTTCAAGTTGAATTTGGATATCTCTTCAAGGGTATTTGTAGAATCCATTTATCCTTCTCTGTATCTAATATCGAAAGTTACTCAATAACTTACTTTTAAAATACTTTTAAAACATCTTCATATCCGAGACGTTGAAATAGAAAAAAGTTACTGTAGGCAATGGCTAATTAATAAAATTAACATGACAATTTTTCTACAAGGTTTGATTTAAACAACAAATAGCTTGGAACAATAAATAAATAAATAGGTTGTTCCCGAATCAGCTCCCTAAAAAAAGCAATTAACGCTAGTTTCTAGGCTTAAATAATACGACTGGAATATTTCCTCAGCAAAAAACCGACTGATGAACAAAATTAAAAGAGCAACAACTAATCTGAGCCTCTTGCTCGCTCAACCAGGCTCTAAAAAGATAGAGAAATTTTGCCGTAGTGGCCTAAAATTGCTAACAGAGAAGCATACTGTCGTCCAACTTTGGTTTAAGACCACGTCCTGACAAACTACTCCGAGGCACAGAGTAAGTAATAAAAGTTTTCCTGCAGGAGTACTGGATAGTTGGATTAAGAATTCGGTTACTAAAAATCAGATACAAAAAGCTACGGATGTGTCAAATGTCGGCACAGGAACGCTAGCTTACCAACGCCAATCTTAGAAAAGCCTCTGTCATCAACCAATGGCGGACATTCCAATAGAGCGACTTGATGAGAAAGTGATCTATACACCCACACTTGAAATCATTACTTAGGACCCATTGAAGTCAAGTCTTAAGACGTACCCAGATGAGATGGTGCTGCCTCTTCCTCTACAACCAGAGAGGTACACAATGATATAGCGCTGTCAATGAACGCCAAGTCACATCTAGCCGTACTGGTGGGATTCATTACACAATGTGCCCTTCTTATTAATAAGAAGACACAATAGTGTCTTCTTATTCTTCTGTGTATCGAATATCAAATTTCACGAATTTGTTAATTTTTTAAAGCGCTTTTAATTTAGATAGAAACATCTTTATAAACAATTCTCAAAGATTCTTTTTTGTTCTAGTGGCTCTCCAGATTTTTTTTTATTATTTAGAATCAATTATTTCCAGGTAATTAGAATCTTAATTTTAATTAACTTAAGTTTTCCGTTCCAAAACTCACATTTTTCAAATTGCTCAGCAAAGTGTTGTCGATTTATTAACAAATTACAATCCAAAAATTTTTCCCTGTATAAGGTTCTTATTTTTAATTCCGCAGCCTATAACGAGAAAACAATAGCGCCCACATTTCACAACTCATCTTTTTTTGTGGTTTATTTTTCTCTTAAGAACAGAATTCCAGTGCGGCGCTCTTGGCTGCAGCAGGTTTCTGTGGTAGAAAAAGACTTTGATTTTAACCTATTAACTAAATACCTCAATTTAATGGTCATCAGTTAACGTGCTCAAAAATTGTCAATAAAACTACGATAGCTTTACGAAGTCTAACGCAAGCACTCGCAAGTTTTTCTGAAATCAGCTCCTTACGTATTGCAATTACCGTTGTTTTTAGACTCATCTAATACGGCTAGAACTATCACTCAGCTAATAACCGACTGATGAATAGCAGCAAAAGAGCAACACTCAATCTGACCTTCTTCCTCGCTTGATCAGAAAAACACGGTCAAATGAACTGAATTGACGTTCAGAGACTATTCAGAAACTCGCGCTCAAAAAAGGGCGATTTCTGATTTCACAAAACTTGCTAACTTATTCCTAACAGTTGATATTAGCTTATTATTCTTGAACAATGAGCGTTTAGGTGTTCTCTGGCGGCTGGTGACTCCCTTTCGGTATCAAGATATCGGCTTCAAAAAATGGCGGCTTGGAACTTTTGCCAGTCCCAGCATGTAAACGGTTTCCAATTTGCTTAAAATTGGGAATTATGTAAAAGTTTATATCCTTTCAGATATAATGGATATTGGTGACTCCAAGCATGTTAAACATTTCAACAAGCTACCCACAGAATTTAGCAAGCAATTATTCAACAGGGAAAGCATTTTCATATAAATTCGTGTAAAATTCTTTTACTTAGGTAATTCTCTATTATTCGTTCATCAACGTCAGTTGCTCATCAACTTTTTTCTTTTGCTTTTGATAAATATCAAAGGATCGAGATTGCATTACATTATATTTTAGGAAACGGGGAAACAGATCGCTTGATCCCTTCAACAATTCATCTTACAATTCCTCTTATGGTAACACTTTAATGATGAAGATTTTCATGATTCTAGTCTTTTTGAGAACAAAACATACGATAACACTAGGCGCCAAGATTCAATAAACATTCAGTTAGATCATGTTAATTGTTTCAATCTGTAGTCGGATGTCCAGGTCTTTCAAGAAACCGGTAGTAAACCCGTTTAAACTGATTGATTTTGCTCTCTGTTTCTCGTTACAGGCATTACTGAGTATAATCGATTTTATTGCTTGATTACCCGTCTACAGGTGAGTTTGCTTTGGAAATTGCTAGAGTTTTACAGGTTAAATGTTTTCTCTAATTAGGTTGCCTATTCTCTGTTACCCTCAAACAAGTTTCATACCTAAATTATCAATCGCTGTGGTTTGAACTCATTTGTTTCCTTTTTACACTCTGGATCAGATGATAAAAAATTACTGGAGAGAAAAAGATTAAAATGTGGAGCAAGACGAGGAAGTTTTATTAGTAGACACAATCGCAGTTTTTCTGAATTAGCAAAGATGGAGTTGAAAAAAACATTATTTTATTGTTTTCTCTTTTTTTATCAAATTATTCAAATACTTTTTTTTCCGACCCCTCTTGAGGGGGCGAGGAACTAGATACTCATATGTTTTTTTGTTCATTCAATATTGACCGATTTATATATTCATCGTAGAGAGTTGTGAGTGGTATCATTAAAAGTCCCTTCCGGCGTAGAATAAGGAATTAAAAAGATTCGCTTGATTTTCGTTTTCTGGGGCAAGTTATCGATTTTTTTTATTTTTGTTAATATTAAACCAATTTCAATTATTTTTATGTACATTTTCCGGAATTTTTGCCCGAAATTTTTGTCAATTTTTGCTGAAATTTGTCAAATTTTTTATTAGAAAGTGTTGTTAAGTTTAACTCTAAGGACAAAAAGTAATTTTGACTAATTGAATTTAATTTTTTGGTAAAACTTTTGGCTGACTAGTTCAAAATTTAGCCTTTTTCATCAAAAATGGCACACAATATGCTTTTTAGACCACTTTGATTAAGTTTGCCGGAAGTACACACCCAAAAACCACTAACAAAATTGTGTAGATTCAAAACCGGCTATTTCTAGTGAAACTTCCTTTGAGTGTGCTCGTAATTAAAATATTGCCGATTTTCGCTATTATTACACCTTGATTATCAAAAACGCAGCATTATTTTGATCTTCTAACTAACAAATTATCTTTATCTATAACATTCAAACACTTAAGTGCTACTTTTGATTGAACAGCATTAACAGGGCTTGTTTTGGACCAATGTTGGACTGTTACAATCCAAAAACAATTCGGTTTGAAATCAGTCGGTCTTTTTTTTAAAAGAAATCGAACTTTTTTATGTTAATTAAAGAACATAACAATTCAAATCAAATCTCAATAGTGATAGGTCCGAATGGCAATCTAAGCTGCTCCCAATTAATGTATCTAGTTTTTTACTTGAAAACTTATGGTCAATTTGACTTTCAAAAGTATTTGGTATTTATGTAAATAAATGCGTATTGAACTGTGCCTCAATAAGCAATTATAGTTTCATTTGAGTTCTAATGGTTTTCATTTGGCTTCTAATGGCTTTGCCTCAATAAGCATTTATAATTTTATTCGACTTCTAATGCTTCTCATTACTTAGAATTTAATTGTTTTAAAAAATATAAACGAAACTTTTAACTTCACTGTTTTTGTTCTTTTTGTCTAATTTTTACCGAGCTTCATTATGGTCCGGTCCCGTATATTTTTTAGTGAAGTTTAAGTTATTTTGTTTAGTTTCAGTTGTATCTGACTCAATTCTGACTTTGTTATTGATTTTTTTAAATGGACATAAATTTTGGATGTAATTAATGTTTGTTGTTGTTGTTGTTTGATTTTGCTGTTCATCTTGACTCGCTTTCTTAATAATGGCAGATCTCATCAATCTATTGCGTCATTTTTTACTCCACTGAGTTATTTGCTTTAGAGGCTATTTTTCTGTTCATACCCCATTTTTTTTAAAATACTTAAATTTTTGGGGGGTTTCTATCTGTTCATCATTTGGTAGATAATTAGGAAAAATTGTGGATGTGCGGGGTCGGAACCTTATGTGCGATTGCACCTTACCGAGCCTCCTTTTTTGTGTTAAGACTGACGTGGTAAAAATCTGTAATAGGGTTGATTCTTAATTTTTTGCTAGTCCTTCGTTAGAATAAAATAACAATATAAAACAAGCTTGCGTCTCACATATAATTTTACTTTGTCAGTTTTTAGGCAGATCAAACTTATTTTTTTGTTAATAGGTAAAGGCTACCTTGCCAGCTAAGTATTACCCAAAAGGAGGAAACCAGCAATAAGCCAAAACCAGCCTAACAGTGCGCAAAAACGGAAATAATGCTTTCTCTAGACATGCTGGAATAACTCAAAAATAATCACGCGCTTGTTAAGCTAGGACGAGACTAAAGGCTATTTAATTAACACATTAACTTTATGAATCGAAATTTTGAAAGCAGTTAAAACGCTCGAAGCCTGCTTATAATGAAACGGTGCACTCTTTGTCTCAAAGTACAGAGAAAAGCAGGCATTGTCACTGATTTATTTTTTCTGTGACTAAATTTATTTCTAAATGCGACAAATTTAGAGTTTAGAACTGATTCATCGGCCCGTCGCGTACGCATCCAAGCATGTTTTATGTTTTACTTGGGCTGTAGAGACACCGGGCTAGTTTGTCTCGGAGCTGAAATATATTTTTAAACGGACAACTCCTGAAGTGTATATAGAGCGTCAATTTCCGCCTGTCAGATCAGAATGTAGAGCACTCTAAGCTGCATTTGGTAACAAACAAGGTGAATGAGAATTCTATCTATAGAATGTCGGCTTGAATGGCTCTGTTTGTGAGTTGGAACAGATCGGTTACTCTGGTACTGAATGGTGACCACAACTGCAATGCATCTGGGCCTGCACCCTTCAATTGGGTCTCCCCAAAACCCAGACATTCGACACACTACCACCAGTCCAAACAGACTCACCTTCCGTCCCTTATTCACACCTCTGTTTCCATTCACACTTTGTCTCTGCTTTGTTCAGCCGCCAGAGATGACCCACTTAGGGTTTTGAAGCCTATAACTATCAGGTTCTCTTTTGTCTAAACCACATTTACCGCTTTTCAGACTTTGTTTAGGTTTTGGTATTCCTCGACATTTTAGTACGAAAATAGGGTAGTCAGAGTTCTTACGATTCTTCAATTTTTAATTTCGAACAAGTTTATTTGTTAAAAAACTAGCAGATACTAGAAAAGATCGTGTCAAAATTTGTGATTCATGAATGCTTGAGAGCTGAGGGTAAGTAAGAATGAAGGTAAGGGTGATGTGAGTGTATGGGGGAGGGGAGGTGGGAGGGGAGGGGAGGGGAGGGGAGGGCGGGGGGGTTGAGGTGGTTCAGCTGGCGTAAGTTTACAAGTTTGGGTTTGTTTGATCATGATTAAGAAGGGAACTATTAGGGTGCCGTGTGGTGCGGTGGTGTTGTGCGCAATAGTAGCAGTGGGGGAAGCCTAATTGCCTAATTTGCGACAGCTTCCGGATCGAATTTGAGCTTTGTGGTAGCTAGACTGTCCATATGGGCCGGATACCCGCACCCCCTCGGCCCTCTCTGTGGAGCGAGAGTGGCCACCATAAAGCCCAGTCCCGCAAGTGGGCAAGGCGCGAGGTGCTAATAACAGTGCGCTAACTAGCAGTGCAATAATTTTAATTCGTCACTGCTTTGTTGTGTTTTATGGAAGGCCGGGTATTAGCGCTATATTCGAGGTGATACTATCTATTGGGGCTAATTTGGTATAGGTAGCATAATTTAGTTATAACTAATACTAACTCACTATTACTACTCTTGTGACAGTAGTGGTTGTACAGGTAGGCAGTAGTAGTAGTAGCAGTAGTGGTAACAAGAGGTAGCTGCATAAGCAGTTATAACTTGATCACTTGTCTGGCCAGGCCGCTTGTTCTGGTTTGAGTTTAATTCTGTTGATATTTCTTTGCTCTGTTTCAAAGATCGCCGCTGCAGATTGGCAAATCATGGAATAAATTTAGTTTGGCGGCCCATGTTTCTTTTGAAAGCGATATGTAAACATTTGCCCTATTTATTTGTTTACCCTTTCCCAAATCAGGATCAAAGTCACGAAACTGCACTAAAACCGTCTGGTCCGAATAACTCAACGCCCTTTGAAGTTCCTTCCCTTCCCCAGCCCCACTGCTCCTTCTTCTCACCACTACCCAACACCACCACCACCCCACACCAGTACTGCTACCCACAGAACCACCTCTTATGTCCAACTATAACTGTATCAGTCCATACGGAACCCCAACCCCTACCCTTCTACCATTGGCCTTGCTTCCATTTCTACCCCCATTATTACTACTACTATTAATACAACTGGTTCTACTATTATTACTACTAGTGACTGACCACTGCCCTAGATTTTCTCATGGATAGCCCTTGAGGAAAAAACAAGTGGTGGTTTCCGGCTTCACCGGATGAATGAACGCATCCAAAATGTATTGAATCTACACCCCCTCTGGGCACACTTAAAAGGACCAAATGTAGTTTCAGGGCTTAATTTGAGAACTACTAAAGATGATTCAGACAGTGTGAACAATTAATGGGCCATACCTAGTTGGTTTCCTAATTTATACTATTATCACTGTCCATTGTCACAGAAATGCATGATAATACTTTGTCGAAGAATGTTTTCAGAAGGTTTTCATCACTTTGCACGTGTATTTATAACTGTCAAGGCGTTTCCTGTCAATATTTTCGAATATTTATGCGCACTAATGAGTTTGAAGCTAAATTTGTGCTTACTGTTATGACATCTCGATCATGGACATAGCCACGCAGCGTGATTGCTGAGTTAACCCTTACGGTCTGTAGGTATGACTAACTCGGTCGATTTAAACATGTTAAAGGCGATGGCGAAAGGCGTGATTAATGTTTTGGGAATGAAACATGCCTTGTCAGTCAGGATAAGTTGGTTGGTGATAATTAAAATTCATGGATAATGCATGGCAAATTGGCCATGCATGCAAATGACTTAGAATGAGCTGCTCCACTGATTCGCCAGCCCAGATTCCCAATAATTTTCCCAAAGAAGAATAGTCAATCTTTGTTTACTTCACAGATTTGTTAATGAAACGAAAGTAGACAAACTTTTGAAGCTGTTTAGACAAAGTTTTTCCAACTTTAAGACAAAAGTTAACCCCAAGGCGAGAAAACCGGGGCCCCGGTTCGCTCAGTTTTGTTGCCCTAGGTCTGTTTCAGTTGGCTGTTATGCTTTAGGTTTTTGAAGATATTTTCCATTAGTCTGCTGTTCTAAGGCACAAAACCACACTTGTTATAACTTCATTTAACTCAAGTATCAATTTCACTATTATTATTTCTTCCACAAACAGGCGGCTCTTTTTATCATTTTACTCAAAACAATAGACAGGCCTCATTCTTTACAGAGCTGAAATTTGCCTTTTCAAGTGGAATCACTTGCCAGAATGCGCGTTTGTAATTTTGAAGCTAATTTCTATGCACCTATTTTGTCAATAATGTCAAAAAATTAAACACTGACTTAGCATTGACAATTTTTTGAAAGTATATTGAGAAAATACCTTTTCAGCTTTAATTAGCCAATCAGATTTGAGCATTTCGATCTGCAATCTTATTGGCTGAAAGGCCAACAGCTGAAGATTGCTGAAGAAAATGTACTGAAGATCGAATGTTTATCGAGACTAAATTTTACGATCGGCTAATTTCGGCCGCAAAATAATAAAGTACCAGAGCTACTGTTCTTAGTGGCGGTAAATGTTACCCTACCCCGTTCGCCTTTAAAGCCCTGCTATTGTACCGCCGACCAGTGAAATTTAGAGGGCCAAAATTTAATCCTCCAACTAAAGTGAAGCCCAACTTTTGATTTAGTCTGATTGATTGTCCCGTCCCGAGTTCCACTGCGCGCTCTTTCCTTAATTCTGAGACAGTTAAAATTTTTATTATCCTTCTTGGCTGGTAAAGCTCGAACAAACAGAGCTCTACTGAGAGAATATTGCTCAAGTAAGCTGAAAGGACGGACCAATTAGAGCAGTTAGCTAGTTGGGGTGATCTGCGTCGCGTTTTTAATTGCCTGCCATTTAAAATTCAGTCTAACATAAAAATATCACATATGTGTGTAATAATTGTCAAATTTAGTAATTGGACAGCGATCTTTTCAAGTAGCGAACAACTAAACACTAAACCGATCGGCATAAAAG
The DNA here is from genome assembly GCF_964194025.1 of Convolutriloba macropyga. Lineage (NCBI taxonomy): Eukaryota > Metazoa > Xenacoelomorpha > Acoela > Convolutidae > Convolutriloba > Convolutriloba macropyga. The sequence goes on along the minus strand of NC_134468.1, from coordinate 26,299,329 downwards.
AAACACCAACACTTTCTTTGACAACAAAGTTGAAAAAACAATCAACCAAATAAAACAATAACAGCAGCAGCAGCAGCAGCAGCAGCTATCTACAATAATCGAGCAGAGGGAGAAATTTACGATTCCTAGTGAAACCTCGGGAACAGATTGCGTTGTGTGATCAGTGCAAGTAAACAGGTGAGTGAAAAATAATTTTGCCTCTTTTACGACAACAACCCCTTTTACAACCCACTGTATCAATTTATTACTTCTAGTGGTTAGTATAATTACCCGTTAACTAGCTATATAATTTTTTACAACCTACTATACGCTTTGATAGTGTTAAACGGTTGTAATGTTTAGTTTTATGATCTCTTTCCTTGCAAGCTCTCTTTTCTGGGCACTGCAATTTGTTCCCAAGAACATTATAGTTTCAGCAGCACTTCTAATCCATTGATATTATTGCCATGTAACTAACTACTCAACAACCTCCGGGCCAAACGACCATGCTCAATAAAATAATAATTTATTATGTCGAAATGTTTAATGGATAGCTTCCATGTTTTTCGTGTTCCACAAATCGTCTATTAGAATTGTCGTGAATAATAATAACTATTACGACCTTCTTTGAAACAAATTGTCGTTTATTGCGCGTTTGCAGAATTACGACGTCTTTTTGTTCACGGTGGTCGTTTTTTGCCCCCTCCCCTCACACGTGTTTTAATCCATAGATGCTGCCTTAATAGCGGTTGTTCTAATCAAGCAATAAAGTTTATAGGCATTTTTTACTAGGTGCAATAATCCGAGTGAAAGCCATTTTGCAATTTTTAAAACCCCACGACTTTTACTGCTTTCAATACCAAAAAGCCAAATTGCATTTTTACACTTCGCGCCAAACTCGAAACTTACCAGTAAAGAATTTCTTTCAAGTTTTCCCTCAAACATTTATTCTTGCTTTCTATCAAATTAAATCGAAATCTTTTTAATATTCCGTAATACCCAATTTGAAATCATTTTTGGTGGAAAATTTGAGCAGTGATTGTAACAAATTTTCATTATAACCCATTTTTTGTGATTCCATGTCCAAAAGTTACGATTTTCTTGAACTACTATGATTACAATGCAAGAATTTTTGCTATTAATTTATTTATTATTATTAAAGGAACGTTGGTTATGTTGCTTTGTCAAAACCGGCTACGGATAAGGTAAACTTGGTGTTGGCACCAATTTGAATTAATTGGCAGCAAGAATTTTACTTCTAAATTATTTAGTCTCCATCAATTTACGGTGTCCCGTTTTTGCACCCTATGATTTTCACCCTTCCATCATTTCACCTCTATTTTACTTGCTTCTATAAGTGGAACAGTTAACATTATAAATAGTGGTAGGCCGACTTCGACCAAAGTGTACAGGAATCTATTCTCGAAATAGATAGTTCAAAATAGCACCTAAGATATTCGTAGAGTATGTGAAAGGGTTTTTGAGGTAAAACTTTTGTGGGGCGAAATATGAGAAATAAGTGGGGTGTTGTTCTGATATTTAATCTCTAAATGATCTGTCACGTTCGGCCTTTGAAAACTTTAAAACTTATTGATTTTGGGCCAGAGGTTGGATGAAGGATTTCATTGGAAGGTTGTTAGAGTCATTTGAGGGTTGCTGGTTCCACTCACATATAGGCAGAATGAATTCATAATTCTTTGATACTATGGTCCAACTTTTTCACAATCGATGTGAGTTAGTCAGCTTCGATGAATTTTAAATGCATTTTAATGATTAAAGCTAATTTTGGTGAAAATAAAACATAGCATTGGTTTGAGAATTTTGCTTTTTAATTGAAGTTTTTCCCTTATAATTTACTAATTGGTGCGTTGTATGAAATACCATTGCCGAATTGTAGATCGACTGTGTAAAATAGCATATAAGAGAAAACCATATGAAATAACGTTGAAACAGTTTTCAATTTTCTTTTTGTTGAAATATTAGACAACGCAGAATTTATCAAGTTTTGAATTGTAATAACTTTCAATGATTGGATCAATGAGAAAATATTGATACTGATTGGATTTGAAACTCTGCATCTTGCATTGGAAAAGAAAACTAATGTCTCGACCACAATCTGTTATATATATATTGCAGATTTCTGGATCAAAATTGAAACGAAACATCGATGAAACACCAAATAAGGCAGCGCTGTTTATTTACCGATTTCCTCCAGGGCTCCTTTATTTCGCAATTTTCTTCCCCAACACTCTCGTAAATTGTTTACAGTTTGGAACATTGAAACCTTAAGCGCAATTTGTTATAGGAATGCATTTAGTTATTGATCAATTTTGATCATGAGCAAGTCAATTCTTAGTTTTGCTTTTTTTAATCGCAACTTTCCTTGCTCGAAGATTGTTCGTCGTCGTTCGCATTTTTTGCACTAATTTTCAACCCAACTATCAGAGGTCAAAAAAACGCAATTTATGTATTCAGGACGAGCCGCTGAAAACATGTTTAATGTTAAATTAGATTGAATTTTAGTGTATTGTTTTTGTAGAAGTTGCTCGCAAAGATTTCTATGAGATGCTGAAGAAAAAATGCAATTTTTCTGACACTGCTGTATTTTTTCCACCTCACTCCATATGCTGGCGTACAGAAATTAAAACGATTTATTTGTGTTTTCTCAACAACGTTTAAACTTATTCTTTCAGAATTTTAGTTTGTTAAGAAATTAAGAAAAAAGAAAACCATTTCTTCCACAAAAAGGAAACAGCGATAGATCAGAAAAAGTTGCCTGGATCTCAGAGCTGACATTGTCGTTCCTATCAACTATCCAGCAGCCCTACCAAAGAAAATTTTGAGAGTCAAATTGAAAGAAAAGCTGTATTGTCGCTCACAAATAAATGTATTATGTTCATTTACGTTTATTGCCCCTTGCGCCAAAGGAGTGAAAAAATTTCATATACTTGACACCATTTTTTGGCGGAAAGGTTTCGTACATTCATTATACCCACTATTCCATTATATTATTCAAAAAGGATTCAGGATCATAATTTTTGGGAAACACCGTTTAATGAGTTGAGATTTTGAACTCTAGTTGTCGTTGCTGGTGAGTAAGTTTTAGTTACTTTTGTCTATTTTCTCGCATTCTTGATGTCGAGTCTGGACTGTTCGTTAATTGCGAGCATCATTTCTTTTTAAACTAACTCGGGTATTATCTTTTAAATGATCATAATTACGATCTACTTGTTGAGACACAAACCTAGATATTGTTTATGTTTGTTTTTGTTTTTGTTTTGATACTTTGTCTCTTGTCTGAGAGAGGCTACCTAAGTACTAAACAGGGTACTCCTAGTTTGTGATTCTAAGACGCGAATTGTTTTAAACTTGCAGTCTACGGTGTGAGGTGAGTGTCTTTGTAGCATCACAAGTTATGTGGCTGGGATATGTAGCGGCGGAATGTTAGTTTAGTTGATGGCTTGTTTTTTGTGCGCATCACTTCACAAAATGGCACCTTTTGAAGTTTGCCAAAACTGGGTTAAACGATTAACGCACTGCCTATTTGCCTCACTCTTAAACGCGACCCACTTTCTCAAACTGCGCTTAGTAGTTTATAACTTATCAATTAACCCTTCATACCTTGAAAGGGAAGCACCCCGCTCTCTCCGAATGGTGCCCATCTTGTTCGCATTCACTCACCCACCCATCATTATCCAACATTCCACACCCACCCCTCCCCTGAGCCTCAACCCCTACTCTCTCGTGCGGCCCCACTCAACATCAGAACTGTCCCCATCCAAATCTCAATGGCCCCTTAAACCCACCCCTGCTATAAAAATGTAGGTTAACGATTTGCAATTTTTGTCATTTACTAAAATCATTATGAAAAAGTCGATCATTTATAATTTGTTCACTTTTCACTGGTCAATGTGACCTTCATCGGCAGTAATTAAAACGGTACTGCCTACAACTACTTAACGAACTTTGTAGGTTAATGATTAAGTGGAAAAAATGATCCTAGAAACTTTTTGTAGCGGATATTGTAGCCCCACAACGCCAAATTGCATAAATATATCCTAAGGGTCGACATTTTCGTACGGTTTGTAATATAAAGAGCTCAGTCAAATTTAGCAGAAAACAAAGCAGAAAACTTGGATTGGGCATCACCTCGTCTACCTACATTTTTAAAATTAATTTTACGCTATGCCTTAAGTCTTGTTTTTTTTAAAAAAATAAAAAGTCGCAATAATAGCAGAAACTGATGACAAAGAAGACAGCACTAAACTTTTTGTCTGCAGCTTTTATATATCTTTTTCTAATGGCCTAGTTTAAGTGAAAACAACCTCTGTTATAGCTGCAGTGATTGGAAAAGAGGCCAGTTTTAGAAAAGGTAAAAAAAGAATCAAGGCTTATCTATTGAAGATAAACTATAGTAGAATAAAATATTACGCGTTGAAAAACAGGATACTACTATACGTTCAGGTTGAAGAAAAAACAAAAGTAAAGCTGTTTTAAAATTGTAGCAGATTCATATTAATTTAAATTTTAATTTCAGAGTTTGAGAAGTTTCGCATACTGGTTTAACAGCCAACCTTTTCAGAACAAATTTTTGTTTTCTGCAAAAAAATGCAAAAATGTTTTGCCTAGTTTTTTAAGTAAAGCAGAGCGCTGGTCACTTAACAACCAATTTTAGTAAAATTCTTCTTTCAATAAAGACCCATAGTTAGTACTTCTTTCTGTCTAAAGAGTATAGTGTTTCATACCTTATTGATCACAACTTCTATTGATAAAATAAGGTTGATTCCAAAAAATTTTGTTTTAAAGAAGCACTTTCTTAGAAATTCTAAACCGAGTCTTTGTGAACGTGCTTTTTCAATTATTGAGAACTTGAATTTTTGAACATGCGAATTCCAGGCGTTTAAATTCTTTCAGTTCATTGTTAGCTTCCCCACACATTGAGAAATTCGAGTAACTAATATAGAGCTTGAAAAAATAAATGCGAAAAGAGCAAATGTATCGCCTCATTAGTACATAAACATTAGCAGTTGTTGCAAATCATGAAATGTTTTTTTAGCAATTTGGGCAACAAACAAAATTTTTATCATATTTTAACTGCTATCCTTTCTTTAAATCTTTTGCATTTTTTTAGGATAATGAACTTTTTTACGTTCCAATAGAATGTTCGCAGACGCTCGTGGGTTGACTGACAATCGACAACAATATTCATTAGGTTGTGTTTTGTATTTTTGTCAACAAAAATGCTTTCACAATTGAGAACTTATAAAACTCCGAGGCGAAGTGGAACTGTTGAATAACTTCAAGAGGGCTATGTTTCACGTTTTCGTAGTCCTCGGAGGCCTCAAATAAAATATTTCATCTGCAAGTAATGTAGCTGTTGTAATTGCAAGAAGAGTTGATTAATGCAGATAAAATGGATTGATAGTTTCTTTGTATCAAGAGAACCTATTCAAATTTCATTTTTTAACTGATACCAAAAACCAATTGTGGGCAGAAATCAGCTCACGTCTATTTTGCTATATAGATTGGTCATACCAGGTTTTTTCCGACAACCGTTGCCGCAAACTGTAGTGGAACCCGCTAATTTAGTTAACTATCTGACATTGGCCCCAATCGTACGAGCTGGTGGTTGATCTCACAAAGGACACTCAAATAGTCCATTTTTAATATCATTTTTTTTGTTAGGATTCGGTGAAAAACTCGAAATGTTTAGCATAAAACAGCAATTTCAAGCATGCTGATCTTTTTGAAAAATAACACATTCGTCATGATTGCAATTCCACACAATATTTACCTAACCTTGTCGGAACTTGATTCCAAATTCTTAAAGTCTACTAGACCTTGCAAGATTTTTCGGATTAAATAATTTTATCAACCACCATTTCATTTACTCTTTTAAGTAATATTTCTTGCATAAAATGCTTTGAAACCAATTTTTATTTTGCTAGTCATCACAAAAATTTAGCAAGATGCATCCGCATTTTTCGATTTTTTCTGAAATGGGATTCAAAATAGTCCAAATTTGGCAAATTTTGTCGGAAAATGAGAATGAATGAGTGGGTTTTGATGTAGCTGCTTGAGTGTTCATTTATCCGAAACTCCTTCTTTGTGATTCAGTACACATTTCGTCTGGACTGAACTTTTACTTTTTCATCCGTTCACACTCTCAGCTGAAACTCGTTCAGACATTTCTTGCCAGACATCTTCACAGGTAAGCGAGAAGAACCCACAAGTTGTGACTGGTCCCTTTCTTATAATCACTAACGGTTATAAGTACCCTCCAACCTCCGAAAGTTGGCTCAGGTTAAAAGATCGAACAGAGACTCGATTTGTTGATTTGCATCATCAAAAGTCGACTAAGTAGATTAGTTATAATAAAGTTAATGAAGCATATTGTAACTGGCCATGGTTCATTGTAACTCGCTAACTTCTTCACGCCTGAGACAATGAGCAGTTTTTATAAGCTACAAATCACTTTTCACTTTTCGATCATCGTCGCGCAGTTTGAACAGTGGTGATAAACAGGTCGGCTTATACCCGAGAAATTTTCACACTCCTTTATTCATAAATTTTCTTAAGATAACTTTAGTTTTGTTTAATCTATGAAACACATTTTATATAACTTGCCCCTCAATAAAAAATAATTGAAACTTTCTGATTTAGTAATATAAAGTTTTACCTCATTTTTATTGCCAGTTCATCTTTAAAAAGTTTCACATGAAAATATTCGAAGTTATGAAATTAATGGTGAACAATATCATTTTGTAATTTCTTGACTCGCTATGTAACACAGGTAAGTGGTGTTTTATTATATGTCGATTAATTTGCGGCATTATGAACTGATTTATAACTTCTTAGGTCTTTTCATATTGTTTCTAGGTATATTAATGTCTGAATTTCTTGTTGTGTAATAAAGTCTACCATATACACAAATTTCCTACTTCGTTCAAGTCTTCCTTGAGTCTTGATAATGAATGTTGAAGTTTTCTGTATCCATTTATCTGACACTTTAAGGGCTACTACTTTCAAGAAATCAAAATGATTATTGTTGAATACAAAAATGTTCCTGGTTTTTATAAAAAATTTTGGACAAAAATGCGTGATTTCTCACTGTAATCCAGATATGTATATGTTTCGGTCTTCATGTTTTTAGGGTCATTAAGTATGAGCATGGTGTTTAGAGCATGGTGTTTGATGATCTTGATGCATGTTTGGGTTGTATGCTGTGCTGAATTAAAAATTTTATCATACAATCTGCAATTTGACATTGATTTTAATCCAGCACTCATGAAAATGGCTAATATCGAGAAAAACCGCAACCGACAGTTCTATGAAAAATTAATTCATGCTAAATACGGCATATTAATTTCGTCTTGGCTGACTTTTTTTTAGTATCGGAGGGCATGGAAGACACAATGGGAAATAAAAAAAGGGTCGCAGAGGGACAAAAAACAGTTTTCATGTAGTAGACCAAATAGAGGCACTGTTGTAGTAGTTTAGTTTTTGTCTATGTATGTTTAGAGAATGCACTCAAGTTCACTAAATATTGATCACGAAGGAGTGTTAAAAATTACAGCTCAGTTAACAAGAGAACTTTGTTCCTTTTTTCCTTGTGCCCCCAGCTTAGAGGGTTTATATTATTGGCACCACCAGACGCATTTGCCATATTTTTTCATAAAGATTTACTATGTAATGACACGTGCTCTGTAATTGGTGGGTGCATAATGTACGTGTGGGCACATTTGGAAAGGATCCGAGCTTTTTTTCTTAACTTTGGAGAAAAACAGTCGAAAAACTGCTCTGCCAAGCGAAGAATTTTTCAAACTAAGAAGAAACGCAACCTCCCAATTATTAGAAGAAACGGCCAAAATTGTGCTAAACAGAAGTGAATTCGAAAACAGGCAATTAACAAGGCAACATTGCGGTTTGAGCGTCAAGTTTTGCCAACAAGTCTAAATTGATCATTTTTTGCGTCAATTTGTGTGAGTAGGTCAACTCGCATGCACGCGGACCTCAATGATCTCAAAAAAATGAAAACGGGAGAGTTAACGGAGAATTTAAATAAATGAAACAAGAAATGTTAAAAATAAGGCGCTCAACATTTATGGGTACTGTTATCCATTCATTTTAATAAGGATTAGTTGCTTTGTTTCATAACTCCAAAACCATTGAAATTATTGAATTGAGCTAATTAGTTAAGTTCTCTGACATCCTTTTCGACGCATTTATCTCCCACCATGTAGGCTCATTTGATGCGCAATGGATTAGTTGCAAATTACCCAATCAAATTGATATCCTAAATTTGATTGTATGAGTTTTGCTAATCATTTATGAGGGGATCTTTTTGTGTTAAATAAAACTGTTTTTTTTTGCGAATATGTTTGGTAGACTTTTTATTATTTTTCGTCATGAATCTGAAACACCGCATCAGAATCATGAGTCTGATACACTTGAAGATTGAATTGTAATTTTGCGGCAATTCAGTGACACTATATAATTTTCATGACACCATAGTGCTTTTCATAATTGTTTGTGGTTCGACATCGTGTGAACATTTTTGAGAATAATTTTTGATTTTTTCTCTCTTGCACAATTGTTTGTATCTGAAAAAACTATTCCTTTACCTTACCATCTGAAATATTTGATTTTGGGATAAATATAAAACTTTCAAATTTCAAATATACTTGTCAAATGTTGCCAAAAAGAGGTGCAAAATGGTGGAGTGATTAAGGACTTTTTTCATCAATCGATCATTTTTCTCCAAGTTTTCTGGATCAATTGGCAGTTTAAATTATTGCCTGGGATATTGTATTTTAGAGGTTGGAATGGTGTCAACAAATAGTTTCTCCATAGTCTTGATTTAGACCAAGTTATTGTGGTTTGATGTTATGGGTCTAAGTTGCTCACATTTTCCTAAAGTAGTTCAGTCGTTGAAAACATTCTTATGTGAGATTTCTGTTAGTCGATTATTTTTGCAATCCTGAAATCTCTCTGGATTTTTTTTTTTCGATTCATTAAATCTGCAGAAAGCTACGTTATGTGTGATTTGATGGGAAAATGTAAAAGTGTGCAGAAATTTCGGGAGTCTTTTGCGGCTTTCACATTGTTTGCCCTCAATCATACCATCAAAACAACAGGCTTTGTGGCCTTGAAAGTTTGGTCCTATTATAATAATTAGAAACAATTTTAATAATGTATAATTTGAATCTGCCTGTTATGCAGGCTTTTCTTTAAATAGTTGTCGAAAACTGTGGATGTGGTTCAATTGAGGTATCTTAGAGCAAAACCAGGCACAAGCAAGCAATGCAGTGGGCGTTTCCAGTGATATTTGGGTTGTCTGAAGTGTTTGTTTTTAGTGTGAGAGAACAATAAGGCAGGTCGTCGACGTGCTTATCAGCTGGCTTGTTTCTCTTTGATTCTCCAGCTCTTTCTCAAATTTGTAATCTTAGTTCGGCCCAGATCGGGAGTCTTATCGGTTTTATGGACTCGATATGGGGACAGAGGGAGACCAAAATTGGACTTTTTGGAACTTTATCATGCAGGATGAAATGCAAATTTGGCCAAACAAGTGAGGAAAAATGAACAAGTTGTGATGGAAAAAGTGTTCATTTTTTTTCACGCGGCCACAACTTCAAAGGGCGCTATCGGCTTTGTGCTGCAGCTAAATTACAATATTATTCAAATAATTGTCAGAAACCGTGTTAATTGCCAGGCCTTAACTTTGAAAAGCCAGTTCCCTAAACACCCCACAGGTGGGGGAGGGGAGCACTGCTGGAATAATTTGACCCAGTGGGAGCTGAATGAAAGTAAACAAACAGGTAGGAATAAACAGCAAAACAACAATTTTTCCCCATTTTCAATTTCGCTTTCATCATGTCGTTTTCTCTCTCCCACCACTTTGCGTTGTTGCGTAGTTGGCTGCTGCTCGGTGGTTTCTGTTGTGATTAAAACTATTTTGGAATCTCTCTCTGTTCTGTTTTCCTATTTCTCCCTCATGGTCACTGACGCCACTTTGTAATTGTTCACTCTTCTCTCTCTAAAAGGGTGTGTCACCCATCACAACATTCATCCATAAACAAACACATCGCAAACAAACAATGCGTGAAAAGTCGCCGCCTCGATGTGAATGGAAAAAGTGCGACTATTTCAACAAAGTATTTAATGTCTACAGACACCGCAAAGTCATAAAAATGGAGAATTGGACTAACTTTTAGGAATTGAAAAATATTATGGATCTCGTTTGAAATTTTTAATCCCTAAATTAGGCTTTTCTTTCATCTATATACACTACACATGTAATGAATTGCGCGGAGTATTGAATTCCAGCGTCACATTTCTTCTCAATGATTTTTTACAGCCAGTCTATTTTAAGATTAGATTTTAAAGCAATTCATAGAGTTGCCTCGTTTTATAATTTCCCAAAATAGATATCTAACGCATTTAGAACATCTAATTCAAAGTCATTTTGAGTTCTCATCTGGACTGATTAATCTACGGCCTACTTCTGATATTCGTATGATCCTCATCCGTATAATTAATTTCGATTTTCAAGTAATTATATTTCTGTATATGTAATTATTGTTCGAGTATAATGTTTCTACGCTTGCTAACAAATAAGATAGGGGTTAGAACATTATGTCCTTACGCAAATAACGGTTCTTCCTTCATTTACATAACTTTTTGAATTACAAAATAGCTCATTGATAAAGTTTCTGGGCGAATCAGTTGAGTGAACAAATGTTTCAGTTGTGTTTTTTGCTTATATTCAGCGTGAACACAAACTGAATAGAAAGGTTGATATGTTTGAATAGAATAATATTGAATAGGGTTTGGTGGAGTGATGTGATCTCTTGTCTGTATAGCTCAACTCGAGCAAATACCTGATAATGGTCGGTCAGAGGATGAATAGGGGGGATTGATATGTCAAACAGATAGTAAGATGATACTTTGTTTGCGGTCAATAATCGAGCAAATACTCTTCTTCAAACTAACCAAGACCCTACGTTTCTCCGATCTTTGATGTCCTTACATTTTGTGCACGTACATAGTCGCTCGACTTGAGCAGTCATCTAATCAACAGGTTCTGTACCTTGCTTCATCATTGCAAATTGTCATTTCGTGCAAAAACTCGACTGCTATGTTTGCAGAAATTGGTTTGCGTTGGTTTTTTTCTCCTAGTGCGGGCTAGTCATAATACAACACTTTCCTTGATTTCAAGGTCATATATGATTACCAGTGATCATACAAGGATGTATTTTAAATTTGTATGATTTCCGGTAATGATTAAAGGATCATACAAAATTTCAACGTTGTTATACGTATGAGATCATATATAATCTTTAAAACTAAAACGTGGCGACGCGGGTGCAGTGGCGTGCTGTGAGTTTTCGCATAAGTTAACTTTATGCCTGTTGTCACATTTTGGTTTTCTTTGTTTACCTGATGAAACTTCAGATGTTATTCAATGTGATGATAGGAGATAAGAGACTAGAAGCAGAAAAGTGAGAAATGACACTAAATGCAAATTTTTATCAATTACAAATTTTCATTCCAAGCTTTGCGGTCTTTGCCAAGTGCAAACAAATGTCAACACGATGATAACAAAACTCTGTTAGCTATGAAACTTCTGAAAAGCTTGACCGAAATATTTGAAAGATCTCAACTTTGAATTATTTCCTTAATTGTTTAGATTTCTCACCAAATTTCCCTCAAACGACACCAAAAACACCCACGAACAACACTGAAAACCGTACAGAAACTCGTCGCAACAGCTCTTTTACAATCTGAAAAATCAGCAAAGTTGAGCTAGTGAGCAGATTTTTGAAGGGTGAAGCTCAATTGAAGCGATTGATAATTTGGTTCAAATAAGAAGACAGATAGCCCTTATTTTATTGGTCGTCAGATGCCCCCTGTAGTGTTGCAGTACCCCTCGCACAACTACCACTCAGTGTCTAGTGTAGCCTCTCAACCACAAATGAGTTGGGCTGCGCCTCACTACCCAACACAACAGCAACAACAACAATTGGACACAACATCCGGTACAGTGACAAACAACAACAACACCCAACAGCAAATTGCCCACCACTTCAGCACGCATTTACCCGCGGCAGCAACAGCAGCCGCCGCTTTTGACCCCTTGACCAGGTCAGCCGCAGTCGCAGGGGTCAATTCGAAATCATCCGTGAACGACCTGGCACTGCACTCTGCTAATCCTCAGTTAACTCCAGTTGACACTATGCTTGCTTCACCAGGTTATGCACAAAGCTTTATGACGTCACATATAGACTCGAAATTGTCTCCTTTCGAGGAAACCCAAAATCAGCAACAGTTGTACTGGCAAGCAAACGCCTATGCCAACTATTACAACCCCAGCATGGTGGCTATTGATGGCTGCAATCGCGTGACAGCTGGTGCGTTTTACGGACCGCGTGACGCTTCCAAATTTATGACGTCACACGCAGCTGGCAGTTTGTATGAGCAACAAATGAACACGTACAGGAACTTGGTGGGTACTGGCAGCAATGCAACAAACAGTGTCATACCTCTTAATCAGTCCTTTCTACCTTTGTCTTCTAACAACCACCAGCATAATAATAACAGTTTACTACAACCACAGCACCACACGCCTAGTTATGATCAACATCAGCAACCAACGGCGTTCGATTTTGGGGCCAACTTTAACTCACAAATTCAAAACAATCCTTTAGGAGCCGCCCACGCAACCAGTGTGAACTTCGTGTCGCCCACTGGACTCCTGGGTTCGACAAACAACAATAACAGTATCAGCCAATCAAATCAAAACACACTAATCACTGCGGTACACACTAACCAATCAAACGCCGGCACGCCAATTACCCCCACCAATCAAAGCGCTTCCTGGCCAGTAGTCAGTCAGAATGCAACGGACTGTGCGTCAATGAGCGTGAAAACATGCAGAGATAGTGTGAAATCAGAGACTGGATCAGGAAGCCCAGGGGGTCCGGGCTCGCTGGGTGGTGGTCTGAACAATCCTTCCTCAGTGGGGTCGCCCGATTCCTCAAATGAGTCCGGCGACAACATCAACTCTCCAAGTGGCGCGAGTGACAACATTTCTCCGAATCGTAAGTTCCTTAGTTTGTATCCTTGTACGAATTATTGATATAGGTTGTATGGCTCCCGATTCCATAGAGAAATATGCTATAATTTCTTAACATGCCTGTACAATTTATTCTAAATATCCATCACCATATATTTAGTATGCAACTATAGAATTGGTTTCTGTTTGTCAACAAAGCACCCACTCCCTCCTTGCTTCCCCCACCCACCCCCCCCCCCCCCCCCCTCATTCCCTCTCATTCCATTTCAAGGCCAAGATTGCGTGACTCACGCTCTGTAGCCTGAAACATCATCAGTTTGTTTCTAACGCCATTTGCTGTTGATTACAATCGGACACAAGCGGTAGCACAGTTTATTTACGACTGCCGTAACGACCACTATAAATTGGTGGCAAACTAGCCGACTTAAGTCTAATTAGGCTGGGTGTGTGCTCACCAAATGCTCGGAGGCACTCTCTCTTTAGCACCACTTTGACATTAAATTTTCACTAGTTAACTTTTCAAATTAGGAATTAGAGTATCCCGAATTTATGTCAACGTCCTGCAGCACTCCAACTATAGAATATTTTGACCATAACAGTTATCCCTAAAAGCGGTGAGCGGTGACCTAGTTTAGATGTGATTTAGCCCCCACGTGCGACAAAATTTGTTTTTATTTTGGCAATTTATTGAATTTATTGAGTGATAAAATAAATAAGAGTAACATTTTTATTTTGTGCCGTCGGTGCGTTAATTTACATGCGTGGCCGGCCGATCGCTTACCACAGCTGTGTGGCGGTGTTTGTGAGCAACTTGGTATATATCTGTTATGATTGTTTGTGTAGCTTGTAGCAATGATTATTACAGAATGAATGGAGAGTTTGTGTATAATACGTGTAATTAGCACGATGCCTCCGCTCTCTTGTAGCGTATGTGAAAATATTACTGTTGGCTCATATCACTAGCTTCGAATACCACACTTGTCGTATTTTGGCTGCAGGTATGTATTAATGCTGGTGGCACTGGAGATGTTTCTAAGACTTAGTATGCTTCTGGACCAGGTAGAGCAGAGAAAGAGAGAGAAAGCCAAGCAAGTCACGGTGCACAGTGGCAGTGGTAGTAAGAGTAGTAGTTAATTATAAAAAGTGAGTGAGCGAGTTAATATTTTTTGATTAAATAGAGAGGGGATGTAGTGGTTGTTGGAGGCCTCTTGTCTTAAGTCTCACTCGGCCGAAAGCGGCTCATCTTTACTCAAGTGTGAACAGGTGAGATTGGCGTTGTTTTGATGTGTCGGCCGGCTTAAATTAATTTGTAATTAGCTAATTAACTACTACCACATAACTTCAAACGACGAGAACTGGCCGCGCTCTGAAGAAGCGCTTAGAGACTCATTTGTGCTACACTACAAGGCCTCTCGTCGACTTTCATCAACTTAAATTACCACACCATCCGAACCAACACAATTATAACCATTTATAAACCATTTATAACCAGCGACTTCACTTTTGTGAGATACATAATTATATGAGTAGATCGGCGGCACCACCGCCACCACCGCGCAGCTCCGCTCAACACAACAACCAACAAAAATAATAATAACAACAACAAACAACACAAAGCTTACTTCTCTCTATAAGTGCTTCTGCTCTTGGAAATAAAACCAAGAAAACTCAAGCCGTGTCAGTTTCATGCTTACATTCAAATTAATATCTGTGCGGTATTTTAACTTTTTGTGAAAAAATTGCCAAAAATTAGTCCAATTTTAGTATATGCAAGAGAGTGCTTGAGAAGTGAGCATAAAATGATTGGCTTGCGCCAAAGTCCCGAGACGCTGTTTGCTCCGATAATTTATATGATTTTAGCGAGTGCTCACAAATGGAGCAAAAGTTATGAATTTGTGGCGCTTTATTGCATCTTTAGCGCATGGTCGCCTACAACAATATAACACAAGCCTATATCTCACCGACAAACACTTTCATATCAAACGTTTGCCTTGAAAACGCACTGACTCACAGAAACCCTTGACGTTTTACAACAAACACAACACTTCATCTTGCATACCATGAAGTTAATGGGAAAAACTTTAAAAAATCAAGAATATTACCAATTTTTTGAGGTATGGTTGCTTTAAACTAAATGCGGGAGGTTGACTGCAAAATTGGGTTCCACGTAAACACATTGCATTTTGTACCAAGCAGCTAAACTCTGTATTATCTCATGCATTTGTTTTAATAAAAGAAAATCTGAAAGGAAAACATATTACATCTAAAGAAAATTAGAGCTTTTAATTTAAAAAAAGTATGCTTAGATCCGCATTCTGTTTCCGATGTTTCGATTTTTGAACTTTTCAAAACCTTAAATTGGATAACTTTTTGTCCTTGGCAAAATCCGTCACCAAAAAGAAGCATTAATTTCATATTGATAATGACACGATATAATGATTGGTACTTCTATTTTAGGGCTCCTTCTTGTTGCTCGCCTCTAAATCTGTGGTTAAATTGGTTTAAGTTTCAGGAGCTCTTCGTACGCGAATGCTGTCTTTTTTCACATAAAAATGTTTTTAAGTGGTTGAAAAATAACGATACTATTGCACCGCCTGGTTTAGTTACTTTCGATTTTCGTAGGACCAAATTTACTTATCAACAGTCTTGACTAGGTTGTCAAACAGGTGGCTCGCTTCGTTTGGTTCTATCGCTATGATCCGGTCTTTTTTCATTACACACGATTGTGTTTTAAGTCAAGTTCAACAGAGTGAGTTTTTGTTCACAAGGTGTAGTCTTCAACGTCTGCAGACTCACAATAACTGTTGAATTATGCCCTTGTCTTATTGTATCATTTTCTTCCTTCATTCGAAACTCACGCTGCAATCATTCATGTTCGCACTCATTAGCCGATGTCAGATAAAGCCGAAAAACTTAAAATTGATGACTATTTGCCTAACGTATCTCTAATGATCGGCTTTTGACTTTTTGTATGATTTAGCCCAATAAAGTGCCCATTTTTTATTTAATGCAATTTGATAATACGTTTGACTTTGTTGCAATGTTAGTTTTTAGGTTAATGACTGCACAGTCTAAGCATTTTTCGGCTAAGAGATGGTTTCGACACTTTCATTTATTGAGGGTCCAGGTTTGAAGCTGGAAGCGTTGCGTGTATGCGTGTGTGAGCGTGTGTACGTGTGTGTGTGTGCGTGCCTTTGTGCCTTGGCAGGGCTGAGCCAATCGATTAAGTTTGGCAAAGTCGCTCTTTTGAAGTTATCAATCTCAAATGTGAGATGAAACGGCACAGTGGCCGGCATTCTGTAGCTGTTCTCTCTTTCTCTCTCTTTCTCTTGCTCTCTAACGCTCTTTGGACGGTCGCTTGAGTCGCCGCTCGCCGCCTCCAAATCTCTTTCAAGTCTACTCTGATACAAAAACAATAACCAACTATTACTACTACTACCATTACTACTTACTACTCTTACAACTAAACACCACTACTAACGTGGCTCTGCTCAAACATAATCACTTTACGCCACCTACCCCCCATGTTGCTCAACAGCCCAAACACCACCCTCCGAAACTTCCCTTCTCTTCCTTAACCCACCCCACCCCTCCCCTCTGTTAGTGAAACCCGATTCTTCACCCAACACAGACAAGAGTGATTGCTGTTATACACATGTCGAGAACCTCGCTCTTTTCCACCATTCGCTTAGCACCCCAGCTAGTAATAAGTTACTAACTAACAACCCACAAGTCACGTACAACTAGCACCCCCTCCTCCTCCCCCCACCTTCTCCCGGCAGAGCTAGATCCCTTACCTGTGAAGTCGGGGGAGGGGTGGCTGAAAGGAAGCACTAAGCGGTGGCGGTGGTGCGTGTGCTGTGCCCCCCGCACTCCGCTTTGATTTTCCGCTCGGTGGTAAGACTAACTAGTTGCGCAGACTAATAATTGAGCGGAATTCCTTTTCAAAAGCGGCTCAAAGTGAAACGTTATGCGCGGCGTTTGTTGTGTTGCAAGCTCTACGCTTCCAAAAACAAAGTTACCCGGCAAATCTAAACCAAATATAACCTAATTTTACATTTATTGATCCAAGAACAAACTCTGGCTAATTTGGCCAAATCCCCCACATATAAATTGGAGAGCGCAGCTCGTTCCCAGGCGAAGGGAAACAAAACTGTAATGAACATAAGGGCGTTGCTACAACATAATAAAAGCAGAGCTCACTAACACACTCAGGGCACACATGAAACGTCTTAGCACCTACATACCATATCATATTCTGATTAACACTCAATAATCAATACAACCCACTTTCCCCACAAGGCCACGTTTTTGCCCCAATTAGCACCCTCGCTCGCATATCATCCAAAATCATTACTTCCTAAATTTGAGCCACATTGCTCGCCATGCCTTTCAAAGCCAAAACATCCGAACACCCAAAACCCACTCTTCAAAAACAAATAACACCGTCTCGTCAAAAATAGAGCACATATCCCTTTAAAGCTGTTGTTTCTTTTCTACAATTGTTGCGTCTGTGTTTCAGCCATGTACTCTCAACAACTGGCTTCGGAATCCACAAACGTCACCGGAAGCCAGCAGGTCATGTCAACAGGTCACGTCCAGGGATCTCAGAGTCACTTGATGATGACCAACCCCGCAGGATCTCATACCTCCGTGCCCAACACTGGTGGCGGCGTCTCTCATAGCCCCGGATGGCTAGTGCGAAATGTGAGTCGGAAGAAACGACGGCCATACACCAAGAACCAAACTCTGGAACTTGAGAAAGAGTTTCTCTACAACACTTACATAACTCGCGAGCGAAGACTGGAGATCGCGAGGTCTCTCAATTTGACAGACCGTCAAGTCAAAATCTGGTTCCAGAATCGCAGAATGAAGAACAAAAAGCAGCACTCGGGTGGACCTGGATTGGGGCCTCAAATGCCCGGTGGCCACCCTCCCATGCACCTGATTGTACCTCCAGCACCCCCTCATCACCCAGGTCACCTGATGTGACTATGACGTCATTAATACGTCACCATGAGCAGATACGGGTGACGTCGTACAAAAGCTTAAACTCAAAACTGATCAAACTTCTCGGCGGCGTTATCTCGAAAACTGTTTTGTTACAGTCAGCATTGCGTTTCGAGACTCAATCGCCTTGAATTCCATTCCCTGGTGTGCCCGGATATTTGCTGGGCTAATTTCCGGTTATGATAGCTTTATTAGTAATACCAATTCGCAGTACCAAACTTTTGAAAAGCTTTATTTTCTCTCTTTTCCTCTTTTTCGCTATTGTTATTATCCAATAGTTTTGTATAGAAAAGTGAATTTTTGCTTGATGCAAACTTTTTATGTGCTGAATTCTTCCATTGTTTTGTTCATTTACTATGCTATAGCAAGTGGCTAATTAATAAAGTATGGAACCTAATTAAGTGTCTAAATGAAGTTTAAGTTGTGTTAAATTATTCTGGCATCTTTTGTACAAAGTTGGAGCAAGATGGTTAATGAGACGTGGAAATTTCCACCATCAATCCTGTAACAATTCTATCATGTTTAATCTCGCTGGATATCGAGGGAGGTCGTTCGTGAAATCTCTCAATTATTTCAAAGGTGCAGTGGCTTAAATGTTGTTCTATATAATAGCAAAATGTTAAATTTGTACGAAAAGGAGTTTAAAATTCTAATTCTGCTTTTTTCTTTCCAGTCAAGTCTACATATACTTAGTTATTGAATCATATTTTTGCTTAAGTTCATTGAAAACGCATTAGAACTCAGTGTAGATTGAGTTTTGATATAGTTGCTTACCAAACCCTTTGATATTGTCGCTGAGAGATCTTCGGGTTTTGCGACAAAATTCAACTACATATAACATTCTAACATAAATTTGCTTGATAAAGACTACGGCTGATATAAATGTTGATCAAATTTTGTTTCTCTAACCATTTTTTCTAATATCAGCAGCAGTCAAGTTCAAAAAAATTGTGGTTCAAAACAATATATATGTAAGCATATATATTTTAAAATTGTGCATGCTCTGAGCTAATTGTATTAACACAGTCTTCGTCAACTGATATTTTGAAAAAATGTTTAAAAGAAAAAATAATCTCAGCTCATAAAGTGTGCTAAAGACAATATCTATCCTCCTCTTAATGTTAGATTGTGTTAACTCCTGTATCCCATTAGGCCCAGAACATTTTAAGTGAATTCTTTACTTCGTCATGAATTACTCAATTTTCATTTATTCGGATAGATCTCAAACAATTATTCGCCCTTTGGGTTTCGTAATAAATCAGAACATAAAACCGAGTCCCTTGTCAAGACCCAAAAACACCTCGGGCAACTAAGATTTACGTTCTAGCACATAGCGATCACTTTCCCGAAATTCGTCCACAATACCAAACCCATATTGAACTGTATAACCAAACGCGTAGCTTGAAGATAGCAGGGTACAAAAAGTAACACCTTATCTTTTGAAAATTGATATTTTGTTCCGAAAACAGTTCTAACAAGAAATTACATAGAGAAATGAAAACAATAATTTAGTTCAAAAAACAAGGTTGGGAAATCAAATAAAAAGGAATTGGTTGCAAAAGAATGTCAAAGTTGCCTCTTTTTGGTATTTTAACCCCTGTAACTGTTAAATACCACTTTTAAACAGTAAGCTCATCATATATTTTTCTTACGCACATAGGGCCAAAAAATATTTTTTAAAGGCTTTCGTTGAATATAAATGCAAGCTTAAATTTGTATGTTTTCTGAAAAAATTGACAAAATTTCAACAGATCTAACTTTTTCTAGTCTTAAAATTTTTTGGCAAGCTGTCACCGACTTAAGCCTTGAGTTAGTTTTATTTTAAAGAAAATTTGAAGCGATGACGAAAGGTTTATTTTTTAAAAAAATTCATATTGAATAACAATACAGTGATCTCTAATTTGTTTTAATCAAAATGAAGGAAAATTTGGTCCCCTTTTGATTGGTTTCTAATTTAAACTGAAAAACAATCAATCAGTTTGGTGGGAAATTGCTTAAATAGAGAAAACATTTGGGAGAGTTTTGCCACCGCCTTTTTATTTCTATTCCAGAAGTCTCTGTTTCGATCAAAAAGTTTGTCATCCCGGCTTTAGGGTTATTGTTTTTCTTTGCAAAAAATTAAGTTTAGAAAAATTTGAGAAAAAATGAAAAAATTATAAAAATTTGCCCTACCGAGGTGTTAAATAAGGAGAATTAGTTGTTTGTTTGGTTAGTTCCCTTCATTTTTCAAAGCAACAATTCTAACTATTCTGTTGGAGACTATACTTCAACAAATTAAGCATAGAGATTTCCACTTAGTTTTCGTCGTCCAAAACTGAATTCAAAATAAGGTTCCCCTGAAAGAACAAAATTTGGTTACCCGAACAATAGGTTTTGAATAATTTGTGAATTACCAACTTGTAAGCAATTTGGCAAGAAAAAAAGGAAGAGAAATTATCAGACATCGACAGCTGCTTTCTTATTCAACCAATCAAAAATTTTGTTACATGACCATAACAGATTTGTTCCTAGCTGTGAAAGTGTACAAGATTTAAAAAAGAATTGCTGACGAAAAAAACGAAAACAGCCAGTTTAGATTTTTTTCTTCGTTGCCTAACTCTGAAATGTTGCAAATAGAGTAAAATGTTTTTTTTTGAAGTCATAGTGCACTTATAAGGATTCTTTAAAATGGTTATTTTTTGAGGAAACTCAACAATATTGTCGCGCATTTGCACGGATACAATGAAAGTTTTTATCAATATGCAAGCTCTGCTATTTTCTGAGCATCTTTTCCGTGTACTGTACTTTATATAAAATCTGAAATGTTTAATTGCTTTCATATAAACAAATATGTTTCGCTAATCTGTAATAAAGTTTTTTGGAAAGTTAATGTCTGAAAAATCTCAACAAAAATATTTTGAGGCAACTGATATTATAATAAAGTTGTTTCAACCACAACTACGTTTTTACAACATCAACAAAATAAAATACTTCAGAAAGTTACTTCAGAAATACTTCAGACTTCAAAATAATTTCCATTCAAAACTGAAAGAAATTGATAGAAACCGAAGAATTTTCATTAAATAAGATTTGGGATAACAAATTTTTTTTACGATAGCAGATATCAAATTCCTGACCTTTAAACGGCTGTTGCATTTAATTTATTTACAGAAGATAAAGGAAATAAATTTTTTCATCCATTTTTGAAAATTATTCTACACAATGGGAATCGAAAAATATAAATAAAGTTGATAATTTACAAACTCGGTCTATAGACCTCAATTTATAGAATTCGATTGATAATTATATAAAGAATATATAAAAGTGTAAACCGAACAAAAAAGCTTCTTGAAAGCTGAAGACCTGACACCATACCTGCGATATTGCTAAAAATTATTAGAAATATATTCATTTTTTGCGTTTTTGGGCTCCTAAAGTACACTTAGTACTACTACTTCCAAGTGTAAATGGAAAATTTTGCAGCTTCGTAACTGTAAAAACCAATTTGCCAGTTTTTTTTTAAAAAAAAGAAAGTCCTCTTGAACACATTTTTTTTAAAAACACAGGAAACAAAATCAATGGCATTAACAATAAAATAATATTAACATTATTTACTTTTAATAACGAATTCTGAAGCATCTAAAAACAAGTTACATGAAAATATTTGCTGCTCCTTATAGTGATTTTAAGGTTAAAAAAGCGTTTTAAAGTAATCATCAGCAGTTTTTCATTCTTTTGCTGCTCAAACAATAGTCTAGATAGAGTCGTGGTAAACGTATTATGGCAATCCATTCGAAATAAAGTTTTTTTCTTGTTTGTTTTAGGAGAACTGCGCGCGGAAAATCTTAGAGAAACCCAAAGTTACTCGCTTCTTTGATTTGGGATAAGTCCCAACATGTAGTCGTAAATACTACGTCGGGGGAAGATCAGGGGAGGGGTCACTTGGGTGGGTGGGGAGGAGTCGGGGTGCAGTAGGGTGAGGATGAGGAGAATTGGATAAATTTATTTGTGGGGATTGGTGACATTGATTTGTGTTTATTGCTCAGTTGTAGACAAGCTCAAAGATGCTAATTCGCCTCTCCCAACCGCAACTTTGTCATTGATTTAGAGCATCATCTCCTCTGTACTCGTGTTGTTATGCTGCTATTCCACGATGTGACTAGGGAACAACTTGTTGGAAATTGAATTCTGGAAACAAGAGCAAATATAGCCCCGAGTAGTTTTGAGGGACTTCTAAGCAAAGACTTTTGCTTTGCTTTACTTTTCCATCCGCAAACACAAATGTCATGAATTTCATTTTTTTCCCATTTGAATGGCAATGTACCCATTTCTTGCTTTCGTCGAGCGCGCTGAACAACTTTGACTTTCTGTTCATAATGTTTAATTCAAATTAATTATATTTTTTAGCGCTGAGATGTTGATTGTACTGACTATAATAGACTCAAGTGATGCTTTTTTCAAGCTAATTTCATTTCAGAGTTTTGTTTTTCGAGATCGATCAATTATATGTCGATTAAGCAAAATGGAAAGATAGAAACAAGTTTTTTTTGTATAAAATACAAGGTTGATGTTTATAATTAGCCTGAAATCAGTGTTAGAATATATTCAAACACAGGTGTACTACTAATTCCTCTCTTTATCCCGTTCTCTCAATTGGAGGGATATTGTCGCTGAGAGTGGCTTTAACTCTCAATTATATTATGGACATTTTGGGCATTAAAAGTCAATTAGCCATAAGCTGTGTTGCTTCTTTGCCCATTCTCATATCAATGGGAAAAAGTCAACATACAAGTTCACCATGACGCAATTTTCATCCCACGAGAACGTTGCCTGCCTGTTCCCTGAAAAATTTTCTTTGGCATGTAATTTGAGAGGGCACGGATAAGGTTTAATTCAGTTTATGGCCTAATAGTTGGCTATTAAAATATCAAGTTGATTTCAATGACAGAAAAGTTTACGAGGTCGTCAGTTTTGCACCACCTAACATTTTCTCTTCTCGTATTATGTCAACAATAAGAGTGTTATTTTTGATATCTACCGAATGGCGATCCAACAAAAGTCATGATCGCTACAAAACATAAGCACATCAGATATCACCACAAACAGTCAATTATAAGCAGAAACTGAAACTGCCAAGGCACACAAGAATAGTTTTCTTGTAAGAATTCTGCTAATTCGTACCAATTGGCACATACTTAGGGTACGAGTAAGAAAAAATCTGCCAGAAAACTCTGTCAAACTGGAAAAATATCTTAAAAAATGGCAAGATTTTATGTTCTCGTACTAACTCAGCTATTATTTCCAAAATTAGCAATAACTAGCCCGAGGAAAATCAAGCATGGTTGAATATGTATTCAGATAGATGTATAATAATTTCGCTCCAACAATGCCACGAAATATTAAAAACTAATTGTTACCAAATTTAGTATAATTTTCACTTCAAATAAAAAAAACAGAAGAGATTGCGAATAAATACAAACAAGACGGCTCGTGCGAGACTGTGCGTAGCACAAAATGTTCCATCATGCGTGTAAAATTTTTCAAAACTGTTACGAGAGGAGAAGTTTCTTTAACTATTAAGTTTTGCAAAAATCAAATTGAAGCAATTTTTCTCGAGCAACCTTGATTACAACTTTTTTTAAAATAAGAAAACTGAAAAAAACCAGTAAATTTTCTTTATATAATTTTAACAGACCTTATACCACCTCATTTGATATGCAATACAAAGCACCTTCTCAGAAAATTGAATTTCAACAGGAGAAATCTGTCGCAAAGCAAATTTATCTTAAAAAATGAGGACAAAAGTAGTTTTAAGCAATTATTGCAGAAAGAATTTTAAGCAATTATATTATACGCTAGAAGTAGCAAATAAGTAAATGACTCTTCGTCCAAACTTCCTCTGAAAAGCATCTTTAAAGTATGCTCAAGTGATCAACACAAAACAAAGCATCTAGTTAAAAACTTTCCCAAAAAGGTAACCGAATATCCACTAATCAACAAAAATCATCAAGAGTTGATAAATATGTCAAGTTTTATCTCTTTGGACATAAAGTTTTTCTTCAAGTTTTTTAAATTAATGTTTCTGTTTTTGTAACCTTCTGACTGAAGTTTCGAAGTTTTTTGATTGTTAATTGCCTCATGAAGGTGAATTCTGTAGTTCCAGGACTCATTCATTTTTGGGTCAACTGGAAAAATCACTTTTTTAATATATTTCATCCAAACAGAAGCTGAGAAAAAAGGTGAAACTTTGACAAAGATAATAACTTTTGTCGTTAATTGATCTTTTTCTGTTTACTTGTTACAAACTCCACAATTTTTTTCATTTTATGTTTTCATTTGGTTCTTGTTGACAGCACACATTTTTCAATCTGCGAAAAAATAATGTTTTCATTAAAAATTAAACTGGCTTCTGGCGGCTAAAAAATAATGTTCTTTTTTCTCTACGAACAACAATGAAAAAGTAAAAAAGAGACCAATAAGAAAAAATTGGCGTGTATTAAATACACTTCCATTTCAAAAAAAATGGAATAAAAATGTACGCAGTTACAAATCTCAATTCATGGTGCCATGTTGACAACAAAGCTGAACATTTGCATCAAAAAAGTTTCCAAAGCAAATTAACCAGCATTTTTTTGGGCTCAATTCAGATTTGGTATAGGTAAAAATTTGAATGCTCATGAAAATGCTTTTAAACTAAATTTAAAATTCTCAATATTCTGTTTTTGTTTCTGACTTGAGATTTTTTTTCAGAAAAATTAAGAAATTAATAGCAAACGGACTTCTTCATCACTTCACTCAAGAGGCTCATGACGCGCATTGATTCATAATATTTAATAACATATATATACATATATATATATATATATATATAAATATAATTATATATATATATATATATATATATATATATGTGTGTGTGTGTGTGTGTGTGTGTGTGTATTTAAATATTTTAATAGACGCATCTACTATATGTATACATAGATACATACACTATGGTACCAAAAAGCTACATACAGCATGATTTCTGTTTTTAAAGCATGAATCGCGCTTCAAAAGCATGAATTGAGCTAAGGGGTGAAAAAAGATTGAAATTTTGGAATTTTAAGAGAAATTTCACTCTTATTTTCTCCGCTTAAACAGAAAAGATAGTTAAACCGTTTTGTTCTTTCTCTGTTTGCCAAAATGTTACACTACAAGATGTTGGATTTTCACGGACAAAAATACAAAAACAACTCAACTTGATATCAAGATCCAGTGCACAGCATGCATATAAACGTTATCTTAAAAATAAGAGTTTCTAGGCCAAAAATTTTATTTTTGCCAAAGAGACCCAAATTGTCAAATGATGCTCAAAAAATCACAAAACATATCTGAAGCGTATCAGAATTACCCACAACTTTTTCTTCTGTTATGATACAACTTCTAGAGCTACAGTTAGACGAGTTCACAAAAAATACAGATTTTTTCCAAGAAATGCTGCAAAAAAAAGCCAGTTTGAAGAAAAAAGCAAACGTTTTTGTTCACGTTTTTATTTAAAAGGGTTTTTCAATATGCTCAAACAACCGTTCTGTTAATGGCGATATGTTGTCTTTACTGATGAAACAAGGGTGCCCAAATCCAGTGACGGAATTGCTTGAGTTTTTCCATTGATCACTTATTTTTTGGTGTGCAATACGATCAGTTTGAGGAAAAAAGCTTGTTAAGTGTCCAAACTAGCTAATTGCAAACGTTGTTTGAGACATTTTGAAAAATTAGGAAGAACAAATGCATTTTCAGGACATAATTTTTCAACAAGATAATGCTCCTGTGCAATAATTCAAGAAAATCAGCAATTTTTTCAAGCGAAGGAGAGAAAGATGCTGGAATGGCCGGAATATATTCCAGATCTAAGCCCAATCGAAAGTTTATGGGCGATTTTGAAGCACCGTTTACAAAAACAGACGAAAACTTAGAAGAAAAAAATGTCAGGAATTTGGAACGAAATTGACCCAGATGTCATTAGAAATGTCATATTAATTAATGTTTGTAATGCTTTTTAATCAATCTTCATATGTATGTAGATTTTTAGTACGATAGTGTATATATATATACATATTTCTGTATAAATAATTATATATATACATATATATATATATATACATATATATATATATATGTATATATGTATATATATAACAATAAATTGTATTTGCTTTATAATCCGCAAAAAATTAGTGGTTTTATGAAAACCAAACTGGCTTCTGGGAGCTATGGAATAGGGTTCATTTTTTCTACAAGGGGCAATCAAAAAGTGAGAAAGAGACCTAAGAAAAAAGGCCGGCGTGGTTTAAATTTTCTTTCAATTTTGGAAAAAAAATGTTAGAACAGAAACGTACTCAGTTACAAAGTCTTACCACATGGTTGCACGCTGACTGCAAAGCTGATTATTGGCATAAAAATAGTCTCGAGAGAAAAATAGTGAGTCTTTTTGGGTGTAGACAGGATTTTTTGTCTATTGCTGTAGCTAAAAACTCAATTGCTTATAATTTTTTTAGAAAAAAAAACTTCAATGTTCGGGTTTTTGTTTGTGACTCTCGAGCTTTTTATCACACAAACTAAAAAATTCAGAGCAAGCGGAGTTTTTTGTCACTTTGATCATAACAACAAATAAACCTTAAAAAAAATGCC
>NC_134468.1:26177023-26272419 GCF_964194025.1 Convolutriloba macropyga | reverse complement strand
TTCAGAATTGATACCATTTTAATCCATTACTTGCCATGGACGAATTATCTTGCTTGAATTGGAAGAAGTCTGTAGATGAAGTTTCCACGGATTTTGAAATATACAGTCGGAGAAAATTTTTCCAAGTTTTTTTCCTACTACATATTATTGCATTGAGCAACCGTATTTTTAGTTCAAGATTCTAAGAAAATTATTTTTATTTGATGAAACTGGAGTGCTAATTGGACTGATGAAAGTGATTAAAAACAACTTAGTTCTAACAACCACATCGATAAAGAAATTGAACCAAATTTCAGTCATACTTCAGCTATATGCTATTTATGGAAAACTTTAAATTCAAATATACCAAATTAAGCATAAATTCAGTCTGCGTATTAGAAAATGGCGTGCAATCTTGAACAAAATCATATTGGATTAATCACAGCGTAATTTTCTGATACTTATATTATCTTGGGGGACTAAAATATTAAAACTTCCTCCTAAAGAGCACCTAGAAATTTGCTTTTGGTCGTGATTGTTTCAGTTCCGGGTTTTGGCAGTCAAAGAAGAGTGGGTTTATAAGCATTTTGCTGATCTAAAGGTCAACGACAGCTAACGGGCGGGTCAACAAAAATTAATAGTGGATTTTTTGCCTTTTGTCCCCCTGTTTTTGAAATGTTAAGGCAATAAAAGATTTCAAAAACCCTTTTTTAGGGTAACTTTAACTTTTTGGAGTAAACGTTCAACTTTATTGTCGTAGTATCTTTTATTATCCAATTGAAAATTTTTTCTTGTCAAATTTTTGATAGAAAGTTTTCACTGATTTCCGATACTTCCTCACAGTATATGCTTAAACAAATGAGCTATTTAATAGACATTACTCTCATGAAAAATTCATTACCTGCGCTCCAGTGCTAAAATTTTCAATTTTTTGAGAAGCTACGTTCCCTCAAAACGTTATTGGAAATAAAATTTGTCACTCTTTTGAAAATAAAAAAATGGATCTTTTCCGTTTGTGCCTCCCAGTAAGTTATGCGACCCCCGTTACCCCCCCCCCTTTCTTTTTTCGTTGTAAAGCACAATCCGGTTCCATTTTTCTGACCAAAATAGCACAATTTTGAATTGACTTCATTTTGCTGCCTTGGCAAAAGTGCTTATTTGTTCATGTAAAATTGAGGAAACAGTTAACCAGAGCAATTAAATAAGATCCTATTGAAAATTATCTAATCTTTCATTTTGAGTAGTGTCACGTATATCAGGGATGAAAATACAGCCTGAATAAAACTGATAATCATCCAACAAGTTCGGGCACAATTTTTTATGTACATATACGCTATCGATTTTTAGGAGTTTGATCTTCTATGACAAATTCCAATTGATGAGAGCCTGACCCTAACTTTACCTGCGACACAAAAAAATTTTATCTTGATCTTTCCAATTCAGAGTTCAAAGGTTATCCATTCTTTTTCGCAATACAGATTGTGAAAAGGACATTTCCTCAGGTTGACACTCCGATCTTTTTAGTCAGTCGCGATCTTCTAGCACAACTCTCATTTATATCTACTCTCGATATTCATCTTTCGATCAGTCTTTTTAGTGCAAAATATGTGAGTGATTGAAGATGGTTAGGCAAGAGAAAGCTGAATATTGTTATGTTTAATAAATGTGAACAAATCTCCGTTTTATGAGGTTGGTCATCTTTCCACCTCTAGGTTTGTTTTCTTTGATCCAGTAACGTCGTTCTTTCCTTTTCGATGTCTGCGTTTTTCCAGTGGTGCGTCTATCATCTTACAGTTGGTATGTTCGATTGGCATACATACACTTCTAGCATAATTATCAATTTTAAAGCAGTCCCTTTCGGTGATTCTTTTTCAGGTCAATTTTTTTGCTGTTTCTGCTATGTGATGTTTGGCTGGTTATTCAAGACTTTTAATGTTTCGTACATTAATAAATTTTACGCAAATTGGTTGATGAAAACGTTAAACTTTTCTGTTGATGAATTTCACCACAAAAATTTGTTTTGCGTGAAAAAAGTGTTTACAAGCCGATGTAAACAAACGTCATCATAATAGTGGGTTGTGTAGCGGTGGCAAAAACCAATACAATGGAAAAGAGCCATTACAACTGTGATTCAAGATCAACTATTACAGATTAATAATCCAAAAGGGGCGGGGCGGGGGGCATATTTCACTCTCTGCTACGCGCACAATCGGCCAGATGTTGTTTAATAGTATGATGGTGTGTTTGTCTGTCTGAAATATGCGGTGAGTTAGTATAGTAGTGTAATATAATAACAAGAGATGAGATATAATAGACCCAGCCTGTCTGTCTCGTCAATCAAACGCGGGAGTGTTCGAATTTACAACGTGCACTCTGGCTACTGATTGGTCACACCTGATCACACACCAGTCCACAACATGACAAGTAGATCCGGCTACTTCATATGCGCCACAATGGATGCGCAGCCAACCACAACTGGCTGAAGGAAGGGGGCCGCGGCGAGAACAAAGATGCGACTCCGATTCCCACCGACGCCCAGTTGGCAACACCTGCTATAAACTGGACCAAAATCTACTGACTCTCTACCTCCCTCATCGCTTCATGATGCGGACTGGACGGCAGTACCATCCCATACCACCCCTAAACAAATAACACTTTAATTAGTTAAACAATTAAAATAAGAGTACAATTTTGCAAACAGCAATTTATGAATAAGGGCAATTTATAATCACTAAGCTTAGTAGAGATAACCATCATTTGGTTGCTGCACGACATTAAGGCAGAAGGTAATTATCTCAGAAGAAAAGCTCAAACAAGTACCTTTCTTCCACCACTGCAATCATGAATCATTGAAACTCGTATTAGTTAGTTCATACAAACCAATGAAACAAAAACTTTTCTTCACTGGGGATGACAAAGATATCAGCCGTAAAATACATATATTTTTTTAAATTGAAAAATGATCCTCGAGCCAATTTCAAGTCCTGATCAGTACTTCTCCAGTGAAATACACGCGTCTTAAATTGACAAATCAGTACTGATGACGTTTTATCTCAAGTCTTAAGACTTGTGACGTGTCAAGCCTTGCTCAAGACTTGTCAAGTCTAAGTCAAGTCTTGGCCAAGACTTGACAAGTCTTGAGACAAGTCTTGACCAAGACTTGACAACTCTTGATTAATGCGCAGTTAGGCAAAGTAGAGTTTTGAGAAGAAATTATTTAAAATTAATGCATTTCAAATATTAGCAATAATTGTTAAAAAATACATTTACAAGAAATTTGCTAATCTGACCAAACTATTTCTGAATTAAGCATATACCAAATTCAAATGTTCATATATTCACCACGAAGCCAATTTTTTTAATGGGAAGAAACAAGTGGTCATGACTGGTATCTTTGGGCGATATCAGAATATTTTTCATTCTCTATCATGTGATCTTTGTGGAAGTGGTCGTGTTGTCTTGTGCTTCTTTTTCACTTTGGAGAGTTTTTTAGGCAGGCCGCTGTAAGTGGCGATCTTCTTCTTTTATGTCCAAACGAAAGCAAATAAACAATAGAAACTGTGCTCTGTACTTGATCCAAGACTTGTCAAGTCTTAGCCAAAATTTGCTCAAGACTTGTCAAGACTTCACAAAACTTAAGACTTGATTTAAGACGTGCCAAATCTAAAAAATGACATCAGAGATCTAATACAGTACTGATCCAAGACGTGCAATTTCACTGAATCAGTACTGGTTAAGACTTGACGTTCAGTCCGGGATATTTTGTAATAAAGGAACAATTTTGCAACAAATTATTCAAAATGCAGTGGGCAAACACTAAATGGTAAAATAAAGAAAAACTGAAGCCCGACCATTGCGGGTAGCAAAATAAAAAAAGATCTCTTATTAAAATGAAATCAATTCATGAACTATGAGCCACCAAAATGTCCGTAATGGTTATACAAATGGTTTCCATTTGCTTACAGATCAATTGTCTTAACATTATGCAAAGTGGAGTAACTACTCGTCTTATGGTGCAAATATCTGTCGAGAAATTAGTTTTTAAAAAATTATTAGGGCCTAATAACCTATTCTTGTTGGTCCCTGGTCGAGCGAGCCAAAACATGTATAATAAATGGTCACATAGATTTATTACGTTTTGATTTGTTTTCTGTCACTTGTGCGCCGTCCTGTCACAATAAATAAATCGTTTCAACTACATGGGAATAAAAGCGTTTTTTCTTCACATAAATTTCAACAGAAAGGTCTATTGTTTGCAGTACTTTAATTATTAGCGTATAGATTCTGCTGATATTAATTTACCTCTATTATGTACTTTTTCTTATTTTCTAGTACAAAGGGAACAAATTCAAACGAAAGAGACTAAAAACGATAAAGAGAGATATATTTTCGAGAGACATTTCACTTGCAAGTTTTGCAAGATAGATGTTCTTCGTACTTGCTATTTATAGTTTCGAAGTCGAAAAAAGCCTTGTAAAAAATATTGCGAAAACAAGAAATTTCAAGAAAGAGACTCTTCGAAATTAAAAACCAAACACTAAAAAACGTGCAGGCAAAGTTACTTGAACAGTGTTCATGTAAGGCCATTTGAAGGTAAAAATAATTTGTACAGTTTTCCCCAAGTTACATTAGTGCACACCATTCAGGTAAATTACCTGCAAAAAAAAATTTCTGGATCATATATTTGAAGAAAACATTTTCCGATCAAAACTGCTTTTCCAAAAAAAATGTCAATCATCTTTGTAGATAGGAGAAACATTTTCATGAAGCTTCTATATGAATCTTCCCTAGCATTGAAGAGATGAACCATAGCTTTTAAGTTTTTATCTTTAAACCACTTCCATAAAATTTTAAAACATACAAAGTGTGCTCTGAAAATTCTGTCCTGGGTAGAAATTTTTCATTTAATGAAAAAAGTCCTGTTGTGCATTTGTTTTCATTTTGTTAACTGAAAGGGTGTGCATGAATGAGCCCCGCAAAAGAAAAATTGCAAGCAGTATCCTAAATTTTGAGTTAACTTGGATCTTTCCAAGTAAAACAAAGTATATCATGCTTTTAAAAAATATATTTTTCAGATTTTATTCATAAAGCAATTGTTCATCATATTAATAGAACAAGGTTTTTATCAGTCTCTAAAACAGCTGTAAAGATTTAAAAACGCAAGGAGTTGAAATATGTTGATACCAGTTAGTATTAACACAGAATTTATAGTCAAATTTTTGAATTTATCTAACAAATGAATATAGCATTCAATGAAAAAAAAACGAAAAACATTTTACATTTAACTATTATTAAGCTAAAAATTAGTTGACAATGAAATATATTTAAAACCATGAACAATAATGTTTATTACACGATAAACTTCCAAAATTCTTGCAAGTTTGCAAAAGTTGGGCAAAAGGTTCCAAAAGTTTCTAAAATTTTGAAAAGTTACTTTTTATTTTAGCCATTTTCTCTAAATTTTACACGGCCTCAGGAATATTGAGCCATTTTTAACACCCTGCAGGAGTTTTTTTATTTCCTTGATTGGGCCTCTTCTCGTAGTGTATCTCTGATATTCCTGTTGTTTGACAGGCTTCGATTACAGTTGCTGGATGTTTGTTGAGCGGGGCCATTGCAAAGCGTTTTTCAATTTGAAATAAAATGAAGAGAAAAGAAATAAAATGTAAAGAAGAGAGTATTAGATAAACATAAAAAAGGCAAGATAGTTTTTTCGAGACAATTGTGGAAAGTGAGGAGATCAAACCACCGCAGAAAATATAGCACTACGCCAATCTGTACACATGTCAGCTAATGAATTGCTGTTTCAATAGTCATATTGTTTATGTTGTATGGCAAACAATTTTCACCGAATTTGGGAGTAAAATTGTAATGTTTAACATAGAAGCTATTCAACCAGGTATTCTGAAGTTCGGTGGAATCAATTTTTCACAATTTTTTTTTAATGTAGCATTTTAAATTAAAGTGAGTACTATCACAATGTCTGAAGGCAATAACCTTGAGAACCCTCCCCTAGAAGAGAAGTTTTGACAAGGCAATATTTGAGTTATTTCTCTTGAGAGCTTCAAAATGGGGACGGAATCTCCTCAAGAGAGTTCTTGAGAAGCTTCCCGTTTTCAGGGGCTTTATCACAGCCTGTCTGGCGGAAAGCCATTGGGCATGTTAACTCCAGAGGCACTTTTCAAGGCTCAGGTAGCGGCTGGCAACGTCGAAATAGAACTATATGGACAAGTTTGCTGATCGTAGTTTTTGCTGATCTCAGGTTTGCTGATTTTGATCCCAATTCTGATCTTTGAGTTTTTAATCAGAAAAGAGAGGAGAACAGGACGGCATTCCTTTTGGTTTATTGTTGTTGTCTTATTCATTCATTGATGTCTTTCCTCACCAATCGGAATCTCAAACACTTCATTGCTAGAAATGTTTGATTCTTCCATCAAGTTTCACATCTATTAGCATCGGATTTTTTGTTGTTTTACTCATTCATTGATGCTTTTCCTCAAAAATTGGAATCTAAAATACACCTTTGCTAAAATAGTTGATTCTTTCATCAAGTTTTGCACCTTTTAGCGTCGGATTTTGTGTAAATAAAGACTAAGCTGTCTAATTTCAGTTGCTTATAAGTCTTAAAAGACTGCTTGCAATTGGTTAAGCAATCGGGATTTTGCATACAAAATCAGTTGCCTGATCCAAGAATTGTATTGCAGTCGAGCTTTGATTGAATCTCAAGTATTCTAAATGCCACAGCTGAGAAATCGACTTGTTAGCTCCGGTCATAATGCATTTACAATGTTCATTCAAATTGAGTTGAAGCATCATTGTCCTCCCTAAGAACTTAATAGTTTTGACTTCTTCAATTTATTTGTCGAAAATAAGTAGGATTTTATCTGTTTCTTTTTTCAAAGAGCTTTAGAATGGAAAATAAGTTGTGTCGCTATAATTTTTTAGATGTGAGTCTTTTGGAACATTTCATGAGTTTGTCCGGTGATGCGTGGACTTTGGTCTCTAACAATTGGTTAGAGCGTGATCGGTATAACAAAATAAAGTCATCTGCAAAATGAAAAACTTCGGCTGCAGAAAAGTGTATGTTTGAGACCTAAATTGAGATCAGTATTGGAATCCCGAGGCTCCCATGAGAAAAACCAGCTGTTTGCCAGAGCTTCAGTGTTTCTTCCAGTTTTGATCTCGTCGTAAAGGATCTTTTGCAATAAAAACAAGTCCATCCATATAATTGTTAACTTCTGTTTTGCAGTTTTGCTTTTTTTGTTAATCAGCCCTATCCTCGGAACTGGATCACATTTTTCGTTTGTTAATCAACCCTGGCCTCTCGAGTGCATCAAATGCTTTCTCTACATCTAGCCAAACAAGTCAAACCATTTCTGATAACTAATATGTTTCAAATATGTGCTGAGTCAGCATGATGAAATTGTTAGTTATGCAACAGTGTTGCTCTGTATGTTCATTGATTTAACTTCCAATAAAATTACTGATGAGTAAAGCCAAGTACACACTAAGTAATTCCAGTCTTTTACTAATTTTCTCTAAATTCAACTGCTGTGACTTCTTTAACAGACCCATCAAAGCCGTTGGTATTGGTTTCTGTTGCAACGAAGTACTTTCTAAATCATGAAGCAAAAACTATTTCCATTTTTAAACTTCAATTAAACATACAATGTCAATATTTTTCTCTGCCTGGATTGCAATAGTTCAAAGAGCTTGTTTGCTAGTGCGCAAAAGTTTCATTGCAACATTTAAATTTTTCTATATTGAATGTTTTGTTCACTGTTTGTTGTATTCAATTTTTTTTGTAATAAATGTGAATCTAGTTTAATTTTGCGACGTTTATATGGAACTCTTGTCCATTTATTTTTTTTGTTAAAAAATCTGTAAGCGTGGTTGCTGATGACGTGCCGTTTTATCGGTATTGGACATTGTGTTGAAATTTGTTCCAATTACACTGCAATTTTCGACCAATCAGAAAAATAGATGAAATCCGAGTTATGAATACCGTTTTGAAATTAAAAACTTGAAAAATTACCATAAAAGAATAAAAAAGACAATGAGAATCCTTCCGTACAAAAAAATAGTTTCTTCATTTGCTTTTGCTTCAAATTTTTTTACCGTTTACGTCGCGATATTTTTATCTAAGTATCAATTGCAAACTATACGCAAACACCTTTACTAAATACCTAATTAAAACAAAATCATATAAATTTTTTTTAGTATTATAATTGACTGACTCCTAGACCTTTAGAAATGCAAAAAACACATTTCAAATAATACGATTATCCAGTTATGCAAAATCTCTAATTGCTTTGTTTCTTGAGAGTCTCTTAGGGAGTTCTTTATTGATTGAAGTGAGAACAAATTAGAGTAGGAAATAATCAGTTATTTGGAGGATAATTTCGACTACGTCCGAATATTTCACTTGAAGAATTCTTAAACAGTTGTTTTGATTTTGTACCAGATGGTAGAGTTAGTGAAAACATTTTCTTATTTGATGCCTGGGTTTTCCCTATTTAGTGTTTGGCTCATAACAACTGCTGACATTCCGTTGTAACAATTAACTCAGTTGTGCCTTCAAAAAGAAGCGGAAACTCGGTATGGGTCTTACCAGATTTGACAACTTCAGTTGTTGCAAAATATTAGGAACAAATTAGTTGATTTTTCAGCTGGCTAATTTTTCTTAACGGAAAATAGACTGGACTAATTATCTCAAATAATCCTCAATTGCATTGTCGCAAACATCTATCCACTTCAGTCTACCAAAAAAGTTTTATATCCTGCTTATTAAAAAGGGCCGAGGCCCTTTAAAGATTCCCCATTTCATAAAAAATGGAATGGGAAACTTGATGACAACTTTAAATTCTGTGTTGCAACTTTAAATTCTAAGAGCCGCTGCATTAAAAGCTAAACAACAGCATTGGAATTTTACTAAATTCCATATTGAAATTGGTACCAGGATTTTTGCTTCAACGAAGTTGCAGGATATCAGGTTGCATAATAGGTTTTGAAAACGTATATACACACACGCACTTAATTTGTTGACAAAACGCTGCCATATCAAATACTGTAAAACAAACATCTGGCGGGTCCTGAATAGATTCTCCACAATAACAATTTTTGACGTCATCACGTTATCGGTAAAGCAACAAAGCAATCAATGATGAATCGAAGTCCATTTTTTCAAGAAATTTATTCATTCATCTCTTTGTAAAGGGTAACATTTATCTTTTTGGTAAGGGATGGTGGACTCCTTCGGACGTTCCGGCTTAACTTTGGCTTAAAATGGCAAACTGTCTAGGACAATTTGTGATCTATTCCTCATAAAACGTAAGGCCTAGAGTTGGGTGAGGAGAGCTTTATCAATTTGAAATTATAAAGACATGCAGCTATTTTTGGCTGGATTCATTGCTCATCTTTATTGTCCGCAGCAGCTGTGATATACCAACATATAGTTGTGACCAAAATTTCGAAAAGTAAAAAATTTATCAAAAAGACTGACAAAAATTAATTAGTTTGATCAAATACTACCCTTTGAAGCAGCTTTGGATTGACGTTGAAAATTTGCGTTTTTAAATAAATAATAAATGGCGTTTTTCTTTTAGTGCGATCAAGACGTGCAGATATCTATCAATCGCTTCCATCATTGCTTGAAGAAACTGCCACGCTCAATGTAGCAGCTGTTGCAATTTATTTCCATCCATTGACGCAAATTGTCCCAAAATCAGCACCAAAAACTTGAAATCTCATTTGACGCAAATTGTCCCAAAATCAGCACCAAAAACTTGAAATCTCATGATGCTACCCAACAGAACTACGAAAAAACAATTGATACCGATAAATCCATTTTTGTCAGAGTTTCTTTGAACACACAGGCAGAGATTGCCCATTAGCTCCAGGGCCGAGATTTCACCCTTTATCCACCCCTAATTAGCGGGGATTAGGGTGTAATGCGTATTACACTCCTATTTATTGGGGAAAAGAATGTAGGAGTGTAATTTCAAAAAATTACACTGTATTTACACTTTTTTCTTCACTCTTTTTACACTCTTTGCAAAGAATGTAATTTAGGGTGGACTGATAAAAAAATTCACTCTTACACAATTACCGTTATAACCGAAATCGAAACGTGTAATGATAGTATCAGCGCAAGGATTAACGCTCAAGGTGAATGTAACATGTTTGAGAGAGGGAAGATGGGGGATCAATCCTCAGTACCTCCTCCCAATTTAATTATTTTTTAAAATTACACTCTTGTAATTACACTCTTCCACCGTTAATTAAGCGGAGAAATGAGGGTGTAATTTTTTAATTTTTACACTTTTTACACTCTTTTCCCCATTATTTTTGGGGCCAATCCTCGGCCAGGGCTAAGAGAATGCTGGAAAAACCAGCTTCTGAACTCTTGGCGCAAAAACAGAATGAATATGCTGACTATATCACTTGCCAAGCAGCAAAAATCTGCTCTGATCTTTTAAAGAGAAAGTAAATGAAGTAATCTAAGTTCATCCATTGAGTCAGAAACATGCATTAATGGTATACTAAAAACTTTATTTTCAAAGCGGATGGGGGTTTTTTTTCATTCGCTATACTTTTAGAATGTTTTTTTGGATAAGTTTATTACTTCAAACATCATTTTGATGAAATGAATATATTTTAGCAATATATTTAGTTTTATTATGTGATCAACTCTGTCAAAACTGGCACCAGATTAGACCTACTCTGTGATCAGCTCTGTCAAGACAACTCCAGAGTAGACGTACTCTTGGTTCTACTATGTGAAGGCAAATTCTAGAATAGACCTACTCTGTGTTCTACTCTGTTGGGACACGACCCAGAGTTGAGAGGTCTCGCTCTCTGGGGGAGCTCTGTTTCAGCTCTGAGAGCGCACCTAACACTGGAATTACCCTGTTCCAGCTCTGATCTTCTCTGGAGGTTTGGTACGGATATCTACTTTCAAAAATGGAAGAGAAGCTGTTCGTTGTCACATTGTGTCTTTTTATCTAGTCATATTTCCATGATCCTTCAATTTTTGATATTTGCTTAGCTTGTTCATTTTTACTTGCGCGTTGCAAGCTTGTCTCTTCTTCTGATTTGACAGATGAACTAACAACTGCTTCTTCATAGTATGGTTCCGGCTACAAAATCACTGCGGTTTTCATAAAAGCATCAAATTATTCATTTTCCTTTGCTAGAAGAGATAGTTTAGAATGAGTTCCCCATTTTTCTACAATGTAGGGAAGAGCCTTGAGATTGCTCGTCCCGAAGAGAATGTGATGTTTTTACGCAGTCTCGGGTTGCAGATTGCGCAATTTTGGACACCACGAACAGTGGCAGGCTATTTTTTATAGGCTAAGCCTTTGTCAATTGTTTGCTAAGCCAGTTGCGAACTGCAAATAAAAAAACGATTAAAGTGAAACTGCTTGACTGAAATAGAATAAAAAGTTGAGAGAATGAGTAGATAAGTGAATTCAGTGATGAACAAAATCAATTGATCAGATTTGCAGTCAGCAATGCAGCGCCAACGTCAGAAAATATGAAGTTATCATTTGGTCGACAAATCACGTGAAACAAACTAATGACTTTAACTGAGCAAAATTTGAACTGGATTAAATAATTAATTGTAAGGTAGCACAGAGAAAGTTTGTTTGTACAATACAATAAAAAGAAGTATTTTGGAAGACTAAATCTTCTTCACTGGTTATATAGTATCTAAAATATATTTGATGTTTATTATTGGTTGTTATTCTATTCTGTTCAATCGGAAGTTTATGGGCATTATTAAGTTTTAAACAGAAAAATAATTTCAATTTGAGCCTTTTGACTGGACAATGCAACATCTTAACTCATCTATCCCCTTGCTTTGCATATTCAGCTTTCTGAACTGTATCCTCAATTGGCGAAGCCATTAGATGGGCGTACGGATTTTTGGTTGAACAAAAAATGATCAAATTTTCAGAGTCTGATCCGGTGGGATTTAATGAGCGGACCCTTCACCTATAATCGTGTTTATTGAGGTGCCTGCTTATATAAAGCAAAGGGGTGCTTAAGCTTTTGATTAATCGGAAAATCAGTTTTAAAACTATACTACTGCTGTCACTTTCAGGTATTTTGAGAAACCGTACTCGCATCCTGCAACTGATGTTGGAATGAGTGGACAAGACCGCTCCTGCATCATCGCGTTTTAAGGGTTTCAACTCCTTCGGCCCCATCCCTTGATGGTTGCACGCATCACGATTATGATAACCAACGACTTTTCTGTTACTTTGATTCCAACGGCTTTTCTGTTATCAGTCTCTCTTCTTGTTTTGAAACATACCCAGGTCGAGGTGTGCGTTAATGAGCAGACCCATCCAGACTAAAATTGGTCATGATCAGACCCATCCAGACAATAATCTGCCATGATCAGACTTTAGCTCGTTTTTCATACCTGCTCGTTTTTGACTCGTATTTATTGTTGCCATGATCAGACCCATCCAGACCATAGTCAGCCATGAACAGACTTTAGCTCGTTTTTAGAAATTGTGCTCGTTTTTACCTCGTTTTAAAACTCTTTGCTCGTTTTTACCTCGTTTTAAAAACTTTTGCTCGTTTTTACCGCGTTTAAAAATTTCTGCTCGTTTATAATTTTTTTCAGTCAGACTTTAGTACATAGAAGCGGTGAAATTTTCTGTTATGCGATTAATTTTGATCATTTAATAGGTAGCGAAAACCACAAAACACAATTGTCATAAGTCTGTTAAAATTGACAAAGCACGTAGTCTCTGCAAAATAGTCAATCATACGTTTTGTGTTCCGATAACATAACGTTTTCATTGATAAAATTTGTACCTTTCTAAAATTGTATACCGTAACATTTCTCAGCCTTCCAATCCGTTTTAAACTCAACCTATAATAGGACGGCACACCTAATTTAGCTCAGACTTCAGCTCGTTAATGATCAGAATTTAGCTCGTTAATGATCAGAATTTAGCTCGTTAATGATCAGAATTTAGGCAAACTTTGACTAGGAAGCTCGTTCATGTAAGCAGACTTTATTATGACGCTCGTCCATGTAATCAAAAACGCGCATTACCCCCCTGTGCGTTTTTAATTGTCTGATCATTAACGCACACCTCGACCTGGGTATGCCTTGAAAGGATTCATCCTCTCTTCTTTGCTCCGAATTCCAAATTTTGTATTAACTGAATTGCGTACTCTAACGTCTTGTTTATCCGACTCACTAAACAAAAACGTAGATGGTGATGACTTCAGAATGATTGAGACTACAAGGAGTTTTGAGTAGAGGTATACTTCCAGTGTTTTCTTTGAGCGTTTTTCTGCTTTATTCTTGCAGGCGAGTGTCACTTGTATCGCGATTTGGTATCTGTGGCACTCATTTCACTTTAAGTGGTTTCAAAAGTTGTCTATGTCATGCTTTTTCCGATTTCGATATCGCTCCTGAGTAGTGGATAAAACGGGGGTTCCAGCCACCAGCCCAATTTGTCTCTTACCCCTCATGCCCCCACTACTATATACATTACCAAAATTGAGGCGCACATATAAACATTAATTTATTTCCCTTTGTTTTATCCACTATATTTCCCTTTATTTTCCCTCAAAATCTATCATTTCCAGTCTCACTTAGTGCAATCCATTAGTACAGAGTTAAGCTGGTAATTATCCATTATCAGACGGATAGTTCGGGTTCGATCCCCACTGACTCCAGTGGACGTATCCCAGATACTAGTGTAACTCATCAGTGAAACTGCTTCGCAGATGACACCGTGTAACAAGCACGTTAAACCAACTTGCAGAAAAACTTAAACAAAAATTGAAAAAAATATTAAAATATAAAAATTTTCATATGTTCCCTTATCAGTAATTAATTAATCTATAACTAAAAATTTCTGTCTCACTTGACGTAGTGATTGAATCATTGAGTCGAGTTAAGTTGCTTTAGCAAACGGAAGGTTTGGGGTTCCTTCCTCACGGTCTCCAGTGAACGTCCCACGTTTTGATGAATTTCTATGAAACAAAGTGAGATAAAAGAACCAACTTCACAGTTCTTAAAAAGGATGATCCCTGCTGTGAGACTGTATATGCAACACACTGTGATGGGTATACAGTCAAAAACACTGAGATCGGTGGAAACACAGGGATTGGTGTTTTTCAGTGTAACTAGAGAGACCGTGTAACAAGCAAGTAAAACCAACTTGCGATAATTGGTGTAACCACTTCGTGGATCTGTGAAGCCACTTCGTGGATAACTTGAATAAAAAATCAACTTAACTCTAAACTTACTAAACCAACTTACTAAAACTCTAAAATTTCTATACCAGCCCGACTTGCATTTAATTTTTTAGCATGTTCCTTGTATCTATCTTTAGTATGTGTAAATCTACATCTATGTATTTAAACACATAATCTACACTTAAAAGTTTTAAATCTAAATCCACTGAAATGTTGATTTACGTTACACATCGTACAAGTTATATATAGATTTGGATCATTATATGTATACTCATATGATTAATATAATCTCAATTCTTAAACTAACCTTTACAGATATAACATCTAAATAAACTATCTAAACATTCATCACAACATTTTCTCCATGATTTATTTTTTACAACTATCACATTTTACTGATTTATACATTTCTAATTTGTATATTTCCAAAAATGAATTTTTGTCTGTAAAAATTAAAGATGTCTAAAGTAGGAAACGTAAACTTTTGTTCTATTTGTGATTTGGCTTTTGAAACAAGGAAACAATTTATCAAATACAATTTAAATGATGAACGTCTAAACTTGCGAAAATTGGTGTAACCACTTCGTGGATCTGTGAAGCCACTTCGTGGATAACTTGAATAAAAAATCAACTTAACTCTAAACTTACTAAACCAACTTACTAAAACTCTAAAATTTCTATACCAGCCCAACTTGCAATTAATTTTTTAGCATGTTCCTTGTATCTATCTTTAGTATGTGTAAATCTACATCTATGTATTTAAACACATAATCTACACTTAAAAGTTTTAAATCTAAACCCACTGAAATATTGATTTACGTTACACATTGTACAAGTTATATATAGATTTCAATCATTATATGTATACTCATATGATTAAAATAATCTCAATTCTTTAACTAACCTTTACAGATATAACATCTAAATAAACTATCTAAACAATCATCACAACATTTTCTCCATGATTTATTTTTACAACTATCACATTTTACTGATTTATACATTTCTAATTTGTATATTTCCCAAAATGAATTTTTGTCTTTAAAAATTAAAGATGAAAAAAGTAGGAAACGTAAACTTTTGTTCTATTTGTGATTTGGCTTTTGAAACAAGGAAACAATTTATCAAATACAATTTAAATGATGAACATCTAAACGGAGCGAGAGAAGAAATGGAAGATGAAACGATGGAGAGGGTGTATGACACAGAAGAAGAGTATTACTTCCTCAGACCTAAAACAAAAACTAAACATAAAACTAAACCTAAAACAAAAACTAAACCTAAAAACTAAACCTAAAACCCAATTTGTCTCTTACCCTCATACCCCCACTACTATATACACTACCAAAATTGAGGCGCACATATAAACATTAATTTATTTCCCTTTGTTTTATCCACTCTATTTCCCTTTATTTTCCCTCAAAATCTATCATTTCCAGTCTCACTTAGTGCAATCCACTAGTACAGAGTTAAGCTGGTATTTATCCATTATCAGACGGATAGTTCGGGTTCCATCCCACTGACTCCAGTGGACGTATCCCAGATACTAGTGTAACTCATCAGTGAAACTGCTTCGCAGATGAGACCGTGTAGCAAGCACGTTAAACCAAATGCAGAAAAACTTGAACAAAACTTGAAAAAAATATTAAAAAATAAAAATTTTCATATGTTCCCTTATCAGTATTTAATTAATCTAAAACTAAAAGTTTCTGTCTCACTTGGGGTAGTGGTTAAATCATTGAGTCGGGTTAAGTTGCTTTAGCAAACGGAAGGTTTGCGGTTCCTTCCTCACTGTCTCCAGTGAACGTCCCACGATTTGATGAATTGCTATGAAACAAAGTGAGATAAAAAAACCAACTTCACAGTTCTTAGAAAGGATGATCTCTGCTGTGAGACTGTATATGGGACACACTGTGATGAGTATACAGTCAAAAACACTGAGATCAGTGGAAACACAGGGATTGGTGGTTTTCAGTGTAACTAGAGAGACCGTGTAACAAGCAAGTAAAACCAACTTGCGATAATTGGTGTAACCACTTCGTGGATCTGTGAAGCCACTTCGTGGATAACTTGAATAAAAAATCAACTTAACTCTAAACTTACTAAACCAACTTACTAAAACTCTAAAATTTCTATACCAGCCCGACTTGCATTTAATTTTTTAGCATGTTCCTTGTATCTATCTTTAGTATGTGTAAATCTACATCTATGTATTTAAACACATAATCTACACTTAAAAGTTTTAAATCTAAATCCACTGAAATGTTGATTTACGTTACACATCGTACAAGTTATATATAGATTTGGATCATTATATGTATACTCATATGATTAATATAATCTCAATTCTTAAACTAACCTTTACAGATATAACATCTAAATAAACTATCTAAACATTCATCACAACATTTTCTCCATGATTTATTTTTTACAACTATCACATTTTACTGATTTATACATTTCTAATTTGTATATTTCCAAAAATGAATTTTTGTCTGTAAAAATTAAAGATGTCTAAAGTAGGAAACGTAAACTTTTGTTCTATTTGTGATTTGGCTTTTGAA
Source organism: Convolutriloba macropyga (assembly GCF_964194025.1). NCBI lineage: Eukaryota > Metazoa > Xenacoelomorpha > Acoela > Convolutidae > Convolutriloba > Convolutriloba macropyga. The sequence goes on along the minus strand of NC_134468.1, from coordinate 26,255,644 downwards.
ACAAGGAAACAATTTATCAAATACAATTTAAATGATGAACATCTAAACGGAGCGAGAGAAGAAATGGAAGATGAAACGATGGAGAGGGTGTATGACACAGAAGAAGAGTATTACTTCCTCAGACCTAAAACAAAAACTAAACATAAAACTAAACCTAAAACAAAAACTAAACCTAAAAACTAAACCTAAAACCCAATTTGTCTCTTACCCTCATACCCCCACTACTATATACACTACCAAAATTGAGGCGCACATATAAACATTAATTTATTTCCCTTTGTTTTATCCACTCTATTTCCCTTTATTTTCCCTCAAAATCTATCATTTCCAGTCTCACTTAGTGCAATCCACTAGTACAGAGTTAAGCTGGTATTTATCCATTATCAGACGGATAGTTCGGGTTCCATCCCACTGACTCCAGTGGACGTATCCCAGATACTAGTGTAACTCATCAGTGAAACTGCTTCGCAGATGAGACCGTGTAGCAAGCACGTTAAACCAACTTGCAGAAAAACTTGAACAAAACTTGAAAAAAATATTAAAAAATAAAAATTTTCATATGTTCCCTTATCAGTATTTAATTAATCTAAAACTAAAAGTTTCTGTCTCACTTGGGGTAGTGGTTAAATCATTGAGTCGGGTTAAGTTGCTTTAGCAAACGGAAGGTTTGCGGTTCCTTCCTCACTGTCTCCAGTGAACGTCCCACGATTTGATGAATTGCTATGAAACAAAGTGAGATAAAAAAACCAACTTCACAGTTCTTAGAAAGGATGATCTCTGCTGTGAGACTGTATATGGGACACACTGTGATGAGTATACAGTCAAAAACACTGAGATCAGTGGAAACACAGGGATTGGTGGTTTTCAGTGTAACTAGAGAGACCTTGTAACAAGCACGTAAAACCAACTTGCGATAATTGGTGTAACCACTTCTTGGATCTGTGAAGCCACTTCGTGGATAACTTGAATAAAAAATCAACTTAACTCTAAACTTACTAAACCAACTTACTAAAACACTAAAGTTTCTATACCAGCCCAACTTGCATTTAATTTTTTAGCACGTTCCTTGTATCTATCTTTAGTATGTGTAAATCTACATCTATGTATTTAAACACATAATCTACACTTAAAAGTTTTAAATCTAAACCCACTGAAAAGTTGATTTACGTTACACATCGTACAAGTTATATATAGATTTGGATCATTATATGTGTAATGAGTAATATAATCTCAATTCTTAAACTAACCTTTACAGATATAACATCTAAATAAACTATCTAAACTTTAATCACAACATTTTCTCCTTGATTTATTTTTACAACTATCACATTTTACTGATTTACACATTTCTAATTTGTATATTTCCAAAAATAAATTTTTGTCTTTAAAAATTAAAGATGTCTAAAGTAGGAAACGTAAACTTTTGTTCTATTTGTGATTTGGCTTTTGAAACAAGGAAACAATTTATCAAATACAATTTAAGTGATGAATATCTAAACAGAGCGAGAGAAGAAAAGGAAGATGAAACGATGGAGAGGGTGGTTGACACAAAAAAAAGAATATTACTTCCTCAGACCTAAAACAAAAACTAAACCTAAAACTGAAACAAATGTTAACTAAAAATGATGAAGCTATTATTAACTCTTTCGAAGAAATTAAAAATTTTTATCGGTATAGAAAAGTTAAGAGTGTTAAATATAAGATCACAGCCGAGTGTGAGTACAAGAAGAAGCTAAAACTAAGAAAATTTTCTTCAACACTGACTATATTATTAATGACGCAATATCTGAAAATGGAGACTTCACACAATGGCTAAGCTTTGAAAAACAAATATGCGAGGGTTATGGCTATGACTTTGAGTTTATTGGATTAAGAATTATTCAGATAAACATTGAACCGACCAAGGCATCTATTGGTAGTTATATAGATTTACCCTTGATCTCAAAAATTCTAAATCAATAATAAAAATACGTATTTCCAAAAAAACTGCTTACAACTAACTACTACTGCTTGGCTACATCCCAATATGGACCACGCAACAGTTGGGAGTAAATATGTAAATAATCTAAATGAACCAAGACAACAACATGATGATGACTTTGCTTATATAATAAGAATACAGAAATTGTACAATACTAATATTTGGGTATCCACGCCTTGTGGTGAGTGTAAAGTAGAATTGTTTTAACCGGTGAATGACTTTGATAAAGATAGAAAAGATGTCAGAATATTAGATTGGGAAAGGGCTGGAGTAGAACACTCGGCTCTAATTTAAAACATAGAAACCATGATAGTTAGACCGAATAAGAGCCAACACAAATTTAGTTATTGTAATAGATGCAGATATTTGCTTAGCTCTAAAATTAAATACGAAAAACACGAATGTAGCAACTCTTTCAAACCAGAGATTGTTTGTCCAAAGAAAAAACATATTACTTTTATAGATGAACATAAGAGGCAGAATACAAAAAATATTGTAACCGCTGATATAGAATGTTGTGTTGTTGACGTCTCATCTAATGACTGCAAATATATAATAGCTGAGCATATATCAATAACTGTTGGTTACATCTTGCAAAATAATTTCAAATACTGCTTTGGTTTGGACTGTATCAAAAGATTTGCTAGTGATCTTTTAGAAATAGAAACAGAGACTAACTTCAAGCATAATGATAAGATGGTATTTACAAAAGAAGATAAATTATATCATAATGCTACAAACACTTGTCATATATGTGCTAAAACATGTATTAATAAAGTAAGAGATCACTATCAAGAAACTTGTAAATATAGAGGACCAGCATGTAAATGTGTAATCTGAGGTGCAAACAACAAAACTTCATTCCTGTAATATTCCACAATGGCTCCGGTTATGATTTCAATCTATTATATAGTCAACCCTTTAAACAGATTAATGATAAAAGAATAGTAGATAACATACCACTAGCTTCTGGTATGTCTAAGATATTTAGTATTGGATGTCTTAAATTCTTAAAGAGTTATAACTTCTTAGCTATGCCTTTAGATCAAATGGCAAAGACAAATCACTGTAAAACTAAAACATTATATCCTATTGAACGTTTTGGTTTAGGTGATTATGAATCTTATATGTAATCTAAGAATAGAAGATTTAAAATCTTCACTATCTAGTAAATCAACAACACAAGAAGAAGTCGATAACTTTAATAAAGACAACAGTCATAAAACTGGTAAAGATCTAACTATAAAGTATTTACAGAATGATTTGGAATTTTTAGACTACTGCATGAATAAATATGTTAAATTAGGTATAAAAAATTCGGTCTCAATCCTCTACACTATGTAAATCTCCCGGGTTAAAATTTTTATTGTTGGTTATTATGAAGTGGTGTTACATTAGATACATTGCAAGATAAAGAAGCGCTAGATAATTTTGTTGAAGCAAAGAGAGGTGGTATATGTGGTATAATGGGTGACAGATATGTTAATCATAGTATGAGATCCATCTGGTACATTGATGCAAACAACCTATACGGTTATGCAATGATGCAAAAGCTACACTATAAGGACTTTGAGTACTTTACTATACCTTTAGACGAAGGAAAAACCACGCTTCAGCGTATATTAAATACTCCAGATGATAGTGATCTTGGTTACTAAACAGTTTGTGGTATTAATTATACTAATAGTTGTAAAGATAGAACAGCAACTAGCATTAATGTCCAATAAAAGAAAGATAAATGATAATGAATTAGTCTAGAGAGAGAGAGAGAGAAAGGTAGAGCGAGAACAGAGAAATTAATATTAGATCAAAACAACAGAACAGAATATATGGTTCATTATAGGATGTTAAGATGGGTGTAAAAGTAACTAAAATTCGTAGAGTAATTAAATTTAAACAACATTGCATATGTAGAGGCTGTATTCAAAACAATACTAATAGAAGAGCAACAACAAAAACTGAAGCGGAAAATGATGTAAGGAAACTAATGAACAACTCACTATATAGAAGAATGTGCATGAATATTCTACACTTCCTTCAAAGTAAATTCTTACACGATGAAAAAAGATAATGAAAAGTATAAGTAAACCAACATTAAAGAATATCACTTGATAAAAAACGATCATAGCCAAATTGAATATATAGAGAAAAAAATAAAATATGATTCTCCAGTATATGTAGGTGTTACTATATTAGATATAAGGAAATTACACATGTAGGATGTGTTCTACAGTACTCTTCAATCATCTCTCAAAGAATTACAACTCCATTATATGGATACTAATAGTTTTGTACTAAGCTTTGGCGAGGGTAATGTCGGCAATGAACACATGGACCTAAGTTATCAAGATCCACCAATCAAAACTAATAATAAAGTTCCAGGTAAATTCAAACTTGAATTGGGGAGTAGAATAATAGAAGAGTTTTTTAGCGCTTTCACCAAAGACATATAGCTTTAAAGATTACCCAAATAAAACTAAAGAGAAGGGAATAAAGAATTGTAACAATGCTAAACATGAAGAGTAATATAATGCATTAATGTATAACACACAGAGAGTTGTAGATGGATATAGAATACAAAAAGTGGGTGATAACATGACAACAACAAAAACAATTAAGATTAGTCTAAAAACATTTGAGATTAAAGATTTTATGTAAATAGCACTAAAACTATCCTCATGATGAGAATCTATATCTATTCAAAAGAGGTTTAATTAATAAAATTAATGCGGCTTCGTTAGATTTTGACGAACACCAACTTACTAATAATATTCGAGAACTAACCATTAATGATGATAGAAAGTTAATTAAGACTGCTATTAAACTATAAAATGGGCTTTAAAAAATGACTAATCTAGATAAATTTATAGAATTAAATAAACTACAAAAGCTAAACAGAAAGAATAGATTAAAAGACAAATTAAAACAACAAGAATATTATGGTGAAAAAAAGAGTTATTTGATCCTCTAACTAAAACTTTAAATACAAACAATGAACAAACATTAAGAGCAATAGATTGGCAAAGTCAAGAGTTAGATAAACAAACTGAAGCCATCCAGAACAAACTAAAGCCATCCAGCAATATAATCATTTAAATCATTTAAGATATGTTTATTAACGGTCTAAGAGAAAGGAAAGAATACAATAAATCTCTTAGAAAGTTATAGTACAATATATAATTGCTATACTTTTACGAAATACGTTAGTTGATAATAAAGAGCAAGCAAAACTTGAGATGCATTATGGTTTTAAACAAGAAGATATAATGAAAGAAATAGAACGAATTTTTACTAATGAAAATAAGCAAAGCTATGACGAAGTCCATGACCAATCCAACAGCACCGAGTGAAAGTTTACTATATCCAGATTTGTCATCAGTATCAGAACGATTAATAAATGAAAAGATTCAAGCCAATAATAATATTAATAATAAAATTAACATTATAAAAGATATCAGATTTTATTATGGAACTGAAACTAATAACTACAATAAGAAGATAAGTAGATATAAAAATTATATTAATGTAGCTGAGATAACAGAACTAGTATTATCATCAATAGCAACGACGGCAACAACAACATCAGTGGCATTAACAGGTATAGGATTACCTTATTCTATACCAACAGCTTTTGCTACAGCAACTGTTTGTGGTTCATTATCAAAAACAATTAATACTAAAATAAGAAATAAAATTTTAAAGTTTTCACAAATGTATATTTTAAGTAAACAGTTTAAAGACAAGTTTAATAAACTATATACTAAATCAATGAAAGATAATAAAATAGATAATGATGAATATAATGAATTAGTCAAGGTATATGAAGAATATAAGAAGAACAAGAAAAAAAAGTTATGTGTTTTTTAGATTAAAGCTATTAGTGCTTCGTAATAACAATGTTTTTAGTAATAGTAATTTTTTACAGATCTATTTAAAGATAGATATAGAGTTTTAACTGAAATTATAGTCTTTGTCTGAGCCATAACTAAATTATCTTTTAATTTTACCTAAGTGTAACCCTCTTCTTTTTTGTACTACCTTTATACCTTCTCCAGTTGCAAATTTAATTAAATCAGGTGTGGCTGATAAAGCAGCTCTAGGGTTTATAGAAGCAGATGCACTTCCTATTTTACTTGCTGTTTCTAATGCTCTTACTGGATTATTAGCAACTTTCTTTCCAAAATTAACTGTTGCTTTATCAACACTTTTAAAGAAACCCTTCAATCCCTCAGCTTCTATTGTTGCATCACTAAGAGGCATTGACGTATTTCTCTTACACTTAACACAAATAACCTCTAACACCTTAGTACCTTTTCAAGTAATCCGTGAACCGGGATCCCCGATAAAAGCTCTTAAGTTATTAGTACCACTATAATGTCTACCACCAACACAATATGAATTAGTTTTAAATTTCTGTGAAAGACTCATTTCTATATATAAAAAATAATGGAAGTTAATCCTTTTGTTGTTTTGAATAAACATAAACCTAAAGCTAAGCCTAAAAAAAAGCTTGAAGTTAAGGGCCTATCTCAATAGAATAAAGAGAAATTAGATAATATTTACGCTAAGGGTTTTGTTAAGACATGTAAAAAATAAATTAGCGCTATGGGGCTTCGCCCATCAGGGAACCTGCTTTGCAGATGTTTCACCATAACAATGTCTATCGTTGAAACCGCTCCACGGATGGGGCTTCGCCCATGTTTCACCATAATTATAACAATGACTATCAGGAACTGCTTCGCAGATAACAATGACCATGACTATAACCAGGCCTAAGATATAATAGACCTTCGGTCATTAGTCTCTACGAGACTATATCAACCATCTTATTATCATCACTATTAACACTAATAACCTTTCTAGTTAATACTAATGAATGACATATAACATCGGCAACTGCAGCACCAAATTTAAAATTAAGTTGTATTGGTTGTGGGCCTATATGATCACTTTGATATCTAGTATCGAATACATATATTTTAAAAATACTTTTGAATGTTCTATGATTTATATATGATTTCATATTATGTGGTAGCCCATTATAATCTTTATTAAAATTAACAATCTCTTTAAACGCCTCATTATAATTATTAGTACCATAATTAATATTCATTCTATCCTCGGGATAAAACTCACTACCAATCTTACAATAACACTCAGTAACATTCTTTACATCAAATGTACTTGCACCATGAGTTTGTTCATGAACCTTATTATTTTCAAAACCAACTATTATATATTGTGGTCTTACCATACCACTTTCCATACCTGGATCAAACAAGAAGTTAGTAGCATTGGGTACATTCTTATAAAATCTCTCTCTTTCATAATAACTAAAGTCTACAGTATTCTTTTTAATTAAACCTTTTTGCACAATAATGCTATTGTCATTAATAGGATCAATACTAGGCACACACCATGATATATCTCTATTATCTATATTACCATCATTAGCAACTGCATCAGCACCAGAATTAACTCTAAATAGAGCTCTATCATTATTATTTCTTTTTAATATTAGTTTAAATCCCAAACCATATATAAGCTTTTCTGAATCATTTACAAAACCAAATAGATCACTCATCTTAATCATCATATACATATGACCTCGTTCTGCAGCAATATGGTCATATTTAAGTTGACTATCTCTATTACTTTGATTTCTAACAAAACCACTCTGATATTCATTAACAGTACTAGTTAATAGTTTATGCATCAATAGATTAGGATGGCAATGATCTATATATTCAATAGTCCTACCACCACTATTTTCAAGCTTAACTGAACTAAACAATGCCATCATACCATAATGAACTAATCTGATATTAGCATTATTAGCAAATACATCACCAGCATCATCTGATACAACAAACTCTATCTCTATATATGAATCATGCAAATTTAAATGATTCTCTTCTCTATTGAGAATGATATTAACATTAGTATTAACCGTATTCATTGTTGCTAGATTATTAGGTTTATATTTTATAAACTTACTTTTGTGTATATCATTATTATAACCATAAGTTGTATCCAAATTAAATTTCTTTTTTGTAATCCAAAAATTTAGCTTTAACTATAACTATAAGTATAACTATAACTATAACTATAACCAAAGATATAATTATATCTATGCGGCTTCGCCCATGTTTCACCATAAATATAATCTAATATTTGAATATAAAAGATGACTGACAACTTAATTCTCTATGAACTACAAAAGATACATGAAACTCTAACTAAAACTAAAGAAGAGCATACACTTAACTTTAGAATGATAAAGCCAACAAAAAAGTTTGACTTTAGTGAACCTATACTTAACTCATCAAAATTAGGTTTAATTAGATTATCTGTTTATAATTCGGTGTATAATGTGAATAGAAGGAACAATCAATTCTTATATGATACCCAAGGTGAAACATAGTCAGATACCCGTATTTTAGCTGTTATATAGGTGCATATGAATTAATCGAAATAGCAGAATTTATAAAAGAAGAAGAAACTAATGGTAATGTTATAATAGAACCTGATAAGAATACAATGAAAAGTTTAATGGAAATAAAACAAGGTGCAATTAACTTTGACATAGAAAATTCAATAGCCCCATTACTTGGCTTTAGAAAAATAGTATATGAACAAGGTAAATATACATCTCAGAAAATTGTTAATATTATGGGTTTTAGTACTATTAACATTCATTGTAATGTGATATCTGGTGTTAAAGATAATGGGAATAACACAGACATACTATATACTTTTACTCTAACAGAACCACCAGGTTACTTGATAAATATTATACCAACTAATATCTTGTATCAAAATGTAACTAAAGATAGAATAGAATATATAGAGTTTCATATTAAAGAAGAGCATGGAAGACCTACAGATTTTAATGGTGATGTATTAAGTTTTACTTTACATCTGACGTAGTCAGCCGACCAAAGGTCTATCAGTGAAGCTGCTTCGCAGATTTGGTGTAATCAGCAACTTCGTTGACCTAGTCTAGATATAAATTTAAACTTAAACTCAGACTAAACTACATAACTCTCCGATCCCAATTTATTCTTAGTTTACCATTAACATTTTTATTTTTAGTTATGTCAATGACAAAATAATTGTAAGGCTCTTTCCATACCTTATTACATATATTAGCAAAATCATTATAACTAAGTTCAACATTATTAAAGAAATCTTGATATATAGATATGAGGACTTCACCTCTTTGTTCAAATAAAATAAATAGATTACAATTCTCTCTAACACTCTGTCTATCTATTGTGAAAAGATTTTGATTAAGATATATCATATTACTATTATTATGTCTACCCCTACGAAAGTATTCATTAATAACTGGATTTTTGGCTCTAACATCATCGAATATCATTAGTTTCTTTATGTCTTTTGGTAGTTGATCGGGAGAGGGTAAATCTTTTATATCTTTAACAAACTCAACATGTGCTTTATCCTTTATTCTCTCTACACCTTCATATTGATCTTCAGTAGGACCAATGATGTATAGCTTATCAAAGTATATTCCAGCCAGAAATATTTTTTTAAATAAGAATGTCTTGCCGCATTCACTGGGACCCTATATTATACATCTAAAGTTCTCTGAGGGGTGTAGCTTCTGTAATTATATTATCATCATTTAGCCATGATTGTAGATCTTCATTTATATTTATGGAGATATTGTTATTAAGATCAACGAACTTGCCACTACGTGGATCGGTTAAACCGCTTGGTTTATCACAGACGGAGTCTGTTCGCGGATATTCTTTGTTGTTAGATTTACCCCTTTGTTGTTTTTCACCAAATAGATATATAAAATTATCTTTATCATTACCATTATCATTAACATTATCATTATCATTATCATTATCATTAACATTATCATTATCATTAGCATTATTAGCAAATCTACCATTATCATTAACATTATCATTAACATTAGCGTTAATATTAACATTATCATTATCAGTAACATTATCATTTTCCTTATCATTATCCTTATCATTATCATTAACATTATCATTAACATTATCATTAACATTATCATTAACATTAACATTATCATTTTCTTTATCATTATCATTATCATTATCATTATCATTATCATTATCATTATCATTAATACTATATTTATCATTAACATTACAACTTAAACAAAAACACTCATTATATATTCCTGGATATTTACATTGATTAACGAGAATATTCAAAGCATTGTTAATTCTAAATCCTCTATCAATAAGATATATCATATATAAACAATAAGCCCCAAAATAAGATTGTTGTATTGTTGTATTCATCATATTGTTGTATTCTCCATTAGAGCCTAGATCAATACATTCTTCTAAAAATAATGGTGGGGTCTCAACACCAAAACTATCAAAGTAATATGTTGGATCACCTTCTCTTCTTTTAACTAAAACTCAATGTGTTCCATCATTTGGATGAAAATTTACAATAAAGTTGGAGTTATGTTCACAGATTGTTTTAGGACTTTGAACTCTCATCACTATTTCAATCGGTGTTAGACTTATATCTTTTCCTATATCTTTTATTCTGATATCACTCATAGCATTATTATCAATATTAAATTTATTAGTGAATTCCTTAAAAAGTAGGATAAGCATTTTTTAATAGGTATAAAAATGGAGACAGGTAGCGCAGTTATAATTTTTATTTTCTTTATTGAAATTTGTTATATAATATATGATTCAATACCAAGTAAATATACAAAACTAGAAGAAAGCTTTGGTGGATTTATGGATAGGAGTCTAGTTACATTTGAATATGAAAAGTCAGCATTACATACAATTGTTTATGAAGGAACTGGTACAGGCAAAACATATTTTATTAGACAATACTTAAAATTATACTTAGATCCGCGAAGCGGTTACACCGACGAAAACCAAAACAAAAACCAAAACCAAGACCAAGATCAAGCTAAAAATATAACCGTAGTATGTAAAGATGATAGAGATTTGATAGATCCAGAAACTGGTGAGTTTTATATTGGATTTAATACATGCGATATAAATATGATCACATCAAAAAAGAAGTCTAATTTCAAAGATAGTGTAATAGTACTTGATGATATGGGTGATAAGTTAAATAAGGATATAGCTTATTATTTCAAAGAAGGAAGACATTATAATATTCGAATGATTCTAATTTGTCATAAACCAGCTCAAATAATTAATACAGCAGGAATGAGTTGTGATACTATTTATTTAACAACTTATAATGGAGCTGATCTATTCAAAAAGTTTTTATGAAATATATAAATGTGAATATAACTTCATTAAAATAATTAGTGAATTAAATAATAACTATTATAATGTACAGATTGGATGTCAGATGAACTTCGTTATGGTATAATTAAATATAATAGGAAAGAGAATACTTTTATTATTATTGATAAGAATAGAACTATGATATATGACTCGAGAGTTGATTTCCTTGATTTAAAAGCTCTTAGTTTAAAAGATAAATTAGAAAGTGAAGACAAAAATAAACTCATAATATATATGAAACCACTCATGATAACTGCTACAGATAGAAATATTTTTAATCCTGAAAATTATCAGTTCTACTTTAATAAACTTCTTACATCAAAAGGTATTAAACTACAGAATGATGTTTTAACACAAGGAATATTAAAGCTGATGGTTTTAGGTTAGCATCAGCTATTTTAGAAATTATAGGTACATGTTTTTTGATATAAAATTATTTGAGTTCTGATACAACAGTAAAAACTGCTGGACATGTGGCAACGAGTGCAAGTAGTATATTGCATAGAGCAAGTACATTAATTAATGGGACTTCGTCCATGTTTCACCATTTTGGATGCGGAGAAGAAGAGCAAAGAAAATAGTTTATCGAAAAACTACAATGAGAATATATAAATAAAGAGACTGGAATTTTAAATAAAGAGGGACGAAGGTATTTAAACAGACTATATGGAAATAATGAAGAATTTTGAGAAGAAATTATAAATTTTGTTAGAGATAAAAAAGAATTAGACCCTAAAGAGATTTTAGATAGAAGATATAAAACTAATACACTCAAAACAACAGGTAGGGAATATTAAGCTAGGTGTATCCTATCTAAAAATAATACTAAAGATGTAATTGAAATCTTGGCTGAATAAGATGGGTGCAATTGAAATTTGACCAATTATAAATGGTTATAAAATGTTTAGAGTGTAAACATAAATGTGAACCCCCTTTTGATTCAGCTTTTCATTATTCAAAATATCATGAAGATAAAATTGCTAAATGTGCATGTGGTGATAAAACATTAAGTGGTATTTGTATGAAAACTGATTGTTCTTCTAAAGATGAATCTGTATATAACTCTAGCTCTAGTATCAACTCTAACTCTAACTCTAGCTCTAGCACTAACTCTAACGCTAACTCTAACTATAGTATTAACTCTAACTCTAGCATTAACTCTAACTCTAACTATAACTCGAACTCTAACTCCAGCATTAACTCTAACTCTAACTATAACTCTGACTCTAACTCTAGCATTAACTCTAACTCTAGCATTAACTCTAACTCTAACTCTAACTATAACTCTAACTCTAACTCTAACTCTAACTTTAACACCAAAGTCTTAACTAGATATTGTAATAATTGTAATTCTGTAAAACCACTAACTGATTTTGATGAGTGTAAGTATACATGTAGAAATTGTACTTCAGCTAAAGTTAATTGTCTATATTGTCCTTCTGTTGTGAGAAATGATGGGATAAAAGCTCATGTAAAAAAACAACATGCAGATGTAGAATTAACTAGAGGATTTAGTAGAAATTTAACTGAAAGATCAACGGAGCTGATTCCCAGATCAGTGGAACTGGTTCCTGGATCTGTTATTACCCAAACTGGGGAAAGTTGTTGGTGTAAATATTATAATTTTGTATCATTTCTTATTAATAATGGAATAAATATAGAAAAAGTAAATGAGAATATAAATTTATTGAAGAGTATAGATAATTTAAAAAAAACTTTAGAGATGTAAAAAAAATAAAAAATTTATTAAAAAATTTAGATAATTTTAAAAGTTATTTAAAAAAGAGGGAAATCACTCTTTAAGCGCAATAAATAGTGATTTTGTATTTTAAATAAAGAGGGACGAAGGTATTTAAACAGACTATATGGAAATAATGAAGAATTTTGAGAAGAAATTATAAATTTTGTTAGAGATAAAAAAGAATTAGACCCTAAAGAGATTTTAGATAGAAGATATAAAACTAATACACTCAAAACAACAGGTAGGGAATATTAAGCTAGGTGTATCCTATCTAAAAATAATACTAAAGATGTAATTGAAATCTTGGCTGAATATGATGGGTGCAATTGAAATTTGACCAATTATAAATGGTTATAAAATGTTCAGAGTGTAAACATAAATGTGAACCCCCTTTTGATTCAGCTTTTCATTATTCAAAATATCATGAAGATAAAATTGGTAAATGTGCATGTGGTGATAAAACATTAAGTGGTATTTGTATGAAAACTGATTGTTCTTCTAAAGATGAATCTGTATATAACTCTAGCTCTAGTATCAACTCTAACTCTAACTCTAACTCTAGATCTAGCACTAACTCTAACGCTAACTCTAACTCTAGTATTAACTCTAACTCTAGCATTAACTCTAACTCTAACTATAACTCTAACTCTAACTCCAGCATTAACTCTAACTCTAACTATAACTCTAACTCTAACTCTAGCATTAACTCTAACTCTAGCATTAACTCTAACTCTAACTCTAACTCTAACTCTAACTATAACTCTAACTCTAACTCTAGCTCTAGCACTAACTCTAACGCTAACTCTAACTATAGTATTAACTCTAACTCTAGCATTAACTCTAACTCTAACTATAACTCTAACTCTAACTCCAGCATTAACTCTAACTCTAACTATAACTCTGACTCTAACTCTAGCATTAACTCTAACTCTAGCATTAACTCTAACTCTAACTCTAACTATAATTCTAACTCTAACTCTAACTCTAACTTTAACACCAAAGTCTTAACTAGATATTGTAATAATTGTAATTCTGTAAAACCACTAACTGATTTTGATGAGTGTAAGTATACATGTAGAAATTGTACTTCAGCTAAAGTTAATTGTCTATATTGTCCTTCTGTTGTGAGAAATGATGGGATAAAAGCTCATGTAAAAAAACAACATGCAGATGTAGAATTAACTAGAGGATTTAGTAGAAATTTAACTGAAAGATCAACGGAGCTGATTCCCAGATCAGTGGAACTGGTTCCTGGATCTGTTATTACCCAAACTGGGGAAAGTTGTTGGTGTAAATATTATAATTTTGTATCATTTCTTATTAATAATGGAATAAATATAGAAAAAGTAAATGAGAATATAAATTTATTGAAGAGTATAGATAATTTAAAAAAAACTTTAGAGATGTAAAAAAAATAAAAAATTTATTAAAAAATTTAGATAATTTTAAAAGTTATTTAAAAAAGAGGGAAATCACTCTTTAAGCGCAATAAATAGTGATTTTGTATTTTAAATAAAGAGGGACGAAGGTATTTAAACAGACTATATGGAAATAATGAAGAATTTTGAGAAGAAATTATAAATTTTGTTAGAGATAAAAAAGAATTAGACCCTAAAGAGATTTTAGATAGAAGATATAAAACTAATACACTCAAAACAACAGGTAGGGAATATTAAGCTAGGTGTATCCAATCTAAAAATAATACTAAAGATGTAATTGAAATCTTGGCTGAATATGATGGGTGCAATTGAAATTTGACCAATTATAAATGGTTATAAAATGTTTAGAGTGTAAACATAAATGTGAACCCCCTTTTGATTCAGCTTTTCATTATTCAAAATATCATGAAGATAAAATTGGTAAATGTGCATGTGGTGATAAAACATTAAGTGGTATTTGTATGAAAACTGATTGTTCTTCTAAAGATGAATCTGTATATAACTCTAGCTCTAGTATCAACTCTAACTCTAACTCTAACTCTAGCTCTAGTATTAACTCTAACTCTAGCATTAACTCTAACTCTAACTATAACTCTAACTCTAACTCCAGCATTAACTCTAACTCTAACTATAACTCTAACTCTAACTCTAGCATTAACTCTAACTCTAGCATTAACTCTAACTCTAACTCTAACTCTAACTCTAACTATAACTCTAACTCTAACTCTAGCTCTAGCACTAACTCTAACGCTAACTCTAACTATAGTATTAACTCTAACTCTAGCATTAACTCTAACTCTAACTATAACTCTGACTCTAACTCTAGCATTAACTCTAACTCTAGCATTAACTCTAACTCTAACTCTAACTATAACTCTAACTCTAACTCTAACTCTAACTTTAAAACCAAAGTCTTAACTAGAAATTGTAATAATTGTAATTCTGTAAAACCACTAACTGATTTTGATGAGTGTAAGTATACATGTAGAAATTGTACTTCAGCTAAAGTTAATTGTCTATATTGTCCTTCTGTTGTGAGAAATGATGGGATAAAAGCTCATGTAAAAAAACAACATGCAGATGTAGAATTAACTAGAGGATTTAGTAGAAATTTAACTGAAAGATCAACGGAGCTGATTCCCAGATCAGTGGAACTGGTTCCTGGATCTGTTATTACCCAAACTGGGGAAAGTTGTTGGTGTAAATATTATAATTTTGTATCATTTCTTATTAATAATGGAATAAATATAGAAAAAGTAAATGAGAATATAAATTTATTGAAGAGTATAGATAATTTAAAAAAAAAACTTTAGAGATGTAAAAAAAATAAAAAATTTATTAAAAAATTTAGATAATTTTAAAAGTTATTTAAAAAAGAGGGAAATCACTCTTTAAGCGCAATAAATAGTGATTTTGTATTGGGGCATCACTCCGATAGGGGAGATTTCCCTCTTAGAGAGTGATTCGCAAAATATTAGAAAACTTTAAAAATTTATAAAAGAGTTGAGCTGGTTTTTTGTTCAAGTTATCCACGAAGTGGTTACATCAATTTTCGCAAGTTGGTTTTACGTGCTTGTTACACGGTCTCACTAGTTTTATACTAGTATCTGGGGACGTCCACTGGAGTCAGTGGGGATAGAACCCAAACGATCCGTCTGATAACAGTTAATTACCAGCTTAACTCGACACTAGTGGTTTGCATTAAAGGAGACAAGAAATGATAGATTTTGAGTGAATATAAAGGTAATATGTAGTAGTGGATTTATAAAGGGAATTAGAGTAATGTGTATATGGGTACCGTATCGCGGCTCTAGGTTGCGGAAGTACCCATATACACATTACTGATAAGGTTCTAGCAATTGTTGTTAAACATATCGACTTAACAACGAAAGAAAACGGAAAAGCACGAATAACACAGCAATTTTGGAAATTCTTCGAAAAGTTCAACGAAGCCAAACTATGTACCTGGAGGATACTCTGCCAATGCACGAACTGTAACCAACATTCCAAACTTACTAATGACATAAAGGGTGAAAACCCATGGTATATCCCTAAAGACTTCGCTACTACTACTACTAATTGAAGCTTTTCAGCTTTCAGGCAAGAAACTAAGGCTCAACACGCGCCAGGGACGATATGCTGGGACGGGATTCATTGATTTTTTGCGTGACCGATTTTTCGTCTGAGGCTTTTATATTTTTTCGTCTGTCTTCGAAAACGGGATAAACATGTATAGACCGGAGGTGATTAAGTAGTTGACAAACTTTTTTACAGCCTTTCTATGCAGTTCAATGAAACTGTTTTGAGGAGACATTTATGCTGTGAAGGACGCTTCTTGATTTAATCTGACCCCCTCTCACCCCCTAACCCTAACCCCCCCCCCCCACTCACCACCAGAGATTTGATAAAATCAATTTCAATTTTTAAGGTTGGACAATTAAAGGAAAAATTAACTAATTTAATTGGCAGAACCTAGAAAATCAATTACTGCATATTTTTATTCTTTTATCTACTTTCTTTATCTTTTTTATTTTTGAGAAGTTTTGCCTTGCTTTACTCTAAAAGTTACTCAAATGGCTATATTATCTGAAGCATTCAATTTTAATCGAAAAGTTTCAACACCAAATTATATCAAACCACGTACGATCTGTGACAGAAATCCGTAATCTGGAAACTTTTATTCTAATTCCAGGTTTCTGACATGGCAGTATCCCTGCCCACCACTCTCCCCATCCACCTGACGATTTGGCTCGTCCAGCCCTCAAGCCCTCCTTAACCTAGCATCCCTATGACCCAGATGGGCTACTATTGAAACCAACTGCTCGGTGGAGAGCAATTCACCCGACATTTGTTGTTTTTTTTAGATAATTTTGCTATCAATTTTTACTTTTCAACGTTGTTCAATTGTCTTGATAGTCTGATATCCTTATTTTGAAGATAAATTTGTAATTTTTAGTACCACTGACCAGTTAGTTTTCACACATCATTGGACAGGAATTTTCTTAAATTACTTCAGTTAACATTTTTCAGATTTTCATTTGTTTTACTTTGAAATGTCTTCAACCAGTCAAAAACACAAAAATTTTATCAGTGAACCGATGGGCGAGAAGGGTGTTGATGAGTTAGCAGGAATCGGAGCTGTTCTGGGAGAGCGTTTAATTGAAAAAGGTTTTGTCAAGGTAAGATCTGCATTATTGGTAATAATATATTAGTCATCATATCCCTTATAAAAAATTCGTAACTGATTAGACTATTGCTAACTGATATTGTTAACTGAATTTGCATTCAGGGTGACCTTCCCTGCCAAATATCAATATGTTTGTGCTTCAGGCCTACATGGTGTTAGGGCAGTTTCTGATACTGAACAAAGACGAAGATCTATTCAAAACATGGCTGAAAGATACAATAAAAGCAAACTCCAAGCAAGCCAATGACTGTTTCACTTGTCTGAATGAGTGGTCGAACAATTTTATGTGATGGAGATTAATGTGCTATTTTGTGAGGCCTTGATTTTATACCTGATTTGATTGATTTATTCACAGTGTTTTAAGTTATATGTTTGAACTGTTCCGGTATTTAGTTTTTACAGGAGTATCATTTCGAATTGAGAGTCGAGTTTAATTTTTTAAAGAAATTCTTTTATTCATCAACTTTTTTCCAGGAGCAAGAAATCAATTACATTAGCGACCAGCATTGGACCTGAATTTTTCTTATGTGAATGTATTGCACTCTTAGTAAACAGCTAAGTGATTGAGACAATATCTAGTTTGTTTCTGTGCTGAGAGATACTTCAAGCTATATTGTGGCTTACGCATAGCTAAGTTGCGGCTGGCGCATGAAACATTAGTATATGAGCATTAGCCGAGGCTTCATCACCACATGGGTTTTGAGGCTTATGCTGTAAATCTCAGTTCAGGTTTATTTTTCGCCGATTGGACAAATGTATCAATGGACAGTGTTGTTAATTTACTTTTTCATTTTATATTTATTTTGCAATATCTGTATGCTCAAAAGAATCGAGTTTTGTGAACCCATTTGACAGCTGCGAAAGCACAAAAGAGCTATTTTTCCACTTGCAATCACTTTTTTGCCAAGCGTCTGAATTTGCGCCGACGTCATTCTCCTGCTCTTTAACAAGAGTCATTCATGTAACAAGATATTCATCAATTATTATGTACCTGATTCAAAAAATGACCGCACTCACTCTAACTTTTAACATTTATGTGATCCAAACCCTAATAGAAAGTCACTTAAGTGATTCCAATAAAGCCGTACCTATTTTTCGGGTCTTTATAACCAGAATTTTCAATTTTTAATTGCTGAGATAGCGAGCTATTATTGGCAAGTGATAGTTTAACGTTTTCTAATATATGTCAGCTGCAATTAAAGAAGAATCAGGTGGAGATCTTTGCATGTTTTTGGGATTTAATTCCGAACTTTTGGCAACCATGATGCCCAAGTAAAACAATGTTTTTTTTTTGCGATTTTCGACGTTTTTGGCTGAATTTATTGCTTTCTTTTATGTTGAATATTTTGTTTGACATGTTTAAGCCCAAAGCCCCTTTTTACAGGGTGAGTTCATGCAGATATTGTCGTTTTCTATCGTATTTCTGGCTTGACTTTTAGTGTAATATTATAGTTGGAATCTCTACGCCAATCTAGAAAATTTTGAGCCAGGTATGGTAATAGCTAGTGCGCTTCTATTTGAGTAGATTATCACATTTCACTGCAGAAGATTACGTTTTTGCTGAAGGCAAGTGATTTTAGGCTGAATAGTGGATGGAAAAAATATGAAACAACCCATTATTATCATCAAAGCAAATAATCAGTTATGAATTCGTCAAGTTTAGTTTAAGTAATTTAAAAGCATATAATAAATCCCTGATAAGTTGAAGGTTATTCAGGATTCATTTCTTAACAGGTGAAACATTATGAACTTTTTTGATCTTGGAGAGCACAAACAAAACAGCCAAAGCAGCTATTCGTCAGTTTTCAAATTATCTGGGCCCGTTTTGAGGAATCGGTATTCATGATTGTTCCTTTTTTCGGTTATAACTTGTGTTCAACGGGTGGTGATAGTAACTTTTTAGGCCTTCTGTCGTTAATTCGAAGCAAGCTTTCATTTATGATCAAAGTGATTGCGTAATGTTTTTCAATCTATATAAGCTGCAATCATTGAGGCATCACTTGGAAGTCATTGCATGTTTTTGTGATTTTATTATGAACTTTTTGTAGTTTCAAGCCCATTATGTTGAACACTTTATTTGACATCTTTGAGCTTCAACTATGCTTTTCCGTGGTAGTTTTGAGCAGTTATTGCCATTTTCAAAAGCTTTTGTGCTGCCCAAAACAATTTCTAAGTGGTTATCAAGCATTTCACCCTTCTTCCGCCGTCCTTGCTTCTAATAGAATATTGTAGTCGGCATATTGACGCCATCATAGAACGATTTGCCAATTGCTACTTCATTTTTTGCTTCAATTTAAGTGGAAATCACATTTGACTGCAATAGATGACGTTATTGCCGATGCCAAGTGATTCCCCCAAAAATTGAAAATTGAACACTTCTTTTCTGCAACTTCTGTCGTTTTGGAAAAACTTGATGAGTGCTTTTTTGAAAAGTGTTTTTTTTTATGATTGACATTCTTTTAGCAAGTCTACCAGCGTTATCTGAATGATTTTTTAAAAAGTGTAATAAACGTAAGCAAATCTGTGACTTGTAATCTACATTATTCTATAAAAGATTAACATGGTGAACATTTTCGGGTTTGTAAATTTTTTTTCCTATTTTCGATTTTTTTTGTTGTTCCTCATCTTTCATGTCTTGATTTTAGGGGCTAAAATTTAAAAGCCCCTATTTTATTCAATTTTAAAGGCCTAAAATTGATTCAAATACTCATGATAGGGAACGACTGGAAACAGACGAATGCTTCTTGGTCCTCTATTAACTAGATTTGCCATCTATTTTTTTCGGACAGATCAATTATTTGGTTATATTGAACTAAAATCAAGCTACAGATGGAGGAGATAAATCAGTTATTGTGTAATTGTATCCTAAAGCTTTATTGAAATTAAAGTTTTAAAATGGCTCAAATTTAAGTGCCGTACTGTTGGAAGGTTTTGCGGCTTTGATCTGTTTTGCAAGGTATTTAATCGCTTTTAAGATTTACGTTGTTTGAGTACCCTCAAGGAATAATTAAACGAAGGAGAGTAGATAGTGGGATATCCAAAAATTTTTAGCACATAATTCTCTGGATGTCAGGAGCAAAGAAATCTGGCTGTCTTGTGTTTTAAAGAGTCGCTTGTTTGTTTAAAAAGTCAGATTTTGTTTCAAAACTTTTTGGTTAATGAAGTTTGCTATAAAATGTTTTAAATATTACGTCTTTAAATGTCAAATGCATGTTTATATGTACTTTTTGTACTTCCGATTATCTGCTCTGATTGAGAGTATTCTGCGGTGAGCTCCTCTATAAAAAGAACACTGAATTTAATCCATTATTGCTCTACAAAAAACAATAGGTAGATTGCACATAGGCAATGCAAAAGTATTAATACTAACAGCATTGTATAACTAGCATTGGCAGTGAAAAAGTTAACAATAACAGCAGTGCAAAAGTTTTAATAATAACAGCATTTGTTATTGCTATTGCTGATTCAACAGCTTCATCAAAATAATTAGCTATCTCACTGTCAGAAATTTTGGGCTGTCATCTAGCTTCACACATTGCCGATTGTCCTCGTCTTGTTTAGTGTTTTATAACATTTAATCGTTGATTTTAAATTTAAATGATCGTGTCACCTGTTGAAAATGGTTTTGGCAATCTTAAAATTTTGCGGACAATGAGAGACCGCCCAGGGCATCTGAGTGAGACCGGCGAATAATGAGGTCGTTTATCACTAGTCTCGGAAATTTCAATTAGATGTGCGACTGAACTAGATTGAAATATTTGACGAGCATTTAAAGGAGAGATAGACTGATACCGTGAAGGTTTTACTAGCTCGGTGGTATGACTAACACACTGCGTATATGTATCAATGGAATCTGAGTAGATAAGGGAAATGATCAAAGATTGTCTGTTTAAATTAGTTTTACGATAATAGCAATTACATTACATATCGATGAAATAACTTGTTAGCGCTAGATGAATACTATGAAAATCTGAAAGTGGCAAAATTGTGCTTTAGGAATATACTACTTCTTTTCCGCCGTCGAAACTGTTTCTATATGAAGAGAGGCGGAAAAATTCCAATCAGCTGCGCAGTGACCTGACTGGCATGCTACTGATGTAATCGCATTCGGAGTCTATTAAAAACATTCCACGCGCATTAAAAACATTCCTATTGCCTCCTCGAACTTATTATTAATAGTTCCAAGGCCATAGTTGGGGCTATTGATGGCCTTCTCTTAGGTTTGTAAGGTTCGTAAGAGGAGTAATTTCAAAGGAGTAATGGTGACGTCTCGAAGAGGCGTTATGGTTTTGTTTTCGAGTTAGCGAGAAAAGAAACCAAAAGTTCAGGGAGTGGATAAAGCATGAAAAGTTATTTTTGTGGAAACATTCTAAGAGCAGAAAGTTTTTTGTGCATAACTTCTTTTGAAACATCGGGAAATGAACCTGTCAAAAAATTTTTGCTTAGCGAGCGAATTCTGTTAACGTGCTGCTTTTTCAATCTGTTTTTTATCTTTTAAATTTTTTGTTATCTGAATGGTTTATTGTAGACTACGGTGATTAAAGTAGGTTTGTTTTGATAGCTTCTCTAAGCTTCTTGATTATTAAAAGCAGCTTAGCGCGAATTTGAAGATTTTAAAATTATTTTCCTGATTTTTAGGCCTTTTTAGCAATATTTTACTTTTCGCATTGTTTTTTTTTACATCTTTTGCTAGCTGAATTGAAGCATACTGCTCCTATTCGTTTTTCTTACGATTTGAATAATTTTCTTGGGTGCAAAGTTGATTCTTAAATATGATTCGACCCAAAACTTGGGTAATTCATTAAATTTTTTGCCTTAAGTTTTATTCTCATGTTTTCAAAGTTTAGGATGTTAGTCAGCTTTTTATGGCAATGTTCGCTTGACATAAATGGTTTTTATCTCTACTTTCAAGTGTGTACGATTTACTTGAATGTCAAGTTTGTTTTGGCAAAGATGAATTCAAGTCCTTTCAGGAATTTTTTAAACCAGTGACTTCTCTTTTTGCATGATGCAAAATCAAATGCCGCTCGTAAAAATAGGTTTTATTGTCAATCTGCTGAATGGAAGTCAAATGTATGGAGAATTTAAAAGAGAAGTTTTTGCCCATACAATGTTTTGAGCTGGAGGGTTAGGTTTGAAAAAAAGTGCTAAGTTTATCACGTGCCTAATTTCAAAGCAGTTTTTTTTTTAAACTTTGTATCTTACATTCAAGCACAAATTTGATTTTTCAGAAATAGCAATTTATGGTAGGCTTTGGACTAATATTGAACATTTCAAGTGTGATTGATTTGGAGTCTCAACTTGGGGTCAACTAAGTATAGGTCACTCTAATTAAATGTTATTTGAAAGCAGCTAATGGAAGTAGCTATAAGTTATACAGATTATTAATCAAAATTTAACATCTCACGAATTAATAAAAGAAGAGAAATTTTTTCGGTCTATTTAGCTTTTTGAACTGCAGATCTACGGAGTTCTTGCGGCTATTTTCTGACAATTGCCAGCTATGTTAAAACAGCTCGGTTTCGCCTCAGATTACAACCGCGTGGCAATCATGCTTCTGAAGTTTCAGTTGTGATGACTTTTGACTCTGATTCCGTGAGTGAGGCGTACCGGCGTATAGATCCGGAATTGTTAAATGAGAAGCATTTGGAGCACAATCTGAGGCTAGATGGACGGAATTTGTTGGAGTCCAGGCCGATTCTAATCAGTGGAGGAGATATCAAAAGCTGCGATTCGAGCTCATCAGTGCGCATTGGAAGCACTAAAGTAAGGATAATTTACTAGATTTGAGTGTAAATATCAGTGATATTCGTGGAGACTACTGAACTGTTTCTACTAAGGCTACTGAAAGCTGAGAAAATAAATGTCCTTATTTATGCATGGAGCGATCAGAGGCATCTAGAAACATGGATGGATTCAGAAAGGAGCATCAGAATGTGGGTCATGACTTATTTAACTTCCATTCAAAAGCTCCTTGTAGAATGCGAGGTTAAAAGTTGACGGTGGTTTTATTTTTTGTACGGAAACGAAAGATGTTAAGGAGCGCTTTTTGAAATTCGTTTTTTGTCGATAATAATGAACTAGAAACTAATAATTTGGGAATTGCCAAGCTATGGACATTTCTGGATCTCACTAGCATGAATCGTTAACAATTTTCCAATGCTGTTTTGGCATTTTTCGGGACAGCGGTAAACAATATTTGAACTGTGAGCATAAGAATTTCCATAGTTATGTGGACAGATAAAAAAATGTCTATTTTTTTCGAAACAAAAATCTAATAATAAATATATAGAATTACAAGCACGCTTGAAATTTGAAAGTTGCTTTCTATATTTTTTAACTCGGGAACGGTGATAATCAATTTAGTGAGCCTATCAAATAATATAGTTGTGCACATACTCGGAGTGCTGCTCATTTCAATTTTTATGTGAAAATAATTGCATTTCATAAATCAAATTTAATTAAAACAAAAAAAATTGAAAAATTTATGGAACATTAAATTGCTTTGGCCAGCTGTGATAGCATTATCAGTGAATTGGGGAAATATTAAAGGATTATGTCAGCCGTTGTTGCGATAAATTGACAATAGTTCAAGGTTTTGTTACTATCTTTTAACTAAAAGGTAGCCCTCTTTTTGATCCAATAGTGTTCCTTTGTACCTTGGTACACTATTTCTTCAGGTTTTAAGTTGGACCCAAACAATTTTTTAATGGCAAGGAACTTTTTTTCAATGGTAAATTTTTAATGACAAGGTTTTAGCTTCCTTACGGCAGGTGTTGATGCTTTCGACTAGACTGGACTCAGACCAAATCAGTATTGACCCATAGTATTTCAATTCTGTAATTCTACTCTGACCAGTACTATGTTCATGTCATATTTTAGGATTTTCATGATAATATACAGGAGAAAAAAAAGTTTTTTGAATTTGGTCTGCAGCAATATCAATTTGCAGCCTTAAAACACACTAAACTGTAAGAAAATTCATCCTGAGCTTATCCGGTAAATAATATATTTCAGACAATTGTACGTGTTTATTACAACTGGCTGGGCGTGTAGACGTGTTTACTACGTATAGCATGGGTTTTTAACGTGTTTAGTACGTATGGCATGGGTTATACACGTGTTAACCACGTAATACATGGGGTTTTTACACGTGTTTACGGCATATGGCAAAGTTATCCAAATTTGCCCAAAGCTGTCCGAATTTGCCCAAAATTGCTTGAATATGCCCATCCATTTAACTTCACCCTTGAAAGTATCAAAAACTTCCGTTACAATATGCGGATCTATTCTGTTCCCCCCGTGTTTTATGACCCCAGCTACGAATTATGCGCTCTAATGTAAAACGTTACGATGGAAAAAATTAACACGTGCGCCGGGGGGCGCAAAAAATATGCCCACTAAGGGGGGGGGGGGGGGAGCAGAATAGAACCACAATTTCAAACTCGAAAAATAATAATTACTGCAATAGTGGTAGAAACTAAAAAAGGTTATCCCAAAATTTTTGTTTGTGGAAATCTTTTGTTGTGCACTTTACGTGCGCCGCAAACTATTCCACTTCAATGCAAAAAAGTGGAAGGGGGTAAGTGTGGTTTGGGGGGTCTTCAGGATATTGCGTGTGTGTATGGGTGTGTGTGTTTTGTGTTGTGTGTTTGTTGTGTGATGTGTGTTGTGTTTGCTTTGTGTGTGTGTCTGTGTGTGAGCGCGTGTGTGTGTGAGTGTTGTTTGTGTGTTGTGTCTATGCGTGTGTGTGTGTGTGCGTGCGTATGTGCGTGTTTGTGTATGTGTGTCTGTCTGTGTGTGTATGTGTATGTACGTGTGTGTTTATGTGTGTGTATGTGCGTTTGTGTGTTTGTGTGTGTGTGTGTGTGTGTGTGTGTGTGTGTGTGTGTGGGGGGGGGGGGGGGTGGCTTCAAGCTCGCCCTTGATGAAGCAAAAGGCATATCGAACTAATATCTTAAGTATAACGCAGCCGGATTCCAGTACTGAACCATTGCATTCCAACTATATCGTTCGCCCAGTACTGGATCTTTTTTCGCTGAAATTAAAAAAAATAACAAACTCAAAATAATAACCATAAAAATCTGCAAATTCGGTCCAAATTTTGTCAGGATCCAGTCTTTCATTGTATTTACTGATTTCGGCGTGTTTTTCCTGGTTTTTTTGTGAACATTTTTCTAATATTAACACGTTAATTGCAGTGGTTCGAAGATTGTAACTCATTGTCATGCTCAAAATGTTTATCGGCCAAAATTTCAATTTTTTTTCGAAGTTTTATATGATTTTCCTATGTACATCATGGGAACTAGAGATGCTCAGTCTATTTTCAGAAAAAAGTATGTATGAGGCTGATACTGCACATCATGAGTAGCAAAATGATCTTAGGATACACCGATACAGTACTGGGCCTACGATATACAATTGGAATAATGCTTCAGGACTGATATGATATGTGACTGGGGTCCGGACACTTAACTGGAAATAATTGCCAGTTTTTTTATAAGTACGATGGCCAATGTCATTTGCTCCCATAAACGTGTTTTCACAATCTCTTTGAGAAACAATTTTGGTTCACTGACAGTTTGGTTTCGAGATGTTTGTAAAAAGCCTAAGAAGCTTACTCCTAAAAGAATTAGGGAAATTGCAGAAACGCGGAAAACTTGAAGGACTTTTACAGGTATTGCTTTTTATGCACTAAGCTTTGGGTACAAAAATTTTTGCTTTGTACATTAGGTAAGTCTGAATTAGTTTTGACGAGAAAATCGTCAGCATAGCGCCGATAAGCGACTCGCTTTGTTCCACGACCCCTTACCAGGTGTTATGCATAGTTCTTTTTTTTGTGAAATTGGATGAAAGTGCAAGGTAAGTTGACAATTTAACCCATGCCGTAATGACTGAAGTGTCAAAATACCTATCGACAGTCATCCTATGTATGACTCAAATTAGGTTTTAAATAAATTGGATATTGATATGGAAGCCTCGATCTGTTTCAGGTAATGTGTGGAATCAATGCACGGCTATGTAAGCCTGTGCTCCAATTCCCTGGTCAAGGAATTCTTCACATTCGAACTCTAACCAATTTTTCTCATCCCTTCCAGAGGAGTCAGAAACGGAACTCAGTTTTGAGTGATCTAGTCACGGAGACATTGCTTTCATCTTCTTTCCTGTCCTTGGCTGATCTCAGTATAAAACGAGGGATTATGTGTTGGTGTTTGATGCTAGACTTGACTGTAATAGAGGACTGTGGATCTCTTGTTGATGCTCTTGTTTTGGCTGCTGTGATTGCGCTGAAGAATTTGAAGTTGCCTTGTGTCAATTTGGATGACGAATTTGAGATTGAGTCTGTAGATATTACACAATCAGGTAAAGTAGCCTAGATTTGAATCAGCGTTTGTTGTTTGAACGAAAACTTAATTCTTTCTGAATAGACTATTAGGACTTATTTTGTACTTCTCATTTGTCCTCCTTTTACTGCAAAATAGCTGAGACCACCGGGAAACATATTAAGTCATTAAGGTAGTTTTGTTACTTACCTTGTTAATAGCCGCAGTCATCTATTCAGACGGCTATTATAAAAGCCTTTTTTCTTACAATTCAAAGACTGAATTGTTTTGGGGCGCTGTCTTCACAACTCGAAAAGGAGTATTGGAGAAGTCTTTTTTAACAATTCGAAGAAGGGTTGACTTTTAAAGATTTTACGCGAAAGATTTTTTTAGCTCAGCAAAAAAATCTGAAGACAAAGTAAAAACATTCAGGTTGTTTTGATAACGTTTTGAAACTCGGTTTCACATTATTTTCTGGAATTTTATGCATTTTTGGCCAATCATATTGTTTCATTGATCCGACCCACTTTAGTGGGGGAGGAACTATATACTCAAATGGGTTTTTTTGTTAAGTCAATTTTGGCCGATCGATGTAATCATCGTAGAGAGTTGTGAGTGGTATCATTAAAAAGCTCGTCCAGCGCAGAATATGGAATTAAAAAGATTTTTTTCAATTTTCGCTTTTTGTAGGGAGTTATCGAGGTTTAAAGTTTTGTGAATATTTGACGTTATTCATCTGTTTTTATTCACATTTTCGGTATTTTTGACGTAATTTTGACGTAATTTGTTCAAATTTTGTGCTGTAGTGGTATTGATTTTATCTCTAAAGATAGAGGAGGTTTGCTGAATTCTTTGATCTGAGTTTTTTTGGCTAAAATTTTAGATAAATTTTTTAAAATTCGATTTTTTTTCGGGACCAAATTTGCTTTTTTAGCCCACTTATCTTAAATTTGCTGGAGGAAAATAGCTTGAAACTGCGGCAATATTCTTTTTAAGCTGACAAACGTGCTAGTTCTACACCCGCTGGCTTTGAGAGTCTTCTGGAATTAATATTTCGGCAGTTTTTTGCAAATTAAAACTCAATAACTATAGAAAAAAATGCATTTTTATTTTTGACAAACTGAAAAATTTTGTTCAAAAATTGATCTATTTCGCAACCATTTGAAAAAATGAGTATCTTGTTAGACGCGCGACTTTTCAAAATGTTTCGGCTATGCAAAAGATTTTCATGTAAACTTCTTTTACTTACAAGAAATTCAAATCCGGGCTCAATGATTGACAACTACCATTCACAAAAAACGAGGCCCAACGAGATTATAACACGGTTTCAGAATAAGACCATGGTTTTTGTGGCTCTGACCAATTGTTTTCGTAAAAATTTTTTGTTATTCTTGATTTTTAATTTCATTTATCTTTTTTGCAGTTAAATGATTTATTGTCCCCAGTCAAAGATCCGGTAATTTCTTAGGAGAAATAAAACAATCTAGACAATTCTTTTTGTTGCTATCTAATGTCTGTTTTGACTTTGAATAAAATTGTTTTAAGAAAATATTGGTTAATTTTTGAACTTTGCCACTATTTTTATCTTATTCCTCTCAACTTAGGGCACTCAGTAAAAACAAACAAGAAACCAATTTCCGGTGGGTTATAAATTAATGTTCGTAATGGTCCGATGTTCAACTAATGGTTTCTTTCTCTTTATGCTACGCGTTTTCTTTAATTATTTTAAAATTTTTTTTAGCATAATTGTATATTTTGTTCATTTTGTTTCCTTGTCAAATTATCATATTACTGACAAGACCAATTGAAGGAAAGCATAGTAGAGAAAACGCACAGCGTTGGAAAATAGCGTATCTGCATATGTTAAATGTTTTAGTTATTTAGTTTATGCTGTTTGGGCTGAGACACAGTTATCTCGCAAAATTTTGGATTTTTTTTTGTTTTTTCCTATTTTTGTCATTTTTGTGTTGTTGCACGCCATGTAACTGATAAAATAGGTCTGAATTGCTTAACCAGGGCATAAAACTCAACCAAGTTAAAGATTTCAGTTTACAGTTGTTTGTTTAAATGACTTTAAAATTGAAATAGGAATTTTTTTTAAATATATCCCTTTGCTTTCATTTACGTAACCATGTAACTCGATCTCACTAATTAGAAGTCTCAAATACTTTCGTTGATTCATACTTTTTTTCGCGCCTGGTTATACGTTGTGATCTATTGCTTCGACCATTATTTTCACAAAAAGTTTTCGAGGTTTCTATACTGTTAAATGTTTCGTTCTGTTTTTTGTCATCTCGTAGTCGTCACTTTTTAAATAAAGCTCGTTGATGTTAAAATGAAGAAAAGGTGGCAATTTAGAGTTCGCGCAGGCGACATTTTATAATTATGGTGCCTTGCATAGTGTGATCTCAATTGGCTTCCTGAAGTATTGCAATTTAATCCATTGCTGTTTGTTGAAATTTTAAGTCTGTTATGACTTTTGAAAATATTTATATTCAAAAACGTATTTCGGTTTTTGAGCTTCGTCATTTTTTAAAATAGTTTTTCGGTCAATTTGTAGCTCAGTCTCTGTAAACACGGGTCACAACCCGTTTCCAGTGAACTACAATTTGATCTCGATAACAATTTTAGCTTCAAACATTTGTTTCTCGGCTCTGTTACTACTGTTACTACGAGATTTAACAAAATAATTGAGGTTTTTTTTATTTGTACATTTTATAGGATTTTTGTTTTCTTTTTAATTTGTAGCAATGATCGTAGATTCCATTGGCTTTGAAGTTTTGCCCA
The DNA here is from genome assembly GCF_964194025.1 of Convolutriloba macropyga. Lineage (NCBI taxonomy): Eukaryota > Metazoa > Xenacoelomorpha > Acoela > Convolutidae > Convolutriloba > Convolutriloba macropyga. Next base: position 26,225,887 of record NC_134468.1, on the reverse strand, counting down.
CTTGAAATTTGGTTGATGCATGTCTCAGTTGCTTCTTATGGAGATATACATGTACATTTTAGGGATTTCAGTTGATATCGAATGACATTAATAACGGTAAAATTAAATGTTTTTTAAAATGGAAACGTATTTTTGAATTTCGCACCTCTTTACTCTTTTTGTCGAGTTGTTAACCAGTCGCAGTGAGGACAGATCTCATTTTTTTCTAATGAAATAAAGGTTAAATTGTTTTGTTTAGGTTTTATCTGGTGCGAGTTTGATTCTATGATTTTATTTATTATAGCCATCGAGTTTTGGTCCTAATTAATGTTCATTGTTTGATATTTATTATTGTCTTTTCTAGTAGTCCTATTTTCAACAATGTTCATCGGCCCTCTAGGGTGGCATTATTGTTTTCGATTCTACTTTCTTCGCCCCTATTCATTTAACCACCTATCTTTTAACCCCGATTTATTCACCCCTCTATCATTTAACCCCTCTATCATTTCACCCCTCTATAATTTCATCCCGCCAATTAGCAGTCGACATTAAAGCATGTTTTGAAGTAATTAAGTGGATAAACTAATCCCACGTTGGGTTCTGACAGTTTCATATCAAATACCACGGGCCGCTGAGGCGTGGCCATGGCCCGCGAGGCATGACCAAATGATTATATTGCTAATTTAATAGTCATTATTTTATAGAAAAATTAAAATCGGAATGAAATGATAGAGGGGTTAAAACATAGAGGGTTAAATAACACAGGGGTGAATAAATCGGGGTTAAAAGATAGGGGATTAAATGAATAGGGGTGAAATAACGGTACACGATTGTGTTCCATTCGTTGTTTTTTGAACGATATGTATGTTGTTGAAGGTTTTCTAACTCTTCATTATTTGGTAGCCAATTAACTCAGAAATGTGGATGAGTGGGGTCGGAACCTTATGTGCGTACGCACACATTACCGAGCCTCCTTGTTGCAATTAACACTTAATTGAAGTCTGATGCTCGTAGGCAAGATCTATTAACGAATTGAATAAAGTTTTTTGGTGTAAACCATTTTGCTATAACATTTGATAGAAATTGATATATTTGTTCCTTTCTGGCCTTTTTTAAGTATTTTTTTGGCGAGGACGACTTCGAGTTCTTTTCGGAATTCCTCCGGTTAATTTTTGTTATCAATTTTTTTTCAGAGTGAATTTGAGGCAGTAAATGAAATGCGTGAAAACAAGTTTGTAGACTGGTTTGATATTTGAATAAAATTGTAGAAAGGAGAGAAAAAAGAGTTTTTTGTGCCACTGTTTTCGAGGTGCATAAACACTGAGGTGCATAAAATGTATGTAAGAGAGCGTAATTTTTTGTTCAGAAGGTTTATGGTTTCAACTTTTTTTTTTAAATCGTGTGATTGGTTTGAATAGGCAATTGTAATAGTTTTAAAGTGTTTTGATAGTGTTTTTTGAAATTTTTGTTAATATTTTCGAGCTGATCTTGAAGTTCTTGAGCTATTTTGCGGTTTTCTAGGACTTTTAAGCGTTTTTTGCCCATTGTTTTTAGTTACAGATTGATTACAGTATTGTTGGCATGAAACAGTCATCAAACTTGTACATGTTTTTAAACGATGTTATGACTTTATTGTTTCATGACTATTTTGATTAGTTATTCTCCAACGAAGTTTGTTGTAATTATATTAGTCATTTAGTCTTTTTAATGCAATTTTCCGCTCGGCCGTTTTTTCGGCTGACCTGACCCATCTGATTTTTTGTCCTCAAAAAGAGGTAGCGCCCAGAGTGCAATAAGTTCTCTTAGAGCCTTACAACGTGTGAGAGCAATTTGCCAGACGTTAGTTATGTTTATCTATTTTGATTTACGAAAAGCTTCCCTTCTTACGCAAACATCTATAATATAAGGAAATAATTGCATTTCTCTTTGTTTAGTTCAATTGGCTTTGGGGCTAAAATATTTGGTTAATTGATTAATAGCCGCCGTCAGCCTCTCAAAAGGTTATTATTTAGGCGCTCGTTTTACCTTTTGATCACGTCTTTCGTTTTACATAAGTCACGATTTTCACGCTTCACTTCTGTCTTCACTCACTGTTTCAACTGGATGGACTTAAATTTTTTTTTTTGAATTATGCAATGTACTGAATACAGTCAAGGTCAAAAGAGCCAAAGTAAAAGAAACGGGATAAACCGAAGCCCGATCGTTAAGTCATAATGCATTACAGATGGTTTGCCTTTTTGGCTGGCATTGTTCAATTGATCTGCTGGTCATTTACAATAGTTCTAAGTTATTCATTCAATTTTTTGGATTGCGTTCCAGGAAATTTCTTGCTTTGATCTTTGTTTTGTCTGACGCTTTTTTTTGTTTTACATTTGTTCACACAGCAAAGCTGAACAGTCAAAGTTTCTGAATTAATTCTTCCTCTCACTAACGGTGTTTGTGCGCGTGACGTCATTTCTCTCTCTCTCTCTCTCTCTCTCTCTCTCCCGCAAATTTTTTGCAAAAGGTCTTTTGCGTGATTAGGTTTTGATCATATGTGACCGACTGCACTCAATATAATTACTTTTGCGCTTTTAAAGTTTAATTTGAGTCAAATTAAGGTTAAAAGAACTCATATATGTAGTGAAGGTCCCCAATGAAAGGCTTCTGCTGAATAAGCTTTTTAAATTTATTGCTGAATGATTTTTACACAGCTCTTTGAGCAGTATCCATATCTTTCAACTTACATCTGTATCTGCTTCTACCCATATTATACGGCACGGAGGTCTATTTCGCAGCTATTTGTCGGCTTTAATTGTCCCGACCCCTCTTGAGGGGGGGAGGAACTATATACTCAAATGGTTTTTTTTGTTCAGTCAATTTTGGCCGATCGATATATTCATTGTAGATAGTTGAGACTGGTATCATTAGAAAGCTTGTCCAGCGTAGAATATGGAATTAAAAAGATTTTTTTTATTTCCGTTTTTGACAGGGAGATATCGAGGTTTAAACTTTCGAGAAAATAGAGTCAATTCCGTTGATTTCATTCACCTTTGTTCGGAATTATTGACTAAAATTTCGCCAATTTTGATAAAATTTAATAAAATTTTTCAAGAAAATGTTTTTGATTTTACGTTTAAAGACAAAATATATTGTCGGCTATTTTCATTGAATTTTTTGTCACAAATTTCGGCTAAATATTTCACAAAATTCAGACTTTTTCATCAAAAAAAGCATGAAATAAGTTTTTTTTGTCCACTCTGATAAAATTTGCAGGAAATGCACACCCAAACACCACTAACACAATCTTTGTAGACTGAAAAAGGGACTAATTCCACTTCAACTTCCGTTGAGAGTGCTCTGTAAATAAAACTTTGCCCTTTTTTGCTAACTTTTCGTTGATTATCAAAAACGCAGCATTTATTTTTGATTTTTTAACTAAGAAAATATCTATATCAATGACATTATTAAATATTACTAATGGACAATCAGCATTAGCAGGACTAGTTCTGTACCAATCTTGGACCGTTAAAATCCAAAAAATAATTCGGATTGTCAGTCGGTTTTTTATAAAAAAAATTCGATCTTTATATTAATTAAATGAAGGAACATTTCACATCAAAGCTCACTAGTGATAGGTCCTAATGGCTTCCTAATTAGTTCGAAGTTAATTTATCTAGTTGATTGCTTGAAAGCTTATGGTCGTTTTGACTTTTAAAATATTCGATTTTTAAATAAAAAATGGCTTATTGAACTTTGCCTTCATTTTTCTCTTAATTTGGTCAACTTGTAGCTTAGTGTCAGCAATCAAAGAGTGATCCTTCTTCCTGCTGATTTCAAATTTAGTCATTATTGCGGTTTTACTCCTTAAGTTATGGTGTTCTGGCTTTGATACTATTATGATTTCACAATTTTTTTTTGTAATTTTTAGGTATTTGCCCATTTTTCATGTTATCTAGTTTTGTCAAATTATCACGTTATTGTCAGTTAATATATCACATTTTTGCTTTCAAAATAACGCACAATTGGTAATATTTAAATCGTTAAAGATATAGATTGTGGTTCTTTGCCGCTTCGACAGTACTTTCTCGAAGAATTTAATTGAATTTTTTGATTTTGTCTTTAACTGTCGTTTTTACTTTTGTCTTTTCAGTCGTATTTAATTTCCTGTACAATGCCCCTGTTTGATTGGTTATTCCTGGAAGAGTAGATGAGCCGATGTTCTGATATTAGAAGATAGATAATGGCTTTGATGACTTTGAAAACAATTGTTTTCCAAAATGAAAAAAAAAAAAAAAAATTTCAACTTCGCAATTTTGTTCCCTTTAATTGTCTGTTTGTTACCTGGTCTCGTGTATTAAAGGTTAACGATGAGATTATTTTTGTCAAGGGAAGTTATGACTTCACTGGCTTCGAAACGGGTTTTTCACAAAAAAAAGTAAATTAATTAATTAATTTTTGATTGTCATTTTTGACGTTCTTTTTGTACCTGTAAGTCTCTGGATAATTGCAGGTCTCGAGAGCTTCCTTTGGAAGAATAAACGAACCTAATCAATTTTGTCATTTTGTAATTATTGGCTTTCATGTCTTTGGAAATAAATTTTTTTTCGGTAAAAACAAGTATTACATAATCTTGCTTTTTTTTCTTTTTGGTCTAATTGTTACATATTTTCTTTAATGAGAGGTCACATGTTACCTTTCAAGGGAAGTTGTCAATACGGATTGGTGTCACAAAATCTAATGTTTTTAGAGAATTCGTTATGACTTTACTGGCTTCCACGCGGGTTTATCACAAAAAAAATAAATGAATTTTTGATTTTGTCATATTTGACGTTCTTTTTGTAGACGTAGGACATATTCTGGATAATTGCAGGTCTCAAGAGCTTCCTTTGGAAGAATGGATGAAACTATTCAAATTTTTCATTTTGTAATTAATGGCTTTTATGTCTTTGGAAATAATTTTTTTTTCGAAAAGAAAATCAAGTATTACAAAATTTTGCATTTTCTTTTTTTGTCTAATTGCTGTTTATTTTCACTAACGAGTGGCCACATAATTCATAATTGGTGTTCGATGAGGGTGCAGTCAAACACATTTTGGGGGCCAAAGTATGGCTTTACGGCTTCCAAAGCATTTTCTGGCAGGTTTTAATTGATTTTTAGTTTGTTGTCCATTTGTTCTTCTTTTTGTAACTGCATAAAAAATTGAGTACCAAGAGTTCTTAATTCCATTCTTTAGAAGAATTGGTAATTGTTAACCTATGGGATATTTTAGTTGATTCCTAATAGTTTTCATTACTTTGAAATTAATTGTTTTTTTAAAAAAAATTCAGCGAATTTTCTAACTTTAAAGTTTCTGTTCTTTTTTTGTCTAATTGTTACCAAGCTTTATTATGAACTGGTGAATAATCATTTTATTCTGGTTTATTACAAGTTATTTTGTTTATTTTCAGTTTTATCTGACGCTATTTTGACTTTGTTATTAAGTTTTGGTTTTTTAAAACGGACATAAATTTTTCGATGCATTTAATGTTTGTTGTTGTTGTTTGATTTTGCCGTTCGTCTTCGCTCGCTTTCTTAATATCGGCATATCTCATCAATCTAATGCATCATTTTTTTTACTCCACTGAGTTTTTTGCTTTGGAGGCTATCTTTTCGTTCATACACCATTTTTTTTTTTGAAAAATACTTGAATTTTTTGTGTTTTTCCATCTGTTCCTCATTGTGTAGACAATTATGCCAAAATTGTCGATGAGCGGGGTCGGAACTTTATGTGCGATCGCACATTACCGAGCCGCCTTGTTTATATTATATTTTCATATGGCAATTATTTTCTTACCAGGATTTTAGAAACAGCTTTCTCTTTTGTATATTTTAATTTGCACTTCAGGTGGGAAATTATTGCATGCCGTCGAAATTAGTCATAGGAATGTCCATCCTAAATAGATCAGTAGTGCGCAAGCTCCAATATGTTACTCCATTTGTGAAGAATATTACATTCGGCTCCTCTATTCTAAAATGTACAGTTTGCTTTTAATGTACAGTTTTTTTAAAGTGCGGTCTAATCCTCAACAATTTTGTAGCAATTTGATTCTTCCTCAATGTATTACAGTGTGCTAATTTGTTTTGTCCTCCTTGACGTGAAGAGGCTGAGTCGATGCCTCGATAGTTATCGTCGAGTCAACTTTTTCTTTCTTTTTTCTCATCTATATAGCCCTGCATTATCTTTTTTAAAAGTTAATCCTTGTTTGAAAGTGAAAACTTGTCGATCAGTCTGATTTGCAGGCCAAATTTCAAATCTTCGATTGACTTCTTTGGATAGGTGGTCTAAAAACGGTAGATAAGTACTACAGTTCCTCCTCTCAACTCGTCCCTGTTCGCTAATCAGTCGTTCATGCGAAAGAAATTCTGTAATCGGTAAAAATACTGTTCGAGTTTTGTTTAGAAAAGCTCCCGCTTGCACAGTCTGTACCGCTAATGACTTCATTTGCCTCCTTGCCCTCGAAGAAAGGAAGGGTAATTGTCATGGACCCGACAACCGAAGAAGAAGCACTGCCTAATTCGGGAGTGATCAGGGTCACTGTGGTTGGAGACAAATGCACGTTCTCTCAACATGGAACTCTTTTATTGAATTCGCATTTTGTTTTCGAAGAGGCTAAGAAAAGAGCACAATTTATCATAAAATTATTAGCAAATAACTGATATTTTGTTGAATTTAAAAATTCATTGTGATTGGTATTTTGTCAATCCCAGTCAGGGTTGTCCTAAGACCACCACAGGAACAGATACTAAAAGTTCATGATATATGCACTTGACTGGTGAAGTTGACCCCTGGAAACATCTGATCTCATTTGAACGTATTCAATTAATAGCTTGTATGTTGACCACAGCGAGGGCACATAAATTACAAAAGCCAGCGTTCAGAAATAATTGCATTTCAAAACTGTTAATGGATGCTGCAGATGTGTCAGTGGTCGACTTAACTAAGTGTGCCACGAGCAGAGTTCTGCAAAAATTGCTTGACCGATTTTTCGTCGGACCCATTTGACGTTTCATCCTCAAAAACGGGATAAACAGGTAGCGCTCGGAGGCATTAAGTTCTTTTAGAGCCCTAAGGTTTACTATACTCTAAGAATGCGAGGCGCCAAAACTGAGGAAACAATTTCATGGTGTGAAGGGCAGTTCTTAATGTTGAAAGTTTGACCCTCCCCCCGCCATCAGCCCCCATTACCCCCTCAACACCATTGTCCACCTGTCGATTTGAACTCCCTCTCATCTAGGCTTCGCAACCCTACCCCCAATCGCTTGACCCCCCTCCCTCTCCAATGCTAGCATCCCTAAGCCCCGCTACGAAAGTCAACCGCTGGCCGGTCGTTTGAGAGCAATTCGCCCGACGTTAGTTAAGTTTTTGACTTTCATCAAATATCAAAACAGTGAATTGGCTTTATTTACAGTTGGATATGCAGACGCACAAGCTTTACGTTGATCAAATCTGAGATTATAGGTTAATATAATCATTGATTTCCTTGTTTTTTTTAAATTTTCTGGGTAATGGCTCAACTCAATGGATCAAGCAAATTGTTTATTAAGTTTTTCTGCTTTTTAATATTCGGAAAGCGATAGCTGGGGCTATTATTGGCTTTCTGTTGGTTTTTACACTACAAAGAGTTAGAATTGTATTGGTGCGTTTGACTTGTGGGACAGGACGTATAGGTTTTTTGTAATGTTTTCAGTTTTCCATATTTTCACTGCTCTCGTATTCTATCAAGAGATCTTAGTGCTGAGGCTGCAGGGAAAGACTTAAATGGAAAGTGAAAAATCAATTTTGGAGTTTTGAGCCTAAAATGGTGCAACTTTTCACGTTTTTTTTTGTCATTTTGTGAGATTTTGGTCTGCAGTTGACGTTCGTCAAAGTTTTCAAAGGTTTTCTCATGACATATTTTTTATGTTTGCTTTTTGAGCTATATGTATTTGTTATGCAAATTTAAATACGCAAAATGATAGTATTTTTCAAAATTTTTTCACAGTTTTGACATTTAATTTATTTGGAGAATTTTGATCTTCAGGAGCCTGTGCAGGTTCTCTGGGGTTTTATAATGGCTGGCTACATAGTTGCTAAAGACTAGCAAAACGTTATGAAGAAGAGATTTTTGGTTATGAAGGTAACATTTTTAGTTTTGAAGCTTAGATGGTTATGAAAATTAGATTTTTGGCGACTTTTGAATAAACACTTTTTTCAAGGGCTAGATTTTTGATTTTCAAGGGCTAGGTTTTTGATTTTCAAGGGCTGGTGAAAATTGGTCTTTGAATATTTTATAGAGACAAAGAAATCGTTTAGTTATTAATATGAAGATTGATATAGACTTTTCTATAAAATTTGCAGTTTTACCGACGTTTTTAAAATTACTTATCTTTGGGGTAGAATGAGACGTGAAAGGGCTGGACGATGGGTTAGTAGTTATTTGCTAGCGTTTATGGAATTGTTTTTATGCAATAACTATTAAGATTTTTTTCCGTTTTTCAATCTCTAGGAGCCAACAAAGTTTTCTCAAAGCTTATGAGTGAGTTTACACGTAAATGTCAGTGACATAAATTTGGTTTCCAGGACATCAGCGTTAATTTCGCCACGCTCATGTTTAACTACTCACTTCTTCTCGTTTCTTCTAGTTCTCGCTTCTTTTGTCTCATAATGATACGATCTGATATATCCTAGCATGCAAGTTATCAAGTTATCACTTATGTATTTTTTAGCAAGAAAAAATTGTTTTTCAAGACATAGGCATGAATACTTACAAATTCGCAATGTATAATTAAAAAAAGTTTTCGAGTGTCGAGTGTTTTGTTTTGTCTTTTTAACTGCTCTTGAACAAAGTTCATAGCAATTGTAATCGTGTGTCTTTTTTATGCAAATTTTTTGCTTGACAATTTTGCGCTTTTCTTTCTTTGACTTCTCAAGTGACTTTTTTACGCTTTCGTTCTTCATTTTGAGTGATCTCGGTTGCTCCGAAGTAAAGCGTGTTTCTAATATAAACTTGGTTGCAGGATAGAAGAGGTAAGTGATTTGTAGCGCAGTGGTTAGTACATGTGGGTGTGGATCGGGAGGTCAGTGGTTCGATTCCCGGCGGGGAAAAGGTTTTTTGCACCCATAAAGAAAAATTGATCTGAATGAAATTGCCTCGCCTGTCGTTCAAGAGCAATTCTTCCGACATTTGTCGGTTTATGTTTCAAAATTCTGGACTCAGGTCGTCGAAATTTTTAATTGCGCTGGCTGCTGGGTTTATGTGTCAACGAAATCTTAACAGTTTTGGTTTTGAAAGAGATGACTCCAGAAGCTCTAGCAGACCTTCAGTAGTTTTTCTGGTTTTTTATTTATCTAATTTCGAACGAACAACTTTCGTTTCAACACGAGGATGCTAATTATTTACACACTTTGAATGTTATTGTTTTTTTAATTTTCTCTAAATTTGTGAAACCCTGTTTGGCTGGCGTTATTCAATTGGTCTGCTCTCAAGTACGGTAGTTTTCAGTTTTAATTCAATTTTTTGGATTGTGTTTCATTACTTGTCCTTTTTGTTTTTAAATTTCAAAAAATTTGAATTGCATGGGGGGTGCATTTTTGTCAATGAAAGTTCTTTGAAATGTAGGTCAGGACTTGTCCTGCTATGTTTTCTTGTAAGATTTCTTTACATATTTCTCCGTCACTTTGAGCTTTCAAAACGTGAAAAGCTGGTAACGGCCAGTGGACATCAAGTCTCTTCAGATGTCATGAGCTGGTTTTAGTGTTCTATCAAGTGCTAGGAGTGCTGAAAGTTCTAGGTCTAATTGAAAGTTGAATAGGTCCCTTTTGGAGTTTGAACCCCAACTGGTCCATTTTTTGCATTTTTGTTAGATTAAATTTAAATTGGAGTCTGCCAAAGTTGATAAAGGTTTCATTGAAGCAAGCTCACCGAAGCAAGTTTTTCTGTTCATATGCTTGATTAAGTTTTTGGACGCAGGCGAATTATTTCTCAAAAATGACTCGCCACTTTCAAAATGACTTCTCTTCTTTTTACTTTATTCGAGTAAGTTTACGTCAGCTGATTGGGTCGTTTTTTGGGTCAAATAACTAATTGGAGTTTTTATTGTAGTTATTAGAAGCAGCATTAAGTTAAACATATTCTTGAAAACATCGCAGCAATTAATGAAAAGAAGAGAAGTTCCTGTTTAGTCTGTTTTATCTTTTCGAGACTTCAGATCAACAAAGCAATCGCGGCTATGATCTGGCAATCTGCTTGCTATATTAAAAGAAATTTGGAATAAGCATTTATTTGCTCCCAAAAGAATTTTGTAGCAATATTTTTCATCTTAATAGTATTTTTAAAGCAATTTTGTCTACTACCGACATCTTGTCTGATAGTTATTCTCCTCTGACCATTTGACTTTTTGTCCTTAAAATGGGATTTTCAGGAAGTCTGTAGTGCATAAAATTGCCGTGTGGCTCTCTTTGGTTCAACGAAGCTACTGAGAAGAACTAAAATCAAGGTGGGATGGACTGTTTTTTGGCGGTTTAGACCCCCTCCCATGATTCCATCCGTAACACGCTCGACGCACCATTTTCCAGTTCGGCTAATATACAATTGAAATGTTTTACGGTACCCTGATTAGGTCGGTCATTGAAGTTTTCAGCTGTCCGAATATGGAGTTAATTTAATTTTTGCTTCACTTGTTTGCTTAGCGATGACTTCAAATGATAGATCCTTTTTTTCTGTGTCTTTGGCGTAGACAGTTCCAAATTTTCAAATGTAATTGTGTTGAACGACAAATCGAAGAGGATCTGTTCACATATTTTCATTTTTGAAGTCAAATTGGAGTAGTGATTTTGGCCACACCGAAACAGGAAATGGAGCGAAAAAGCGAGTGGTTTTGCGGCGTGAAATTTTTTTCGCTCTAATTCTAAAGTAGAGTGCGAAAATGGTATTTGAACAAAAATTCGGTTTCTCGATAGTGGTTTTTTGATCACATGCGGCAAGCAAGTTCACTTTGATTTTTACTGTTTTTTCAATTTTCTGAACCGGATGATTTTTTTTCCAAATGGTTTTCCCAATCCATTCATAGTTCATTCTAGGCCTAGTTTTTTGTTAGAATCAAATTTATATTTCTTGTTAGTGGTTTTTTTCTCGCTAGCGGCATTTTGTCATTGTTTTTCTGTTTTTTTTATCTGATTTTTTTTAGAAATGGTTTTCACAATTCACTCATAGTCCATTCTAGGTCTAGTTTTCGTTTTTTTTCAATGAAAATTTTTTGAATTGTACGTCAGGACTTATCCCGCTATGTTTTTTAATTCGTCGTCTCCATCGATGATTCTTGCGACCTGACTTCTTGGAATTGACTTTTTTCTGCTGCTTGACGTCATTTGTTCTGCGTTTGTCAGTTGCGTGCGTGACTTACCTCACTCAAAAAATTGACTTCTGAACTCGCTTAAAGAACTTTAAATTGTATGAACATTTACTAGTCAAAGGTATCTAAGTAGTGTCAAACGTATATGCCCTAATTCGTGAGTATTAGAATCTCGAGGTTTTGATCTGGGATATTAGTTTTGAAAAAGCTTTATTAGGGTTTTTCCCTTTTAGAGCGTATGTATTTCAGAAAAATGACAGTCCGAATCTAACCAAAAAGTCTAGCGGTCTATTCCAAGAGTGGTGGTCAATCTGTCTCTTATTTCTTGATTTGTTTCAATTCATGGAAGATCCCAAGCGTCTATCGCGGATATTTTCCGACAATCTGCTGGCTATGTTTTTGAAGAGGCTTAGAAAAGGCATACTTTATTGGAATTATCTGATAAGTGATTTTTTCTGTCCACTTTGCTGGAAATTTTTCCGGTACCAGTACTGCTTGGCCTGCCAGTGCAGCACATTTTGTTATTAATATATTCATATTAATAATTCACAGAGTACACAGGTAAAGCTGACCACTGGAAACATCTAATCTCAACTAGACGTTTTTAATGATGAGCTTCGATTATGTTTGATCTCAACGTGGACACATGAAATACAAACTCCAGCGTTCAGAAATAATTTCGACATTTCAAAACTCATGTATTTTAAGCGATGCTGAAGATGTTTCAGTGCTCGACTTAACTAAGTGTGCCAAGAATGAAGTTGTGCAAAAATTGCTCAAACAAATGGCGGTTCACATTTTTCAATTAATATTGATTTTCATGAAATTTCAAAACACTGAATTGATCCATAATTGGCGTTTACCACGCTAAAATTTTGAGACTGACGAAGCACTCCTGAGATGCTTTCTGAGATTCGAGAGTAAGAGGATCACCGGTTTCAGTTTTTCCGGCTCGACTTTTCTGCGAATGGCTTAACTTAATGGATCAAACCAACTGTCTGCTCTGCTTTATTTAGAGAGTTGCAATAAGTAATGCGTTGCTATTAAACGAAGTTTGTAACAATAATATTAGTCCTGCTGGTCTTTTTAGTTCGGTTTTTTGCACTTCCGACTTTTCGCCTGAAAGTTGCTTTGTCTGGGCATTTGACTTTTCATCCTCAAACACTGGATAATATCGTAAAGCGCGAAGGGCATTAAGTGGCTATGTAGCTCTTAAAACGCTTCAATGGAGCTACTAAGAAAACATAAAATCAAGGTGTGATGAGTATTTTTTTTGGCAATTTAGACCCCCTGCCTTCATTCCGGCCTAATTCCGGCAGGAGAGATTCGCGAAATATCCAATTCAAATGCTTTCTGATCCATCATTAGCTCATTAAACCTTTCAGCTGTCCGAATAAGGGAAAAAATTAAATTTGGCGGTGCTTGGCTTAGCGGTCACTTCAAGTGATATATCCCTTTTTTGTGTTTTTGGGGTAGACAGTTCCAAATTCTTTCCCACAACTCTTTTTTACTCAGTCATTCCTTCGAAAGTTCTTTTGGTCAGCAGCCACACGTCCTAACTTAGAAATAAGCTTAATGATAGCTAAGCGTTTTTTACGGATCTACTTCCGACAGGAGCCGGAACGAGTCAAAAAAAATTCACTAGCGAGGCTATTAGGTCGGTTTCTCGACGAGAAGTGCTTCATTCTTTCCTGACCATAAACGTGATGTGATACGCTGATCCCGCTCACCGGGCCACTCAATGTAGGTCAATGATGTATTGTATCCAACAAAATTGACAGCTTGAAAGGCGCCCAGGAGCTCACGTAAGTAGCCGAAGAGACACCAGCAGGGATGTCACTTGTAATTATTGGTATTAACTTAATTGCGCAGACCAGCTGCCTGCTACCGATTAACCAAACACACTGGGCTTTGTTTGGACAGTCAATACAACAAAGTGGTCAATTAAATGTTGATTTTCCCTCGGTGAAGGCAGAGCAAATCAGATTGGTTTGGCTTTGGAAAAATGTACGCTGTTCCACATTCTGTAAAGAAACTCGTCAAAAGGAATGCATTTCTATTTAGCTTTGGTGTGTGCGGGTGTCTGGAACTATAAAAAAACAAGGAGGCCCGTTAATGTGCGTACGCACAATGTGCCGAGCCCCCTCATCCACACTCTTGTCTTCATTGGTTACCAAATGAAAGCGAAATCTTTCAAAAACATACATATCGTTCAATAAACCACAAATGGGATACCATAAAGCCACGCTAGAGGGCCAAAGGAACATCTTGTTAGTTGGACTGTTAGAAAATAGAGAAATAAAAATCTAATAACAAACATTACGACCAAAACTCGATGTCTATATTAAAAAATAACAAAATCACTCGCATCACATAAAACCTAAACAAGACGAAATAAGCTATACTTCATTAGAACAGGTTTTGGACCTGTCCCCAATGCGACTGGGTAACAGGTCGACAAAAAGAGCCAAACGGTGCGAAGTTCAAAAAGACGTTTCCATTTTTAGAAACATTATTTCAAAGTGATTAATATCAGCAAATAATTTAAAACGCTAAAATGTTCATTTATAGCTTCATCTAAAGCAATTGAGACCTGGCATCCAGTATAGGTCATACCATTACAAAAAGAAAGACAAATACCGGCAAAATTAAAAAGTTCATGTAAACCTTGCGCAAAAATTGCAGTGAAGCAGTTAAGACCATAAAGCTGTCACTAAGAGCATCAAAATCTTCAAATTGCATATTATTTCAAGGCAATTGGTTCTACTAATAATGTTTTAATTTAAAAAGAAAACAAAAATCCTTTAATATTCACAAATATATAATTTCAAACATTTTATGAAATCTCTTATTAAGAGCAATAAAAAAACCAAGAAACAAACGATTGAAAGTAAAACCGTTGTAAAGATTAAAGTATAGCTCACTGGACACGCGTTCTTACCTGCCATTACAGAGACTAAGCTACACATCGTCCAAAAAATGGTTTAAAAAATGGCGATGTTCAAAAATCCAAATGTAATTGAAAGCAAATATTTTCAAAAGCCGTAACAGACATAGGATAGCTAAAACCTGATCAATTAGGTTGCAACACCTCAGGAAGCCAAATGTGCTGGTTTTAATGAGACTAAGTCACAAGACTGCAGTAGAAATAAATACAGGCAGAAGCCCAAACTTCACAAACAATTTTACGACATCACAGTGTTCAAGGCACTATAATTTTGGGTTGTTATTTGCAAAAACTGTAAATCTTCTCTTGTTTCTCGTCTTATCATCAACGGCTCTTCTTTATGGAAGTACTACGTAGACATCACATCAAAAACAGACCCAAAACTTGAACATTATAGAATTAACGAAATTTTTTAATTAAAGTAAATGATCGAACCCATCAACCAAAGCATATAACCAACCAAGAAATTAAGTTTTGAGTTAACAAAAGTAGTTGAGACTTCTTATTAGTGAAGTTGGTTACTTGATGACAAATTAATTTAGAGTCTTTCTAAAATTTAAATTGAAAGTCATTAAACAAATAGCTGTAAACCGAAGTCTTAAATTTCACCTAAGCGTCCTGTAAATGCCATTGAGACCTATTTTTATCAGGTATATGTCATACAACCAGAAGAAAAAAAACTTTGGCAAAGATAAAAAATCTAATAACTTTTCTGAGAGAAATGTCGCAGCCAAAAAGCGTAAAATATTCAACGAAAACAATTAACATTCTCAGATAAGCCTTTTCTCCGCGCTTGTTCATTCTTTGCCCCAACTATCCTCTCTTTCATTTGGACCTGTCAATATTTCTTTGCCAATGTGATAAATCGACAAGGAAAGAAAACTAACTTATAAAATACTCAATTATGCTCAAAATACAAAAAAAAATTGAAAATGCGTAGCATCAAAACCGAGAAACTTTTAATTAAAAAACCAGTAAAAACAATAATTCATAACTCAGAGGAATTGGATTTCTCCTGTTTTTACTGAGACTAAGCTTGAGGTTGAGGAATGTAACATAATTCATTTGAAAATTTCAAAAATTCACCGACATTTTCTGAAAACAAATGAATTCACAGTCATAAGAGACATTAGAGAACAACTGAAAACTATGTCTAGGTTCACTTTTACTTTAAAAAAAAAACAATTGGATATTTGATCGTGTAGACCAAGTTATTGGTCTACAAAAAGCATAATAAATGAAGGAAAACATAAGTTGATAAAATTTTACGAAAACAAGTGGTCAGCCATAAAAACCACGAGCTTAACTCTGAAATCATAGGGCCTCTATCATTTGATTTATTTTTTCTTAAATAGGATCTGTCGAAAATTGGGTCCTGGTATGATATTCATGTCCGTAATTTACGTAAAAAACTATCATTTGTTCTAGTGGTCTGCGAAATAGATCGAGTTTTAAATACAATTTCTCAGTATATCAAAAAAAATTATGAAGTTTGTATATATATCGAGTTTAAGATTGCCAAAAACTCGCAATATTATAATTCCAGAAGACTCTTAAAACTGGCAGGTGTACCACTAGTTCCATTTGAGCTTAAAAAGAATATGAGTGCAGTATCAAGGTGTCCACTTTCAGAAAATTTGAAGAAAGTGGGCTAAAAAACAAATTTGCTCCCATTTTTGACAAATTTTTTGTATTGATTTTTGTCAAAAACGGAAATGGAACTATTCAGCAACCCTAACCTATCCTTAGACATAAAATAAGTTACACTACTCCAAAGAATTTTAACATATTTTGCCGAATATGACGAAAAATTGGAAGAAAATACGGAAAATGTGAAATAAAGCAAGGTAATATGGTCTGCTATTCACACAAGTTTAAGCTTCGGTAATTCCCCTGAAAACTCGAAAATCAAAGAAATCTGTCTAATTCCATATTTTCTGCTGGACGGGCTTTCTAATGATACCACTCACATTTCTCTACAATGATTTTTTTGATCGACCAAAATTGTCTGACCAAATAAACGCATTTGAGTATATAGTTACTCCCCCACTAACTAAAGTTGGTCGGAACAACAAATTTGTTTTCGTTAGTGTGCTAATTTTTTTAAAAAAATCTTTTTAGTAGCCGCGAAACGATAGGCTATTCTTAAGGTTGTCGTACAGTTTTTATGTGTTTAATTCAACCTGCTAAATAGAAGTAAAAAAAACAGACAACAAGGGGGTTTCGCAATAAGTTAGTCGTGCGGGAGTGAAAAACGTCTAAAAATTTTCTTGAGCAATCAAAAAAATTTCGTTTTCCACATCTAAACCAGTAATTTTCAGTGAATTTCTTGATTATTTTGAGCATTTATTATGACTTCGAACTGCATTTCTTTTTGCACCTTATTGTAATTTGGATTTTTTCAAAATTTTAGTCAATTTTTTTGGTGAAATTGTTTATGGGAGCTTTTGGCATTATTTTGGTTTGATTGGTATTAATTGGAGGTCCTTTTTGTTGAAAAAAAGAATTAATTTGTCAGAAATGGGCTTTTGTCTATTTTCTGCTTTTTTTCTATTAGACAAAAGGTAATAGAAGTACAGCGGTTGTTTAATTGTCGGTTTCTGCAAAGTTATTCCTATCTTTTCTGTTTTATCTGTTGTGTTTGTTATTTTGCCCTCGTGGGTTTTTATTTTCAACGCCTGTATTCTTTTGTTGGAATAGCTACTGGCTGAACGGTATTGGCGTAAAACAGTCTCTACGGTGCATTTGTTTGCCAATGTGTTTCCATAGCGTATGCCATTGATTGATGGAAGTCATTATCATATGAAGTCTCGAAGTTAAGTGTTTCGAAGTCGCAGCTCGTCAACAATTTTCAAAAATATGAGATTTAGATTTTTTCATTTTGACTTGGATTTTGTTTCCCTCGGTGAAGGCAGAGCAAATCAGATTGGAATGGCTTTGGAAAAAAATACGCTGTTCCACATTCTGTATAGAAACTGATCAAAAGAGATGCTATTCTTTTTAGCTTTGGTGTGTGTGTGCGGACGTCTGGAACTATAAATAAACAAGGAGGCCCGTTAATGTGCGTACGCATATAATGTTCCGACCCCACTAATCCACAATCTTGGCTTCATTGGTTACGAAATGAAAGCGAAATCTTTCGAAAATTTAATAATCGTTCAAGGAACCACAAATGGGATACCATAAAGCCACGCTAGAGGGCCGATTAGTTGGACTGTTAGAAAATAGAGAAATAAAAATCTAATAACAAACATTACGACCAAAACTCGATGTCTATATTTAAAAAAAAAAACAAAATCAAACTCGCATCACAAAAAACCTAAACAATATGAAATAATCTATACTTCAACAGAAAGGTTTTGGACCTGTCCCCAATGCGACTGGGTAACAGGTCGACAAAGAGAGCAAAACAGTGCGAAGTTCAAAAGTACGTTTCCATTTTTAAAAACATTATTTCAAAGTGATTAATATCATTAAATAAAAACTTAAAACGCTAAAATGTTATTTATTTCTTCATAGAAAGCAATTGAGACCTGGCATTATCCAGTATAAGTGATACCATTACAAAAAGAAATACAAATACCGTCAAAATTAAAAAATTCATGTAAACTTTGCGCCGGAATTGCAGTGGAGCAATTAAAACCATAAACTTGTCACTAAGAGCTTCAAAATTTTCAAATTGCACATTATTTCAAGGCAATTGGATATACCAATAAATTTTTTTACAAAGAAAACAAAAATCCTCTAAAGTGTACAAATATATAATTTCAAACATTTTATGAAATCTCTTATTAAGAGCAATAACAAAGCCAAGAAACAAACGATTGAAAGTAAAACCGTTACAAAGATTAAAGTATAGCGCACTGGACACGCGTCCTTACCTGTCATTACAGAGACTAAGTTACAAATCGTCCGAAGAAAAGTGTTTAAAAGTGTTTAAAAATGGCGAAGTTCAAAAATCCAAATATGTGCTTGAAAGCAAATATTTTCAAAAGCCGTAACTGACATAGGATATCTAAAACTTGATTAATTAGGTTGCAACACCTCAGGAAGCCAAATGCGCTGTTTTTATTGAGACTAAGTTACAAGACTGCAATAGAAATAAATACAGGCAGAAGCCCAAAATTCACAAACAATTTTACGACATCACAGTGTTCAAGGCACTATAATTTTGGGTTGTTATTTGCAAAAACTGTAAATCTTCTATTGCTTCTCATCTTAACATCAACGGCTCTTCCTTATGAAAGTACTACGTAGACATCACATCAGAAACAGACACAAAACTCGAACAATATAAAATTATAAAAGTTTTTAAATGAAACTAACTGATCGAACCCATCAACCAAAGCATATAACCAACCAAGAAAATTTTTGAGTGAACAAAAGTAGTTGAGACTTCTTTTTAGTGAAGTTGGTAACTTGATGACAAAAATAAAATCAAAAAAGGGACAGTTGAAAAAATAATTTTTAAAGAGTCTTTCTAAAATTTAACTTGAATGTCATTAAACAAATAGCTATAAACCGAAGTCTTAAACTTCACCTAACTTTTCTGAGAGAATTGTCGCTGCCAAAAAGCGTAAAATATTCAACAAAAACAATTAACATTCTCAGACAAGCCTTTTCTCCGCGCTTGTTCATTCTTTGCCCCAACTATCCTCTCTTTAATTTGGACCTGTCAACATTTCTTTGTCAATGTGATAAAAATTCACCCACATTTTCTGAAAAAAAATGAATTCACTGTCATATAAGAGACATTAGATAACAACTGCAAACTATGTCTAGGTTCCCGTTTACTTTTTAAAAAAACCAATTGGATCTTTAATCGTTGAGACTAAGTTAATGGCCTACAAAAAGCATAAAAAATGAAGGAAAACATAAGTCGATAAAATTTTACGAAAACAATTGGTCAGCCATAAAAATCACGAGCTTAACTCTGAAATCATAGGGCCTCTATCATTTGATTTCTTTTTTCTTAAATGGGATCTGTCGAAAATTGGGTCCTGAAATGATATTCTTGTCAGTAATTTACATAAAAAACTATCATTTTTTCAAGTGTTCTGCGAAATAGATCGAGTTTTAAACACAATTTCTCAGTGTATCAAAAAAAATAATGAAATTTGTATATATATCGAGCTTAAGATTGCCAATACTCGCAATATTATAATTCCAGAAGACTCTTAAAACTGGCAAGTGTACCACTAGTTCCATTTGAGCTGAAAAAGAATATGAGTGCAGTATCAAGGTGTCCACTTTCAGCAAATTTGAAGAAAGTGGGCTAAAAAAACGTATTTGCTCCCATTTTTGACTAATTTTTTGCATTGATTCTTGTCAAAAACGGAAATCGAACTATTCAGCAACCCTAACCTATCCTTAGACATAAAATTATTTACACTACTCCAAATAGTTTTGACATATTTTGCCAAAAATAACGAAAAATTGGAAGAAAATACGGAAAATGTGAAATAAAACAAGGTAATATGGTCTGCTATTCACACAAGTTTAAGCTTCGGTAATTCCCTTTAAAACTCGAAAATCAAAAAAATCTTTCCAATTCCATATTTTCTGCTGGACGGGCTATCTAATGATACCACTCACAACTCTCAGGGATGATTATATTGATCGACCAAAAATGTCTGACCAAAAAAACCCATTTGAGTATATAGTTACTCCCCCACTAACTAAAGTTGGTCGGAACAACAAAATTGTTTTCGTTAGTGTGCTAATTTTTTAAGAAAAATCTTTTAGTAGCCGCGAAACGATAGGCTATTCTTAAGGTTGTCGTACAGTTTTTAATTGTTTAGGTCAACGGTTCTTCCTTATGAAAGTACTACGTAGACACCACATCAGAAACAGACACAAAACTCGAACAATATAAAATTATAAAAGTTTTTAAATGAAACTAACTGATCGAACCCATCAACCAAAGCATATAACCAACCAAGAAAATTTTTGAGTGAACAAAAGTAGTTGAGACTTCTTTTTAGTGAAGTTGGTAACTTGATGACAAAAATAAAATCAAAAAAGGGACAGTTGAAAAAATAATTTTTAAAGAGACTTTCTAAAATTTAACTTGAATGTCATTAAAAAAATAGCTATAAACCGAAGTCTTAAACTTCACCTAACTTTTCTGAGAGAATTGTCGCTGCCAAAAAGCGTAAAATATTCAACAAAAACAATTAACATTCTCAGACAAGCCTTTTCTCCGCGCTTGTTCATTCTTTGCCCCAACTATCCTCTCTTTCATTTGGACCTGTCAACATTTCTTTGTCAATGTGATAAAAATTCACCCACATTTTCTGAAAAAAAATGAATTCACTGTCATATAAGAGACATTAGATAACAACTGCAAACTATGTCTAGGTTCCCGTTTACTTTTTAAAAAAACCAATTGGATCTTTAATCGTTGAGACTAAGTTAATGGCCTACAAAAAGCATAAAAAATGAAGTAAAACATAAGTCGATAAAATTTTACGAAAACAATTGGTCAGCCATAAAAATCACGAGCTTAACTCTGAAATCATAGGGCCTCTATCATTTGATTTCTTTTTTCTTAAATGGGATCTGTCGAAAATTGGGTCCTGAAATGATATTCTTGTCAGTAATTTACATAAAAAACTATCATTTTTTCAAGTGTTCTGCGAAATAGATCGAGTTTTAAACACAATTTCTCAGTATATCAAAAAAAAAATAATGAAATTTGTATATATATCGAGCTTAAGATTGCCAATACTCGCAATATTATAATTCCAGAAGACTCTTAAAACTGGCAGGTGTACCACTAGTTCCATTTGAGCTGAAAAAGAATATGAGTGCAGTATCAAGGTGTCCACTTTCAGCAAATTTGAAGAAATTGGGCTAAAAAAACGTATTTGCTCCCATTTTTGACTAATTTTTTGCATTGATTCTTGTCAAAAACGGAAATCGAACTATTCAGCAACCCTAACCTATCCTTAGACATAAAATTATTTACACTACTCCAAATAGTTTTGACATATTTTGCCAAAAATAACGAAAAATTGGAAGAAAATACGGAAAATGTGAAATAAAACAAGGTAATATGGTCTGCTATTCACACAAGTTTAAGCTTCGGTAATTCCCTTTAAAACTCGAAAATCAAAAAAATCTTTCCAATTCCATATTTTCTGCTGGACGGGCTATCTAATGATACCACTCACAACTCTCAGGGATGATTATATTGATCGACCAAAAATGTCTGACCAAAAAAACCCATTTGAGTATATAGTTACTCCCCCACTAACTAAAGTTGGTCGGAACAACAAATTTGTTTTCGTTAGTGTGCTAATTTTTTAAGAAAAATCTTTTAGTAGCCGCGAAACGATAGGCTATTCTTAAGGTTGTCGTACAGTTTTTAATTGTTTAGGTCAATCTGCTGAACAGAAGTAAAAAAAACAGACAACAAGGGGGTTTTGCGTTAAGTTAGTCGTGCGAGAGTGAAAAACGTCTAAAATTTTCTTGAGCGAGCAAAAATATTTCGCGTACCACATCTAAACCAGTAATTTTCAGTGAAATTTTTGATTACTTTGAGCATTTATTATGACTTCGAACTACATTTCTTTTTGCACCTTTTTGTAATTTTGGATTTTTTCAAAGTTTTAGTCAACTTTTTTGGTGAAATCATTTATGGGAGTTTTTGGCATTATTTTGGTTTCATTGGTATCAATTAGAGGTTATTTTTGTTGAAAAAAAAGAATTAATTTGTCAGAAATGGGCCTTGTGCCTTGCGAAAATTGTAAAAAATAATTTATTTCTCGTTCGTCCTTGTTTTCTCGTTTCTTTGAAGTTCTCGCTCATTGCCAATGTGTTTCCATAGCGTATGCCACTGATTGAGGGAACTCATTATCATACGAAGTCCTGAAGTTGAGTGTTTCGAAGTCGCAACTCGTCAACAATTTTCAAAAATATCAGATTTAGATTCTTCCATTTTGTCTTTTGGCTTTTGTTTTCAGTTATTGAGGCCTTTGACGTATTTTTCTTAACTAAATGGCTGCGAATTAGGTAGTTTGGAATCACTTTAGATTTTTGCGGCTATGTTTTATATGTCATCATTACCATCGATTATTCCTGGGACTTCATTGTTTTCTGTTGCACCGTTAATCAATTGAATTGAATTTTTGTGAATGACCCATTTGTTACTCTGTTGCGTCGGCATTTATTTCAACTGTACATAGTTTTTGATTTAAACCAGTCAATCGAATGATTTATGCAATCATTTGATAAAATTTTAATTTCAAATACATAAACCGAGTCACGTGTTTTTTTTTCTAATAGTTGAGATTTTGAATTCGATCTAAACATAGAATTTCAAACGAACTCCATTTATAGAGCTCTTTCGTTCATGTGAAACAAAATTTTCATCATATCTTGCACTTACTTTTTTAAAATAATAAGTAAAATTAACTTTATTTCTTACTTGTTTCAAATCAAGTGGATGTCAAGGTCTCTTTTCACCTTAGAAAAATTACTTTTTAACATGTTCAAGCCTCTTGATTTTTAATAAAAACCAGAGACTCTAGTTCTAATGGTCTAGTTATTTTAATTCCTCTTCTCAGACATTTGGTCGAATCAATTGCAGACATTTTATAGAATTCTTCAGCTATGTTTGTAAAATTATCTCGTATCTTTCTTGATTTGGCGTTAGCGTCTCAAGTTTCTGCCTGTTAGGATGGATTTGTGTGAACTGTTTTGTGTTTTAGCTCAGGAAATAAAGCATTTTATGGCAGAAAAAATAGAATCTTGGATTGAATAGACCAATAGTCGTGTGTTATTCGTTAGTCTTAGAAATATCAAGTGGTCGGTTTAATTTCATATGCTCATTTTATATTTTTCCAATTTCATGGAAACTTTTCACCAAAAATCCACTAAAAAGACCAGATTTTGAATTCAATCGTTGAAAAATTGATGCTTTCCTATTAGAAACCAGCTTAATGATTGTTATAGCCAAAAGTTCAAGATTCGCCTAAAATGGACGCGTTTTTTCTTGACAGTTCTGCACAACTTTAGATTTTACTCTCTTCTAAACTTTTGCTCTAGAATCTGACATTGAAGACAAATCAGTTTTGTGAATTTATGTTGTTTTGAGTTCATTGTGTTGACTTATTTGTTTATGCCAACGTAAACTCAAATATAAAGTTACGTCATTTTTCTAGTTTGAGAGCTATAAAAAATTGTTTTCAAATAATAATAATTTTTCTGTTGAATAATTGAGCCTTGATATAGAGCCTTTTAGAATTGTATCAACTGTGATTGTGATTTTATATACTTTTTCTGCTCTTTGTTTTTTTTTTTGGTTGTTCTTGTTTTTCGTAGACATGCAAAATAGCTGTATGTTGTACAAAGCAGAACTCTTCAGTCACTGTCGCTTTTTTCGAAATGTGAGCTCTTTTTCAAACAATCAAGAAGTTGTTAACCCCCAAAACGTATTTGTTTTCGCGTGTTTAGAATATATTTAACAAAAAATTTATTATTTGCGAGTACAAATGCTTTTTAGTTTTATCTCCAATGAATGCAACGTGAGACCACTCACACGTCGAGTCAGATATAGGGAAATGAGTTGCGAATTTTTTAGCCGTTGAAGTTGTTGAATTTAAAGTTAAGATGCAATAAAATTGATATAAATAGCCATGCACTAGATGTATTATCTCACGGTTTTTAAAACTAGTTTTTCGACACATTGTATTTATGTATAACTGAAAGATAATTGCGCCAATTTTTAAATTATGCCTATTTCAACCTGACCTCATGAGAAAAAAAGTCACTTGACTTCCTTGTACATTTTCTCCGCATCATGCTCGTTTTTGCGGTAAAAAATTTTTGTTGAAAACAAGTTTGAAAATATAGTGGCAGAAGTTTTATTTGTTGATTCAAAAGAGAATAAAATGCATTGCAACATTAGAACTCTCAATTCAATCAAAAGTTTGTGTCATGCTTGGTTTCAAGTTCACGTTCAACTCTGATTAGTTGAAGTTTAATATTCCTCGCCTTCCTCTTCTCCTTCGCCCTCAACTGAGTCGACACCGACCTCCTCGTAGTCCTTCTCAAGGGCAGCCAAGTCCTCTCGGGCCTCGGAGAACTCACCCTCCTCCATACCCTCTCCCACGTACCAGTGGACGAAAGCTCGCTTGGCATACATGAGATCGAACTTGTGGTCAAGTCGGGCCCAGGCCTCAGCGATGGCAGTGGTGTTGCTCAACATGCACACAGCCCTCTGCACCTTGGCCAAGTCACCTCCGGGCACAACAGTGGGGGGCTGGTAGTTGATTCCGACCTTGAAGCCAGTGGGACACCAGTCGACAAACTGGATGGTCCTCTTGGTCTTGATGGTGGCAATAGACGCGTTGACATCCTTGGGGACAACGTCTCCTCGGTACAGCAGGCAGCACGCCATGTACTTTCCGTGTCGGGGGTCGCATTTGACCATCTGGTTGGCTGGCTCGAAGCAGGCGTTGGTGATCTCGGCAACAGTCAACTGCTCGTGGTATGCCTTCTCTGCCGAGATGACAGGAGCGTAAGTTGCCAGAGGGAAGTGGATTCGAGGGTATGGCACCAAGTTGGTCTGGAACTCAGTCAAGTCAACGTTCAAAGCACCGTCGAATCGGAGAGACGCGGTGATCGAAGAGACGATCTGACCAATGAGCCTGTTCAAGTTGGTGTAGGTGGGTCGCTCGATGTCCAAGTTCCTTCGGCAGATGTCATAGATGGCTTCATTGTCGACCATGAAGGCACAGTCGGAGTGCTCAAGGGTGGTGTGGGTGGTCAGGATAGAGTTGTAGGGCTCGACCACTGCGGTGGCGATCTGGGGAGCAGGGTAGACGGCGAACTCCAACTTCGATTTCTTTCCGTAGTCAACTGACAGACGCTCCATCAACAGGGAGGTGAATCCAGATCCAGTGCCACCACCGAAGGAGTGGAAGATCAGGAATCCCTGAAGACCAGTGCACTGATCAGCAAGTTTTCGGATTCGGTCAAGGACGATATCGATCAGCTCCTTTCCGACGGTGTAGTGACCACGGGCGTAGTTGTTAGCGGCATCTTCTTTACCAGTGATGAGCTGTTCGGGGTGGAACAGTTGTCGGTATGTGCCAGTTCGGACCTCATCAATGACAGTGGGTTCCAAGTCAACGAAGACAGCTCGGGGGACGTGTTTGCCAGCGCCGGTTTCGCTGAAGAAGGTGTTGAAGGAATCGTCGCCACCTCCGATGGTCTTGTCACTTGGCATCTGACCATCGGGCTGGATTCCGTGCTCAAGGCAGTACAACTCCCAGCAAGCGTTTCCGATCTGAACACCGGCCTGACCTACATGAATTGAGATACACTCGCGCATTTTGAGATTAGAAAAGTCTCGTTCGGAGAAACTGAAGAAAGAAAGTAGACCAACTGATTGTTGAAGAGAAAATTGAATAAATAAAAATTAAGCACCACAAAAAGCGTTCACAAGGTACACGTAATTGGTATTGTTGATTGTTGCCAAGCTATATCAATAACAAGCTCAAACGCAAATATTTTGCTGATGGCTGGCAGTTGCCATAATTAGCTACAGAACAGATTCTTAGCACGGTTTGATTTGGAGCTCTTGAGCTGAGCCGCGATTTGGCCTCAATCATTTTAGCATATTATCATGTTGAGCAAAACTAAAAACAAACTTATGCTCAAAAACGTGTATAAAAATCAATTTAAATTTGCTATTTGCCATTTAAAAACTTGCGTTTAGAAAATTACTTGAGCTTTCTTTTGTTTGAAAAGTGGCACGTGTACAATCTATTGAGAGAACAAAGGAATTTCTGATAAGTGGGTCATAAAAGGCACCGTAACATGAGTAAGCTACTCTTTTCATATTGAAGGAGGCGTATGAAAACATCAAAGTTTAAAGTGGTCTCAAGATATATGGCAAGAAAAATGAGACCAAATTATGAACGCAAACTACAACAAACTATCCAAAATAGAGGGATCTATTCCGTTCGGCACAGTGTTTTTATGCCCCCAATTAAAATTTGTGTTGTTATATAGCAGGTTATTATGTAGAAAATAGCACGTGCACCTGGAGGGCGTAAAAGTTATGCCCAGTAAGCTGGGGGGGGGGGGGGGGGCAGAAATAGAAGATGCAATTGAGGGAACTTTTCACG
The DNA here is from genome assembly GCF_964194025.1 of Convolutriloba macropyga. Taxonomy (NCBI): domain Eukaryota; kingdom Metazoa; phylum Xenacoelomorpha; order Acoela; family Convolutidae; genus Convolutriloba; species Convolutriloba macropyga. The sequence goes on along the minus strand of NC_134468.1, from coordinate 26,199,469 downwards.
GGATGCAAGTTCATCGTTTCAAACGCAATTAGCATCGCTAGCTTTTCTCTATACCATTAAAAAATTGTATTAAATTCTGTTGACTGAAAATTGGTTAAACGACAATTCAAAAGAAGTTGTAGTTTTAAATTGATGGGTGGAGGTTGAATTATTATTCTGGCTTGCCTCCGCCCACTTTCGGGGGTACTCAAACTTTATCTCGCCATTATCGGATATTGAAAGTGTGAATTTCGCTTCCTGCACTGGAGGTCGAAACAAATCCAAAAATTGATGAACATATACTTACTGCATGATTAATTGCTATAAAATAAAGCCTGGAGAAGTTTTTTGGGTTATGTTGTTTTTTCCTGTTCTTTTTTGACGTTTTGTCCTGACCCGTTTGACGTTTTGTCCTTATTTACGAGACCAACTGGTTATGTTCACGTTCATCCATTCAATAACTGCTAACCCTCAAAGAAACCGGACCCTCCGTTTTGAAGGAGAATAATTTTGGTCTGGCTTTTTGTCTCAAAATCAGTTGCGTTTGCTACCCAATTTTCACTTTTTCATCTGAGAGTGAGTGGAATTTGGCATAAAGATAGCAGGATGAGCCTCTCCCAGAATGCCTTTTATGGGAAAACTCCTTCAGAGAAACACCCACTGTAAGCACTGACTGATATGCTCTAGACAGAGCAGCTGCAGTGTCTGCATTTTCCCGACTATTTTTGACAGAGTAACAACATGCGGAGTAGAATGCTAAAGAACCTTGGCAGATGATACTTCAAAAATGGAGGAAAATGTAGTTTTTGTTAATTTTGTTGCATTTAAGCCTCGAATCAAGCTTTGCAGCTCAAAAATCTTAAGCAGCTGAAGTGAGTAAAATTTTTTAAAAACCAAAATAAAATGCTCCTGTTTGTGCAATAGCGTAAGTAGAGGTTTATATTTTGAGAGAAAATCCTTACTCTATAGGCTCAAAACTTCTTGTTCACTTCCACAAGTAGTCTTCATTATCTGGCAACTTTTTCACAAATTTGACAACTTGAACAGAATTTTTGGACGCCTTTTCTAGAGTCTATTCAAGAAAACCGCCATTTTCAATATCACAGAAGTGTTCATGATACCACATGATGCCATCCATATAAAAAGAATAATGGTAAACGTCACGTTTCTCATTTATGATTCTCACTGAAAGGAAAGAGCATAAAATGTTTAATTTTACTCACATGTGTAATTTGGCACGCGCCATTTATAGCTATGAACGAAGTTAAGTTGAGTAAAGAATTTGAATCAATTGTCATGACAATTTGTATTTAAAAACCTAATGAAATTTGGTGTTGAATACCGGCTGTTTGAGAAACCAGTTTTGTACATGAGTTTGAACTTCATAAAAAGTTTTGCATGTTTACGACGGTATCCCCCCAAATTCCATGAGAAAAAATTGAATAACGTGTCAGCAATAAATAAAAGTTTAGAGTACACTGAGAAAAAACACGTGTAGAGCAGAGCTTCTAATGTTAATGAAATGCAGTTGATTATTTAGATATAAAATAACAGAGGATCTGTTAAGAAAATAAACCATAATATTTTTAAGATTTAATGTTTTTGATTAAACGAGGAACAATTCGTTTATAAATAATCTATGTAAAAGAAGAAAAATCTGAAAATTTGTATGAAAATTGAGACAGTGGGAATTACTGTTTCAGATGTTTAGGATCTATCTAAAAATTTCAACTCTGAATTTGCACGTTTAATTGCTAACAAATTTCATTAAGATTGCAACAACTACTTTGTCAATAGAAGTGAAACAATAGTTTAGGCTTTTATTCATTTTCTTGTGAATAATAAATACTCGAAAATGAGGCAAGTTGATATACAATTTTTTAAATCGGACAATTAATTGTTAAACAACTTCCTCAGATTTTTAAGCATTTCCAAGATAAGCGTGCACCAGTTTTTGGTGTGTTTCCTGTATCCTTATTAGGAGCAGCAAGGCGGAAGTCTCCGCAGTTCCGGGACCTATCTGTCAATTTATTTCAATTCTGAACCATAGTCTTTTTGTTATCTTCTTTTTTACTATGACCACAGTTCTGATCATGGCATGTATGAAAAGTTAAATATCATAGTAAAGTTCTTAATTCTTCTGTACATTCTGACCACTTGCGTATTCTCTGAACAGTGACAAATTATAATTTCATCCTTGTTCTATAACTGCAATATAATCAGTACGGTTACGGTCCGCGGTGGAAATAGGAATTGGTCTCTATTCATTGCCTCAAATTATTGCGCTTCAAATATATCGAAGAGAACGTTAGCGGTCTTGACAATCATGTAGATTTTTATAATTGATCAATGTCTTGGCAAGATATGGACAATTGCCCAACAATTTTTGGACAAAAACGCAAAGAATTCTTCTTAGTAAACAATTCAAGCTGCGCAATAGATAACAGCAGCTAGCCTCGACGACGCAAATATTGCAAAAAAACCAATTTTATTTTATACCTAATGGCCAGAAAAAAACTTTTGAATCCCTAGACTTAAGCGCTTTTACGGATAGGATACCTCCAAAAATAGGTTCAATTTCACGAGCAAACCATTTTTGGACAGCTGTAGGATTCTCACTATAAATCATGGTGCTGCGATGATTTTTATCTTGATTTTTGTTATTAATAATGGGTATATATACGAGCAATTTTTTATTCGTCTTCATTAAAAGCTGAATCATCATCCTGATCTAATAATCTGATGTTATTGATCTCTGTCATATCTGTTGTTTTTAAAAGTAAACCTATTCCTTTTCTCTTTCTTTCTATGGGTGCGTTTTGGGTAAAAGCAGAGTGTTCAAGCATCTTTTAATTCAATCCCCTTTTTCAACTGTCTCCTATTCTCAACTATTTTTCACTGCTCTTATTTTTCACAATCGCTATTATTCACTGCGCGGATTGGCTCTCCTCTGGTATAATACTTTCATATATGCAATATGTGACACTACCACTCTAAATGAAAAGGAGCACCTCTGATGCAAATCTAAACACACACGTACAAAGTTGGTATCATCGGTATCAGATGTTGTTTTGTAATTCTTTTATATTGAATAAGATTAAAATTTCCGCTCTGTTTTGGTCTCAACGCTGAATTGAAAATTTCAAGTGCATTCAATATACGTTGTTAGATTAAATTTTGGATCATTTTTCAACCACTTCACACTTCCAAACTTCAAACTTTTCAGGCTATTTTCTTTACACTTTAGCATTATTTTTTTCAGTTTACAAAACTTAAAAACTTTCAATCTTGAATAGCACAAACTACTACCAAATTTCAAAGGGGGTTGCAATTGTTCTATGAGAATTAAAGTGAAAATGAGAGGCTGTAGTTATATGTAATCATTCCGAATACAGCAAAATCTGCATTGAAATACAGCAAAATCTGCTTTGAAACACACAATTAGCAATAAACTAGGAGAATGGGAAGTCAAATGATTTGATTTCTCTGTTTCTCTTCGAAAAATTGTTTTTGCGTAGCAGTTATTGTAGTTTCTATTGGTCTTCTTTATTTTTATTCTGACTTTTTCTTCCGTTTTCGGAATCTTTGAGTCTTTGAATATACTTCCGTAGTTGTTTGAACGAAGTTGCGTTTTCCAGTTCGACCGAGTCAGGTGCAGAAGCTTGCGCAGCTGAATACTCTGATCCATCGATTGGAAAAACACAAGTTTTCCTCATAAGAGGATGCTCTGGGTTCGCTCGTAGAAAGTCATAATAACTTTCGCTGACTGCAACAACAGGTCGAGATCTAATCTTGCGTCCATTTTCCTTAACTCTGAAGGGATGCATTCTATGAACGTTTGTTCGAAGTTTAACTCAATAAGATATTGCAGTATGCAGGAGAACGTTCGGTATAAAACTGATTATCCCAATTTTCACTGACATTTGCCCGTTTATCGTGCTTGCGAACTGCTGCTCGTAAATTGGCTTAAGTTGTTGCAGTTTTGTTATGATAGGTTGGGCAATCTGCTCCACTTCAATATCATTTTTTGGCATGTCGGAATTTTTCATCACCTCTAAACGAAAGTTTGAGACGAGTTCCTCTTTAGCCGGTTTTGAATTATCGTAGTCCACTAAGTTGCGCAGGGGTGGTAACGCTTTGAATAAGTGATCAATAGCTGTGGGCAGCTTCACATCAATTCGCAATGCAGGCATCTCCGCACAAGATTTTGCGTCGCTTCTCATCAAGACGTTTGGTCCCTCAAATTGTTCTCCACATTTCAATGATATAATGCATGCCTTGCAACCTTGAAAAATAATACTGTTGAGAGGGTTCGAGTCGCTGTGGTTCGACTTAATGAGTTGGTAGTTGGAGGACGCTGCTAGTATTAGCCATCGGCTATACCCAATATTGATCGCCTTCTCTTGAACTGGCAGAGGCTGAAAATCAACGTCGCAGTATTTGAAAGCTGTGTTCGAGTCATGATATACAAATATTGTTGCGAGACAACTGCACCTTGTTTTCAGCATGGGAAACGCTTGATCACAGATAGCATAAAAACTCGATCCAATGCAATGATTTAGATCCTCATCATTAAGTAGAGCTATTTTGGATTTGTCTTTTAAAATCCCAATATATTTTGATTCTGTCTGCTAAATCATGGCCAGATTGTCGTCGGACTCTGACTGTGGCATAGGCAGTAAGATTGCTTCGTAAACTTCGAGAACGGTTCCCCGTGATGCTAGTGGTATTGCCATTTTGAAAACTAGTCCCAGATCATTGGGTGTGACTTCACGCAGCAATTTTGACTCATAGTACGTGAGAATTTTGTTTATTGGTATTGCCAAGCTCAACATTTGGTCGTCGTTTCCCAATGGTCGTTGAACAGAGACAAGGACTTTCTCTAGGTGTTCACGTGGGACAAGCAAGATAGGAAGAAACTCATTAGTCATTGTCATAAACGCCGTCAACAAAGTTGAGCGGAATCTGTAAGTTGCTGTCCTGAAGTTCTTTATTTCTGTTTGTAACATCAGTAACCAGGCAAGAATTTCACTGAACTGTAGGTTTTCCTTCCCTCGCAGTTGTAGACGTCGAACGCAACTTGTTAGACCCTTCATCTCTTTTTTTGATACTATCGAACTCTGCCTCAATTTTTTGTGTGTTGAGTTTTTGAAGTTCTGTTAGGCGTTTTGTCACCGCAATCAATGAATTCAGTTGTTTTCCGACCAAGAAAAACTTTTTGTTAGATAATGTGGTCATTTCTTGGAACCCATCCTGAATTTCACTGATGCTCTGAATGCCTTTTCGGATGTTTTCTTTTTTATTCCTGGAAAACTCTGTACAACTACTGAAAATTCCTTTGATAGCACATCCGATCTTGCTGCCTAGTCCAACTCCAGCGCCAAGAACTGTATCGGCTCCACCAGCTAAAAGGAGGGGAGCAATGCGTTTCTGCCTTGATAATTCCGATTGATTTGATGCATAGTTTTGTAGGGCGAGAGTCTTTTCCATGTCCTTTTTGATTGAATTCAGGTCAGTAAGTGCGTTTCCATGTTCTTCGATGATTTTCGTCACTTACCAGGTGAACTTGAGGTGATCTGTAGTGTTCAGTTCTTCTATTTCTGGAAATGCTAGATCGTGACAAAGTCCCGCTCGTGTTTTCCAAGATTCGTGGAATTTGTCTACTAATGCAGTTAAGTTCTCAGGTAGTTGTATTTCGATAACAGGATAGGGAACTATAAACTGAACATTTATGAATTTGTCCGCGAGTAGTACTCTCTAGTGAAAATTAAAAACAATTTTTTCCTTTGTAACTGTGTTAGCGCTTGGTGTTGCTGGAGAGATAACAAGGAAAAGGAAGAAGTAATCTATAGAAATAAAATTAAACATGCCAGTTCATTATATTGAGCCGAAAACATAACACTTCTGATGGCGCCTTCAGTTGAGTTAAGTCTTCAGAACAATTCCAATGAAAGGAAATTGTTGGTGATAGAAAATAATGCAAGGAAACATAATATGGATAGGAATAAAGAAGAGAAATTAGGATAACTTTTTTTTAAGATGAAAAAATTTTCACAACGAATTATGAAAGGCTGGTGTAATCTGCTGCTTTTTTCGCAAAGCTAATTTTGATTTTTTTTAAGTATCAGTAGCTCATCTCATCTAGGTGTATCAAATTTATTGTTCTAGTTTTTCTCTGTCCCCTTGCTTGGGAGGTCTCAATTTTGGTTTTCAGCATTAGTTCTCCGCGGGTAATATAATTTCATTTTAATAACAAGTCCCATAAATCAGGGAGGTCTCAGCTGAAATTTTAAATCTTTTCATCAAAATCAGATGGTAATTTCAAAATCAAATTTGTTTTAAATCAGAATTTGAGGGTAATTTTGAAAATCAAATTTGTTTTAATCAAGATCAGGTGGTAATTATAAGTTAGTTACTGGGTCTCAGATTGTTCTGAGAGTTCTATTTGATTTAATTTAGATGGCCATAATTTGTGGTTCTCCGTTGTTTTGAATGAAAATTGATTTTTTTTGTGAAGTAATTTATTTTTGTTTTCAACCTGGGACATTTTGATGACGTTGGTAAACTGCGTCATAGGAAAACTGTTGTGACGTTGGTAAATTGCGTCATCGGAATGGTTTGTGACGTTGATAAATTATGTCAGAGTGAAACAATCAACAAAATAATGCAATGGATGAAGTAATCTGCAATTTCCTCTATATGTAACCCTTCTAATGATAACATAATTTTTTAATGAACTTTCGCAACTTCTTTTTTTGTGGAGAAATGGATCAAATAACGTTACAAAGTAACTTGGAATGGATGCATGTATCGTATATGTCTCTAGAAAGTGGTAACTTTCCTTTTCATGCATCTTGGAATGAACAGAAACTAAATGTGGTAAATTTTTGGGGGCAAAACGACGTCTCAAATATCTCCTCCTCAGCCCAGTTTAGCCTTCAATTCGAAGACATTCACTCCAAGTTCCGAGTTTTTACAAAATTTTGACAAACATGCATCTGTGGAAAATAATTTGTTGAATTTCGAAAATTTTGTCAAATACAATGGCAATGAATTTGCGCATGGTCTCGTGGGAAATTCAATGTGGTCGGGCAAATTAAATTATTCATCCAGCTGCTCAGTATTCAAAGGACTGAACAAAATTCATGAGAATGTTGTAATGACGAATTGAGAATGGTTTACGCTGCCTCACGTGGAGTGTGGGGGTGGCTATTCAATTGCTTATTTATTCAGTGGGAAAAAATTTTGGCTAATCGCAAAAACTAAAAGGAGTGGGCAACAGATGAAAACGTTAATAAAGAACATAAAGGATCTGAAGTTTTATTTAGAAAATGAGTGCACCGGTGTCTGTAAAAACTGGGCTTGGCACTATGTTTAGTCTGGGGACGTTATTGTTCAGCCAGAATTAGCAGTGCACACAGTTCTCACTTTTAATACAAGTGAAACGGAGATCCAATTCGACGAAAAAACGCAACATAGTATTACAATGATGTTAATGATAAGAAAATTGAATATGGTTTATTCTGCTTAGGTGTTATAACAATTGTGGGTGGTTGAGAAGCGGGTCGGAAGTACACAAAAACGCATATATCAGCGCTATTTAATGTTTTCGGGGAAAGGATAGAAATAGCTGGAAGCAAAAACTGGGTAAGCTGGGCCCAAAAGAGTACCTAAAGCAGCTGGAAAAAGAGGATGAAAATTTGTACAGGAGCAGGCAGCAAATAATGAGTTATAGGGAAAATGAAACCACTGGACACCTCAGAGCACTAATTGAAATGGGTGCTGACTTTAGTAACATTGATATGGAGGCAAATAAAGGAGAAGTCAGCAAAAAGAAGAAAAGTGTTTGAATTTTTGTGCCGGCCCTTCTTCATCATAAGGTTAGTCATTTTTTTGCTTCTGGCTGTTTTTGGAAATAAACATTTTCCTTTCAATACATTTCAGCTTGAGTAATTGCAACTCCCTTTGTTACCACAATCGCAATAAAATAAAATAGCGTTTCTTCAATGATATAAATCCTCTTATTACAAATTATTTTAACTGCTAATTACAAATTATATATGGATAATGGAGCAAACGTCACAACAACAGATAAGAATTTCACAATTTCATTGTCAGGTAAGAACTCTATGCCTCTTGTTTTGGTTTCTTTTTGTTTTTTTTTTGTTTTTTTTTTAAAATAAATAACAAGACTAATCGAAAAAATAGGTCCACGAAAGTACGGAGGGTAACTAAGAGGATCATGGAATTGTGAGATTTCCTATGTAAATGATTCCGATAGAAACGGATCACTTTGAGTGCAAGTAATTTGTATAGGCTATGGTAATTATAAGAGCATTTTAGTGAATTTTTCCGTCTTCAAAGTTTTTCGGGACCTATTTCGGAGATCCCGTCCCAACAAAGGCCGAAAGGGCGTTAAATGGAGATGGGCGATATAAAATAAGTTTTCAATTTTAAAAGTTAAAATATAACTGATCACTTGAATAAAGAAGAAGTAAAAAAATGTGGAAGTGTGGTATAGGTAATGAGCAAAATCTCAATCTTCTGAAACTTAATCTCAATTCTGACTCCAAGAAGCTCTAGCAGACTCTTTTTGGAACCATTGATAGTAATTTTTGTTTTATTTAGTTAAAAATCATAAAAGTGGATAACTTAGAATATGAAGGATATGAACAATTTCGTAGGCCAAATCTAAACTTTTTGCCAATGTTGATATTTTTGAGATCCAATGAGAAAATTGGGCTCCAACAAATCAAACGTTTTGCGCATAATTTTTGTTTCGTGACAGAAAAATTATAAAAAGCGGATCACTTTGAATGCTATAAATTTAACAAAATTTCTACATCAAATAAAGTAATTTCAAAATTATTCGTTTTAATTGTAAGGAATCGCAATTCTGGCTCCAAGGAAGTGTAGTGGCCACATTTTGGCAACCTATCATAACAAATTTTCCTCAATTGTATAATTTATTGCAAAAGCGGATCACTTAGGATAATAAAGAGAGGTAAAAAAAACTAATTTGTTTTCAAAACTGATAACTGCAGTAGAGTTGTTGTGGTGGGGCAGGGTTCAACCTCAAATTGTAAGGTCCAGCTCATCTGCTGTTTCCGCTAGTTGCTGGAGTCCTGTAGGGGAAAGGCGGTATTGCTTTATTATTGCTGTCTGATGGTTGATTTGGTGCATGGATTGTGACTGGTGGTTGATTTGTATTCTCGGCTATGTCATAAGCAGGAGTAATCAGGAGAGGTAGTGCGGTTTCCACGTTATTGGCAGGAATCATTGGTTGATGAACAACGTGTGCAGGTTGTGTATGAGGCTGTTGGTTATTTTTGTTGTTGGACTGTATCTCTGGGGTTGAAAATAGTAACATATTCGACGTCATTCCACGTACAGTTCTTGTCAACTGTCTGCTGTTGTGGCTTCAACAATTGCGGTAGGAGTTTGTCGAATAGTTCGGGTTCAGCGCCATATAAATTTAGCATTGGGTCTGGTTTAATGTTTTTTGGGTTGACGTGTCTAATATCTTGTACTGTGTACTCGGGTTTAATTGGACGGAGTCGAACTCTATTAATGCATTGGGTGTCGTTAGTTCCCACTTTCCGTATTAGATAGTTTGAATGAGTGTAGACAGCTTCAATCCGATAAAGAGGAATCCAGCTCGGTTTGCTGAAGCCGTGTAGGGTCAACGGCAGATGGGTGATTTTTGGGTCGAGTAGTAGGCAAAAAACTGTGTAAGGTTAGAGGTGACGATTTGGCCTTCCGATCAAAATAAGATCGGTATTTTTGGTCTTAGTGGCTTTCTGCAGTTGATAGTACTGCAGCATCTGGTCTGGTATTTCTTGGCTAGTTGAACATTGTGGTGTTTTTTCAATAGTTTTCCCAACATTAAATGTTTGTTCAAGTGCTGACATTGGTTGACGGCCGTGGAACAGTGGGGCTGGTGTGCAACTTGACTCGCTGTTGAAACTCGTGTTATGTGCGAAACATGCAATTTCTATTTGATTATGCTAAATTACACCCGGTGAGTTGATGTTCACCTTCAAGTTTTTCTTAAGTACTGCATGGCTTCGTTCCAAAAGGCCAATAGTCTGGGGCTGCTTTAGTGTTGCTTGATTCAATTGGATCTGAGGAATGACTGTCAGTTCCTTGAACAATTTTGATAAAAACACTGATCCAAGGTCTGATAAAATTGTATCTGGAATGTAGCAGTGTTGATGAAATATAGATACTAGTTCCTGGGCCACACTTTTGGCATCTGGGTTTTTCAGTGGGACAGCAAACAGGTATTTGCTGAAGACGTCGATTGCTGTTAGAATGTATTTGAATCCCCCAGAAACAGGGAGTGCTCGAACAATATCAATCTGTAAAAGTTCTTCAGGGAAATTCTGTAAACTGGTAAGTGGCAAAAGTGGAGGAGTTAGATGAGGCTTTTGGATTGGCTTAATTTGAAGACAGGTCAAGCACTTTTTAATGTAGTCGATGAGGAACGCTTGAAATTCAGGAAGATAGGAGTGTTTCCGAAACAGGTAAACAGTTTGGGTAATGCCTCGATGACTGGCTTCGCGGCTGTTATGTATGCGATACAACAGTTCACGCCGAAGATGTTTTGGGATCAAGATCTGTTTGTGCGACACTTGACCGGCATGATTGAAAAATTTCCGATACACAATATCGTTGTTGAAACAAAATCTATCTAGTTGTTTTATGTATTTTCGTTGAGAAACAGTCAAGTAATTCGTTCTCGGCAACGATTTCCGGTTATTAATCCAGGATCGAAATTGTTGTATTTCTCTGTCTTTTTTCTGTTCCTCGGCAATGTTGAGGTGTTTAATGCACTCCAGGACATCAAAATTGTTTAGTGGGTCTGGAGTACCAATTGCTGATATTTGCAAGTTGACCCTGTTTGTTTCCACTACTTGATAATGTTCAATTTGGCTGTTATTTCCTGTTGTTTTTTGGAGGCAACTTACCACACTTTGTGAGTTTAGAGTGTCTTGAACGTTTGGTAATATTCGAGCTTTACTGAAATGGGCTGAATCGTTGGTTTCGGGTGGTAAATTTGTTTTGAATTCAATCTCTATCTGTTGGATTGGAATTGTGTTTCTGATCATTAGCTCGATTGCTTCGTTTGGTTTTTGAGGAACTCGTGAAAGAAAATCAGCTGCATTTGCCTTCCCTGGAATATGCCCCAATATGAAATCGTATGACATGAGGCGGTCCACCATTAACCAAAGATTACGTGGGATGTGTTTTGCTTGAAAGAATTGGACCAAGCTTCGGTTGTCAGTAAGAACAACAACTTTCTTTGAGCAGCCCCATATGAGATGACAAAAGTTTTCGAAGGCATAGTAGACAGCTAAAAATTCCTTACAGTAAATGCTCATTTTCAGTTGAGCTTCGTTGAACGCGTGGGATCCGAACATAATGGGTGCGTATTGCCGTTTTTCCCCTTCATTTCCTTCCTTTTGAGTGTAGTCTTCGATAAGCAAGACGTATCCCGCTGCGTGCATACTGGCATCGGTCATTATCACGATATGTTTGTCCTTCAAAGGGAACCGCAGTGACATTTTGGTTGCATCGATTAACGATTTCTTCAGAATATCGAGACATTCGTGATGCTCTTGCGTTATAATGAAATTCTGGCTGTTTTTCAGTAGTTTGTAAAATGGTAGCAGATGCTGTTGCAGCTTCGGAATGAAGGCACGCAAAAATTGCAAAAACCCGGTAATCCTTTTCACTTGTTTAGTGGTCTTGGGCATTTCTAGATCGTTCAGAAATTTTGTCACCTTATTTGTATCTGGGGTTAGACCGTTCGCCTTAATTAGATTGTCCAAGAATTGAAGAGATTTAACACCGAACTCACCTTTAGCGGGGGAGAGTTTCAATCCAGATTTGTTGATGCACTGAAAAATTTGATCAAGTTTTTCCAATAGGTCTTTCACTGAGCTTGCTCCGCAACCAATATCGTCCATGTACTGGTAGCAGATATCCTTTGCAATGCATGGGTCTAAATGTTGTCGAGCAAAGCTGCAGAAATTCGTTGGGTCTCGACTTAGTCCTTGGGCTAGTCGACTAAAGGCGTAGGTCCTAGCTCCAAAATTAAATGCTAAGTGTTGAATGGACAGTTCATCAGCCATTGGTATGCAGTGGTAGGCTTGTCTACAATCCAGTTTAGCGAATAATGTTTTTCCTGCTAGATGATTTCCAGCGTCTGCTAATGTTGAAATAGGAGAATTATGACTTTCTTAGTCGTGTAGATTTAAATGGTTTATCTTTCTGAGATCAATCAACATGCGAAGTAGTGGACTGCTGTATTTCGAGTATGTTAGGGGTTTTACAATTCCAAAGCATGTCATCAAGGCTAACTCTACTAGAATATCATCTCGGAAGTGTTGGGGGGCAAGCTGAGTAGACGGGGCGATCATGTTCAGGTTTCAGTCTAACACTCAAATTCGAGGCCAAGCCTACATCAAATCTATGTTTACCGAAAATGTGATGGTAATTGACAAGAAGCTTTTCTACTGACTTCCTTGCAGGTTCAGAGAGAACTGAGTCTTCCCAAGAAAACTGAGAAAGAAATTCAGTGCGATCTGCTTCCTTTTCCAAAGGGTTCTTTGCTGCTTGCCTTTTAAACTCGAGGATTTCATCATATTTTCTTTTTTCGATTCCAGTTAAAATTTCTGGGTTTTCGCATGATTCTGGCGTTTTAAACCAAATCGAATCTGCATACTTTTCCCTTCAATTGAAGCAAGTTTGTTTTCATCCGAAGGATTTGGATTGGTTTGAATGAGGGCTGCTATTTGTGGATCAATAGGAGTAATGAAATTTGCTTGTTTTGGTGTAAGAACTGGGAAGATTGCTACTTTTGTACCTGGTGGTATGGTTGCTTCGTGAGAATTAGTGTTCAGGAACGAAATCTGAACCTAATTTTTGTCATCAACGCGGTTCAATGACGATGTAACGAACACTCCGGAAGTTTGTTCGAAGAACTTGAAAGGCTCTATAATACCAATAATGTTTGCTAATTCGAATGTTTTAGACGCACAAAGACAAATAACGAGGTCCTGTTACAAGGGCCTAATGTTGTTTTCGTTTTTGTGTAAATGTTGAAAGTTTGTTCTTCGTGTCGAACGGATTTCTTTCCATCTGTTTGTTGTATTTCGTTAATTGTAAAAGTCAGATCGGGCGTTAGAAGTAACTTTCGTTTCATGTCAACCATAAGATTGTTCTGTGACAAAAATGGGGCTCCTAATATGGGTGTATTCAATCGTTGGATTACTAGAAATTGGGATTTGATTTCGGCTAGGCCGACTCTGAATGGTATTTCTGTGCTGAATAGACATCGTTCCTTTTGGCCAGTTGCTGTGTAAATTTCGGTTGTTGGCGTTGAGTTTTCGGATACAATACTGTCTGCAATTTGGTTAAAAATTCTCATCAGCAAGGCATTAGTGAAAGAACCAATGCCGACGAGAGCGTCAAACTTTAGGTTTCCAATTACAATTTGAATATAAAACAGTGGGTTTGCTCCTTTGATTTATTCATGGTTGGGTATAACATGTTTTTTTTTCAATTTTGTGTAGGATTAGAATAATGATTGACCGCACTAGAAGATTGTTGTTGCTGTTCGAAAGGTATTTGTGTATTTCTCTGCGGTGGGTTTCTGTACCAGCAAAATTTATGATAATGACCCCTTTTGCCACAGTTTCGACAGATTACTTGTCCGTTTCCTCTGGAATTATATTGACCGCCGCGGTGGTAGCCACCACGGGAATGGTAGTTCTGTTGTTGTTGGTTGTAACTGGCTCTATTCTCACTTTGAGTTGGGTTTGATTTGTTTTGTTGTCGCTGTACTTCGAGGCTTTTCAGTTGGGAAATAATTTGGGCTATTTGAGAAACAATTGCTTGTTGGGTTTCCTGTAGAGATTGTTGCTGGGCTTGTAGAAAAATGAAATCTTCCGATCTAGTTGGCTGTGAATTGATTTCATTAAACGCTGTAGCAAAATCGTTCTCAGGGACTAGTTTCTCGATCATTATAATTCGCGCTAACCTGTTGCACAATTCATTCACTGTCATTGCTGGCTCTTCTATTTCGTATAATTTGCGTCCGATTGTCGCTGGCATTCCCCTTAGGAACTGTTCTCTTACTCGTGAAATTCGTTGATTAACTGGAAAGACTCTGGTTGCTACTCTTTGAAGATGCGTCAAGTAATCCTCTGGTTTTGCGTACTGTGTATTGAATTTTAATTCCTGAAAACTAAGACGAAGGATTGCTGTTTGGTCTGGATTGATATATCGTTCTCCTAACTGTCTCAAAGACTCTTCGAAATCAGTTCTTACTGCATTTGGCAGCTGTTCGTAAATTTGTAGCGCTCCCTTTTGTAATCTGAGATGTAGAAACTGATGTCGGCGGCCGTTTGGAACTGCAGAAAGACCAATGGAAATTCTAATTTGTCGTTCAAAAACTGCAAAATCTTCGGAGGGTAAACTGCTAAATTTAATAAAGATACTGGTAACTACTGATTACCATGAATAGGGGCATGATGCATAGCAACTCCTGCTGCAGGTATAATTGGTCCCAGCGCTGGTGGTGCGGGTGGTTCTGGGTACTGCATTTGCAAAATATTTTCCGGATCCATTCGAAAATTTGTAATTTAAATCAAAATAAATGAATAAACACTTGTTTGGCGATGGTTAAAAGGAATTACAATTTTGTCAGATATGTTTGTTGCACTATAATGAAAATGTTTATGCGGACGAGAAAACGTATAGCTTTTGTTGAGTGTAAAACCCTGAAAACTATTTAAATATTTAGAGAACTTTCTGCTTTAATCTCTGTCGCCATGTCATATCTGTTGTTTTTAAAGGTAAAAATATTCCTTTTCTCTTTCTTTCTATGGGTTCGTTTTGGGTAAAAGCAGAGTGTTCAAGCATCTTTTAATTCAATCCCCTTTTTCAACTGCCTCCTATTCTCAACTGTTTTTCGTTGCTCTTATTTTTCACAATCGCTATTATTCACTGCACGGATTGGCTCTCCTCTGGTATAATACTTTCATATATGCAATATATGACAATCTCTCATTCTTCTGAAAATATTTTCTAACTTAGTTAAAAATGCTTTTCCGCCTGCAAAAGTCCGTGGCCCAACGATGGCATCAACAGCCACGCAAGCGTCTTGTCTTCACGTCCACTGAATTGCTGGTTCCCTTTTCTAAACTTTGATGATATTCTCAATATCATAGCGAAGAGGAAAAATAGTTGTGTTCTATGTCACTTGTTGGCCTAATTTCCGTGAAATTTATACTTTCTGTTGAATTCGATTTTCTATCTTATACTGAATAATAATTGGTTTTGTGTTACAACAATTTGCAGTTATATTTTGGGTCGTTTTACCCTCTCGGGGTCCTAACAGCAAAAATAAATTGAGAAGCAGACGCAACTTTTCGAAATAGAAATTTTACTTCTCTCGCTTAAAATCCGGAGTCTCGCTGCAATATCTGTAAAAAAAAACTAGAAATCCATTTTATGAAACAATTTTTAAGTGAGTTGCATCAGAATACAAAAAAAGGTCTGTCTTGATTATTATTCAAACCTTGTGGAGCTTCAATTTTAATTGCTTCACACTCTTCGCAGATTATTAGAGAAAAAGAGTCTGATTTTTTTCAGATTATTTTGGCCGAACAATTGTATTCAGCAAAGGCATGATCCCAAAAGTTTATCGGCATCCATTGTTATTGCAGAACATAATTAACGTTTTTTTGTGTCGAGAAAAAAGATAATTAGGAAAGAATTCAAACAAAAACCGATGTTCGTGAGAACTGAACACTACAAAAAAACGTCATCTTGTCAATTGCGGAAAGTGAAAAAAAAACCGTTAATGTCACTTGAAGTAATCAAATGCATTCAAAACATTGAAACCGTTCGCTCGCTGTACAGAAACAGAGGTACCAGTAATAAGAGAGAAAAGTAGGTCCGAACAACTAAGGATTGCTTTTCAGTTATTGTCGATAACTTCAGTGGATATAACAGCATTACATATACACTGAAATAAACTTAGAACAAAATAAAATTTTTCAAAACCTTCAAACTTTGTTTCGTTTTGTTGGCGGCTAAACGACTTTCACTTCACTTTGCGCTGTTCTTTTCCGGTGTATTTGCATTGAAAGTGTGTAATAGTTACAAGATTTCTCAAAATTTTTTCAATTGTTTTCAATTTTCACAGTGCGGCTTTCTACAATTTTGGGAATTTTAACCAAAAAAATTATAGTTTTAGCTGTAGCTTTAGTGGATTCTCTTCTGTACTCGAGATATTTTTTAATATCTGCTTTAGAGCATAAACTGTTTTAAGAATTCAAAAAAATCAGACTTTTTCAATCACTAAAAATTTTTGGTAGTGGTTGAAACTAGTCCTCAAAATCATTGAAGCAATTGAAAAGATTTTTTAAAACTCAAGCTTATCCCCACCCGTACCGAACTCCAAGTCTATATCAGTACTAGGCAAGTTCAAATCCAAGTCTTATTTCGTTTTTCAGAACTGGGAAAGTCTTAAAACATGTCTTACAAGTCTGACAAGTCTTGACCAAGACTTGGGTAACACTTGTAAATTGATGCCCAACTCAAAGCCAATTTGTCAAAAAATTTCGAGCAAAAATATTGAATTCCAAAAAATTTTGCAACGTGCCACAATTTTGCATTAACTTTTAGCCACTTTCCCGGGTTGTTATAAATTGACACCGGGGCATTCCAAACTGTACGTTAGCACCCTGGGATGTCTATTTAGCGCAAATTGTGGGTATTTCAGGTGTTTTGGGTCACTCTTAATCAATTTTCAACCGTTTCAGCCCCAAAAATAGCCGAAATAACCAAATTTTTATACTATTCATACAAACCAAATATGAAACGTTTCCAACCGAGGCAAAATTGCTAAAAAGGGTGCAACTGCGATGGTCCCCATGCTGGCCCGAGGTCCTGTTGTTTGACACCTAGTGGCAGTTGACCTCTTTTCTTGTACAAAATACTTGTATCACAAATCAATTTTTAGGCGTTTTACTGGCTATTTTTTGACAATTTTGGGCTAATTTTGAGGTTTTTTGGCTATTTGTAGGCGTTTTCCCGGCTATTTTGATGATTTTATCGGTTTCTTTTGACGTTTTCGGACCTTTATTTGCATGGATTTAAACGTGTCAACTCTTTGCCAAGACTTGGAATAAGACTTGCATGTCTTGGCCACGTCTGACAAGTCTTAAATGTGTTGTTATGATATCTCTGAATCAGTACTGATACCTAGAATTGCCATTGGACTTGCCCAGTACTGATATTAACTTGACGGGCATATAAAACTTTGAGGCAGCTGTAAAGTTCTCAGACAGGTCTTGAGTTGAATAATAGAAGTAATTAGGAGATGATACTGTCTTCACATGAGCAGAGGGCACAGAAAGGCTTTCAGGAAAAAAGTATGAGTTGAAAGATCTGGAACAGCTACTTCGACAGCAATGCGATTTTAACAGCGAATTGGACAGATAAGAAAAACTCATAGTTCATATGAGGCATTTAGAAGGGTGTTTGTACTGTGGTTGTTTATTGACAAACTGCGTTTGTGAGATTGGGCAAAATGGTTTGCTCTGAAAAGATTTTATGGGCTATTATGGGAAATATTTTATGGGAAATATTTTTGGGCTATTTTTCTTCCATGACATTTGATCGCAGCCTGCTTTCCAAAAATATAATTTTGGATTCTCAGACAGATAGCTTCTGTCATGACAACTTTACACCAAAATGTTATTATAAAATGAACCAGCGAACCTTTTTTTAACGTTTTGTTTCCTGCTGAAGTTTGACATTGCGTCGAGGCTGCACTGCTCACAGCCGTAATTATTCATTTTTTGTACTCCATTTTTTTAGTCTGGATATTTTTTGCTTAACCTCCGTTATTCTCTTTTTCCAATTTCGTAATTGGCAGAAAAAATAGCTGTGCAATGTGTAGTTCGTATTAGAAAGCTGGCTTTCGGCTTCACTATGTTGATATCTCAACTAGCAGTTATCTGTTGAGAAAATTGGGGAAAATTTAAAACATTTTGAATTGGATTAGTTTGAAGAATATTTTTACTATTCAGGAGATGAGACTCGAAAACTTTTTTTCTGAGATATAGAAGAGATGATCATAGCACACTTGTTGGGGAGATGAAGCGGCGAGTTTGTTGTTTTTGCCGACAGCGCATAGTAGTCGATGTACGCAAAAATTTTGATCTTTCAATTGACATCAGTAAGTTGTTTTCTATTTTTTGTTAAATCAGAGCAGAACAGCCTGCTATAACAGCTAGCGGCAGAACAGTTGGCGGCAGTACAGCGTGCTTAAAATTTCAAAATTTAATGGAATCTTTTTTCTGAAGATAGTTTTCGATTATCGACGATACTTGAAACAATGATTCATTTGAAAATTTAAAGAAGTATTCTGAAAAAGGTCAAAAACTTGGGGAAGATAACGTTGAATTAGATTGAGAATTAGATAAATTTTATGGGGGAGGGGTTCCTTTAACAACAGAAGAGGCCAATTTCTCTTTTTTCTGCAATTTTTCCGCCATCTTTTTGTTTTTGATGACACCGAACAACTTTCCAACTTTGAAGAAGAAGACTTGAAAGTGCTTGACCAGTAGGATAACCAGAAAAGAATTAATCAGACTGAAGGATCGCATCATGACTTCCATGTACTTGTGTACGGTTATGAAAGCGTGGTACCAATAATGGACCGAATCGTTCTCATCATAAATCCTGAACTTAGCTTCGTAGTCATAATCTTCTAGAGGAATGGAGAACACAGAAGAAAACTCTTGCTCTAATACAATTCACAAAATTTGCGAGAAAATGTTTTTCTTTTTTTATCATTCACCTAGAACACATGTGGGCCCGGGTCGGCCCATCTTAGATACCATACTTAACACCATTTATGGTTCCATCCACGGAGGGCCAAATTTTTGTGTATGATCTTACCATGGTATCCAAGATACCATAAATGGTCGGGTGTATGATATCTAAGATAGCCATTAATGAAAGCTCTATGGTATCCAAGATAGCCATTAATGAAAACTCTATGGTATCTAAGATCACCATTAATGGTAACTCTATGGTATCCAAGACGGCCATAAATGGAATGTGTATGGTATCTAAGAAAACTATTTATGGAAGGTTCATGGTATTCAAGAAAGCCATTAATGGTCGGTTTATGGTTTTTAAGAAAACCATTTATGGTGGTTATATGGTTAATAGGAAACAAAAACTGCAGGAGAAAGGTACTAAAAAATTAACTGGCAAGACTCTTGTATGAAAACAGTATAAGGCTAACAAGAGAAACCAGCCACGTCAAAAACCATGAATTGAAGCAGCTAAGAATCTTTAATCAGTTTGTATCCTAATCATGACTTTTCATTGAAAATAACTGATTTCGTAGAATTCTCTTTCATCGTGTCATGATAACGTTATTTTCAAGGTAAAAAATTAAAGTAATCATAGTTTTTTCTTGCATATGTTATCAAAAAGATTGAAAAAAATAGGCATAATCATCTTACAATATCGTTGTGATCCTGATATCCTGAGTTTTTGACAAAAACTGACCTTAATCTAAAAACTGTTTTCTAAAATCTGCTTTCTAAACTAAAATCTAAAAACCTAATCTACTCTCCATTTTTATCGTCTGAAACCCGCATAGGACATTGTTAAAATCAATTTTGAGTCAAAAAAAGATGTTGCACAAAAAAAGTTTTATGGTCTTCGATGGGCCATAAAAATCTATGGTCTTGGATATGGTATCCAAGACACCATAAAATTTTTTTCACGAGTAATTTTTTAATCTCCATTTTTATCGTCTGAAACCCGCATAGGACATTGTTAAAATCGTTTTTGAGTCAAAAAAAGATGTTGCACAAAAAAAGTTTTATGGTCTTGGATGGGCCATAAAAGTCTATGGTCTTGGATATGGAAAAAAATTTGTTGAAGGCCAATGGCAACTACGATATATACGTTGTACTACGTGGTCCAAAAGACGTCATTTGAGATCACTTTTGATTTTTTGTATGGTCTTTTGTATGGTATCAAAGAAGCCATACAACCGTACATGTCTTACGTATGGTTTCCAAGAATCATTTATGGTGGTGAACCCGGGGGACTGTTGCAAAAAAACTGAAACCAACTCATGAAATTAACTGCAGAGAAATTTCTGTGCAATTAAGCTAAATTTTACATCGGTTTCATAGAGTACAAGCTTTTTCAAAAGAGTTGGCGTCAAAATTGTCGATCAAGGATTGTGGCTCTTTTGCTTGTTAATTGAGATTAATTTGTCGGTGGCAAATATACAAGAGTAAGAAAACTCGCAAAATTACACACACACACACACACACACACACACACACACACACACACACACACAGAGAGACAAACTCGCAAAATCACACACACACACAAACACACACACACATACACACAGAGACACAAACACACATACACACTCAGAGACACACACTCGCACACATACACATACAAACACACACACACACAGAGAGACACACACACACATACAAACACACACACACAAACACACACACACAATCACACACGCACACGCACACACACAAACACACACACATACACACACAAACACTTACACTCACAGACACACACACACATACACACATACACACAGACACACACATACACACTCAGACACACACTCGCACACACACACACACACACAGAGAGAGAGAGAGAGAGAGAGAGAGAGACACATACAAACACACACACACACAAACACACACACACACACACACACGCACACTCACACACACATATATACACACACGGAGAGAGACACACACGAACACACACATACACACACGCACACACACACACATATATATATATATATATATATATATATATATATATATATATATATATATATACACAAACCCTCACTCACACACAAACACAAACAAACATTTTTCGTGATGGCATGCTAAAATATAATGTTGATAATGCAAGATCTCACATGATTATTTCAGGTAAGATTTATATATAACGAGATACAAGACTTGCAAAATGATACTCAATCTTTTATTATTCTTGAAAGATTCATGCAAGATCTTGGGAAATAGCCGTTCGATTTTGATTTGACTGGGGGAATTTGAGTGTTCTGCTTGTATTATCTTTCCTGTGAACCAGATCCTAAAGCATAACTAAACTCTTTTTATATTTAAAACACTTTCTACTTTTTAAATAATTGGTAAATTCCCGGATACATTACTTTTTCCACGCGCCAGAACATATTAAACAGTAACGTACTATTGTAACGTACTTAATATACAGATTTTGCTTTCAGTAGCGTGAACTTTTTCTCCTGGTAGTCTTGAACTGATTCACTACTTTTTTCACGAGACTAACATATGCGCTGAATTATGCTTGATGTGCTAAAATAAGCCATCTTTACAGTCCAAATGCCGTGAAAATAGGCAACGTTGAGAACTGAGCTGCTCTGCGAGTGACCGGGTGCTGCGCTTGAGGATAATAGTATTACAATTGAAATCTTTCTTTAACCAATTTCTTTTTTGCTTTCGATACAATTTTTGCTTGATAATTGAGATTAATTTGTCGGTGGCAAATATACAAGAGTGAGAAAACTCGCAAGATCACACACACAGACACACAGACACACACATATACAAACACAGACACACACACACATACACATACAGAGAAACACAAACGCGCACACACACATACACACACACGCACACACACATATACACACTCAGAGACATACACGCACACTCACACATATACACACACACAAACCCTCACACACACAAACACAAACAAACATTTTTTGTGATGGCATGCTAAAATAATGTTGATAATGCAAGATCTCACATGATTATTTCAGGTAAGGTTTATATATAACGAGATACAAGACTTGCAAAATGATACTCAATCTTTTATTATTCTTGCAAGATTCATGCAAGATCTTGGGAAATAGCCGTTCGATTTTGATTTGACTGGGGGAACTTGAGTGTTCTGCTTGTATTATCTTTCCTGTGAACCAGATCCTAAAGCATAACTAAACTCTTTTTATGTTTAAAACACTTTCTACTTTTTAAATAATTGGTAAATTCCCGGATACATCACTTTTTCCACGCGCCATAACATATTAAACAGTAGCGTACTATTGTAACGTACTTAATATACAGATTTTGCATTCAGTAGCGTGAACTTTTTCTCCTGGTAGTCTTGAACTGATATAATACTTTTTTCACGAGACTAACATATGCGCTGAATTATGCTTGATGTGCTAAAATAAGCCATCTTTACAGTCCAAATGCCGTGAAAATAGGCAACGTTGAGAACTGAGCTCTGCTCTGCGAGTGACCGGGTGCTGCGCTTGCGGATAATAGCATTACAATTGAAATCTTTCTTTAACCAATTTCT
>NC_134468.1:25997559-26176823 GCF_964194025.1 Convolutriloba macropyga | reverse complement strand
CTCATTTTAGCATGACCACGTTTTTTCATGTTGAGGCCATGGCTTGGTGAGGAAAAAACAAATGACAGTGGCAAACCACCCCCCAACTTTTCCTACTTTTTCAAGTAATTTTTCTTCAAAATACAAATTGCCATATTCAGCGGTTCAAATTTCTTTCTAAAAATATATTTCAAAATACAGTTTTTTTGCAAAAAATGAGAAATATGTGTTCTGGTAAAAAACCTAAAATCAATGAAATCAAAAAATTCAAAATATCTGACCATTTTTCCTAGAATTGCTTCACATCGTCTCTGAATATTAAAAACAGATAGCATTTCAGGGCTATCACAACGGGCATAAAATTTGCAATGGAGAACAGTTTTAATCTTTGTTTAAATCTTCATATATATATATATATATATATATATATATATATATATAAATATCAAAACAAAAGTAAAAATTATTTTCGATTGCAAATATTTTATGCCCGTTGTGATAGCCCCGAACTGTTCTGTTTTCTTGTTGTTATATATATATATATATATATATATATATATAAATAAATATTTGTATGTGTATACATACATACATATATATATATATATATATATATATATATATACATATATATACTCATATATATTTAAACAAAAATTATTTTTTAATTCAACAAACTTTTTTCATACTTTTTATTGGAAATGAGCCGTTTCCATTTGTATGTATCAAATGAAAAGATCCGATGTTCTCGCTGTTCGGAAGTTTTCGAGGCAGAAAAATGGTAACAGTGAAAATGCTACTATATTTTTTTCTGAGCCGATTTTCAGTTTTTTCTCTCTTGGTTCTTCATGCCATTTAAGTATTTTTTAATTATACGTGACTGGAAATTTTTACAAGAGTTCAAAAATTTGTTATTACTATTTGCGAATTAGCAATCGCAAAAATTTTTGCCTGAACCGTTTTTTAGTTATATAAGTTTTAAGAAAAACTATTTAATCGGTATGAGGATGCTGATAACTTGCCGAGTAGCAAGATACACAATTTCTGTTGGAGATCTAGGCTATCAAAATAGCAAATTTTGAGCGGATAAACCATTCAACAGTCTCTTTTGAGTTCATCCGACAATGTTCTAAGTTCTAATCATTGTCTCAAGTATATTGATGATCCGAAGCCAGTTACCCATCCCGCTCAATAATCTGAACCAATATAATAGCATCATTGAAAACAAATCCCTACAAATTTGTAAAATTGATTTTTTTCTCTTTCTCATATCACTTACCGGTGAAAATTGCTGTGTTGCCGAATTAGCAGAATAAAACTGCAAGAATTATGCCTGTGTTTTCACAATTTCCTTGCAATCGAATGAAGGGTAAGAACTCGAATGGATATTTGAGAAAACACTACAACCCAATTAGCATTCAAAATATCGTGGGCGATGAATGGCAATTTAAATGTCAAAAAGGCCTCAAATACGCGAATGCGACCAATAATTCGAAGTTTTAGCAAATTTGAAGACGTATAAACAATTTGTCTTATTTAATAGCAAATGATAATTAGAGCTTTATCAGGTTCAAAACTGTAACTGATCGATATTTTTAGGAGTTAGAAAAATAGAAAGGTGGATGGATATATAGAAAGAACGTGATGAATTAAGAACAAGCTTTTGTTAAATGAAAAAGTGGTAGTGTGTGTTGGAATGGTTGAGCAGGATGAGTTAAAGCGTGT
Source organism: Convolutriloba macropyga (assembly GCF_964194025.1). Lineage (NCBI taxonomy): Eukaryota > Metazoa > Xenacoelomorpha > Acoela > Convolutidae > Convolutriloba > Convolutriloba macropyga. The sequence goes on along the minus strand of NC_134468.1, from coordinate 26,175,119 downwards.
GTTCTTTTCCCAGCGTTGATTGAATGTCTCCTCGGCCGCATTTATGGAGTATTAAGAAGGCAAACAAAAGGTAAAAAGGACATAATTTAGTATTCTTATTCTTCTTCCCATATCCCATTGAAACTCACTATCAGCAGAATTTCATTCTAGCCGAAACTGTGAAAACAACAAATATGGAAGACTAAACAATTACAGAACTTTTAAGTTGTTATCATACCAATTTGGTATTTGGAAATTTGAAATATTACGGACTAAAGACAAAAAACTATGAAAAAAAATCAATTTTTAACAGATTCAAGATATCGATTCATCTGTTCAATCGGAATTTGAGATTGTCTTATATAGAAAAGTTTTCATAATTATTTCACGTTATTTCGGTAAAAAGTTTTAGTAGGCTGCGTGGTTCTCGTCTGTTAAAAATCACACTAATCGGTTTATAGTTGCTGCAGTTTTCTTTCACTTTGCTGATTTTTCTAGTAATATCAACACAAACTATCTGGTTACGCAGAAAGGTGACGTACAAAACTGTAGTATTATGTGTACATTATTTTAGGAGCTGTTTGTAGTTCCTCTATTTCTGTGAAGTTCTGGTGCTCTAATGCCGACTTCAATTGTTTCACTATATTTTATTTATGGTCATTAATACACAATGTTATACTCTACTTTGAATTGCTCATCATCATAGGCTTTAAAATTAAATACCAAGGTAGAAAACTTTTAAAATAATGAAACGATGCAAGATTAAAGATATTCCCGTTTTTCTTCAAAATTTTTTAATAGAAAGTTGCTCATTGATGAATTTGCTTTTGATTCTTGTTGCACTTCAAAACAATGGTTTGAGAACTTATTTCGTTCACATCAGCCCGCGAGAAAGTTTTTTTTCAAGAACCATTTTCCTAAAGACTAAATTAAAAAGATAACTTTTTTGAATTCTTTTGGAATATTGTTTGAAATCATAATTGTGTCATATTGAGCCAACTTTTGGAACAATATTTTGCTTTTGCAGACGAGATTCGAACAGAATTTCTTTGATCACTGTTCGGCCAGCTGAGTAGATTGAGTTTTAGTTGAAATTGTAATTATAATAAACAAATTCCATTTCAATTAGGTTATTTTTCTTTCTGATTTCTTCTTTTCCGTTCTAATTGTGATTTTTCGACTGTGTGAATACATTTGTCCTCATCTGCTATAACAGTTTTGGTACATCAGTTTGCTGCTTCTATGCTTTTATGTTCTGTCCTCTAAGATGGTGGCGATCCGTACAACCAAGAAGCTTATTTCCTCCTCCGTCCACTATTAGCCGACAGGTGGTTTAGCCGACAAGGAAAAAATGGGAAAATTAACCAAGAGCCTAATTCTGATTGGTCGACAAAACTGATTGCTCAACATGTCATTAGTTCGTCCAACCATAACAGTGGTGTGTGGCTGGGCTGTCGGCTGAAATTCTCATTTTTTGGTTGTAGGCTAAGCCCCTGTCGGCCAATTGGGCAATCGCCGCCTCCTCCACACTTGAGAGACTGAAAAAGTGAGAGAGCAATTGGAATGAGGTATTAGTGAAGAGCAGTTTTATTACAATATACATATCAGCCACAATATACCATCACTATTTATTTCACCCCCCCCCCCTTACATTTTAAATTCCATTTAAAAGAGCGTCGCTGGACTTGCACCGACATCACCAATATCACCCTCAATATTAGGAGCTTGAGAGGTGGGAGGAAGGGGGGGGGGGGTTGGGAATTTGATGAAAAAGGGGAGAATTCAAGGGGAATAAATTTTATAAATTTAGCGTGATGGTATTAGCCACTGTTAGTGATTTATACAGCTGTATATAGTTTGTAACAATATATGACTATGCGGCTGAGGAATGTAAAGATAGGTAGAGTAAAACAAAAGACTTGATAAAATTTCACCGCCAGTATAGGAGAAGGAAATTAGAGAAATAATGGAAAAATTGTAGAGTATTTGTTATATATTTACGCTTCTGATGTGTAACTGTATCCTGAAAAGCAATCAGCAGTGACGTATAAGCCGTTCTCGCTCAAAACAGACAAGATGATCTTTTCAAAATGAGGCGCGCAAATCTGTTCGTCTATCAGTGCTTTTTTTTATCCCGTACCGAACACTAACTCTACACCAGTACTGGAAATAGTCTAGATGCAAGTCTATCTGCCTTCTTCAGTACTGGGAAAAAATGAATGGAGTTCCTACAAGTCAGAAAGTTTTGGTCAAGACTTGGGTAACACTTTCAAGTTTATGCCCAAATCATTTCAAAACTAAAGAAAGTATTTAAAAAATAATTAAAAATTGAGCCCTAATGTTAGAAGAAGCCCTGCAGAAAAATACTGTCTTCCATGTTTCTTACAATATTCTTGGAACACTTTTTAATTTTTTTAAAAAGCTGTATTACAAAATCATTGAATTCAAACTTGAATTTGAATTATTTGAGAGTGTTTATGTCATTTTGACTAAAAAGTCACTTGAAGGAAAAGTCAGTTCAATAACTGTCAATGATCGCTTTGAAGCATTAGCAACAGTATAAAAACTGTGATCAAATGTCTTTTTCACTTCGCTTTTAGTGTTGAGATGAAATAAATGGACTTGAAAGAGATTATTCGAATGCTGGCATTGATGAACACTCGTGCAAATATTCGAACCAAAGGTTTGAAGTTTTTGATTTTGATGAAAAGCTTTACTTTGTAAATGTGTTAAATATCGGATGGTCTCAACCGTTATATACACAAGGTCTGTGAAATGAACTAAGGCATCATTCCACTGAAGTTTACATTTGATTCTCGATATGTCTCTTTGAAAAATACGCGTCTAAAACAAAAAACTTAAAAGATGCATGGTTGCGTTAATGTCATATGAAGATATCCTAAAGAAACACATTAAAAAATGGTAAATCTTACCATCCTGACATGCCACATGGCAAGAAAAGATCAAGACTTGTACGAACATCAAGATCTTTGCATTGGTGTCAAAAAAGATCTAAAGGATTTGAGCACGATAACCAAATGTTGAAAATGATTTTCAATCTCCGTTTGTCTTGCACTAATTTTTGAACCCAATTTCTTGGGCTAAAGTGCGCTCTATTCGCGCGCAACCTTTTATCTGAGCAATTTCCAAAATAAAGTTGATGTTTTTAATTGTTTATCTGAAAAATAAAAAATAATTACTTTTTGTTCTTATTAAAGAAAATCTTTCTCTCAAATTTTTTTAATGTCAAACGTATTTCCCAACACATTTGAAAAGTGTGTCCAGTTCACAATCATTTACAGAAAAGTATTTATGTTCACATTAAAAAATTTTGCTGTTCGTTTTTGATTGAACGTAGGTTTTAGCGGTCGAAAGTGAATAATTAGGTTAGCAAAACTTAATATTGTGTTTCGCCTAAGTCGCCATTTGTTTATAGTAATTCTGTAATTCTGATTGAGTTAAGCAAACATTTTTTCATTGGAGTTGCTATCAGTTTTGCGCTTTTAGCCTCGCAACTATTTTTCAAAATAGCACAATACACTTTTCCCACATACAATTTTTTTAATTACTTTTTGATGATATACGCAAATTTTTCTCATATTACTAACATTAAAACATGGCATTTTTGCAAGTATATTTTGCAAATTCTGTTAAGCAAGACGTTTTTTCATCAAAGATACAAGAATAAATTTCATATTTGCTATATTTGCTTTTTAGATATCTTAAAAATAATTTCAAATATTAGCGTCTCGAAAACTGTTGCGGATTTTCAATCTATTTTTGTTAGGTCTCGTTTAGAAAAAAATAAGGTCCTCGCATTTCATTGAAGATCCGGTGAATCTATTTGGTGTTAATTTATTTGCTTTAAGCATTTTCATGACATCGAGTTTGGACCCATGATATCAAGACCCAAAAATTATAACACTTCAAGGGTTCATTTCCAGAACTTCTCAAGGATACCACTTTTGTTTAACCAAGCAAAAACAAAGAGGCTCGCTAATTGAATAAAACTCCAATTTCGTTGATAAATGTTGTTGGAAAAATTTAAAAAACCCGATCAAAACCAGGTTAAAAAAACCTCTTAACACAAGCAAAAGGGTTTGAGTATGAAGCAGCTAGGCCATTTTGCCTGTCAGATTAATTTGCGATTCAATAATGCAAATTATCACGGGGAAATTTTTTTCCAAATTTTTAACAATTTTTGAAACAAAAATAAGAATCTTTCGTTTTCAAATGGACACATTCAGAAGATTCAATTAGGCCTCTTAGTAAAACCAATTCGAATTGTCAGTAGTCAACATAAATGAAAAATTTTTTTGTAAACAACCAAATTTAAACAAAAAAGCAAAAAAGCAAAAAATCAAGTATATACAAAACTCGAAATCAACCAAATTTTACAAATTTAAATGGTATCAAATCTATATCTGTGACAAGTTATCATTTGAAGAAGAAATTTTAATTCAGATTTCTGTCATTATTGACTGATAAAGAAATTTAACGGCACACAGAAACCTAACGAAAAAGAGCCAGGACAAATTTTTCTAAAATAAAATGTAGTCTAGTCGGAAAAACTATAATTTATGAAATCCAGTTTTCATGAAATGCTTTTATTTTATTTTTTTTTCAATCATTGAGATTTTTGATTACTCAGACTGCTTTTACTGAAAAGTTTTTACTGAAACAAATGAATTGAAAAGAAAGAAAAACAACACAAAAGACATATTAGAAAGAATTATAACGCCTTGTTCTCGTTAATAAGACATCTCAATATTGGGTCTGAGTAATACAAAATAAGAAGAAGAGGATGATTAAAATCTACAAAGCTCTATTTGAAATACCTGGTGTCACAATCAACAAAATCAATAGTTGCCAACAGACCAATTCAAACAACATCAGTAACGCAGCATTACGATTAAGAGATGGCATGGATTAGACTGACTCAGCATTTATTAGTTTGTAATTGAAACTTGATAGATTCTTCGAAAAAACAGATGCGTATACAAAATAGCTAGGAGTATTGAGATCATTTTTTTTTGTTTTATTAGTACAAAAACTAGAAAACATAGAATGAAATGCAATAAATCAAATTAAGTACAATGTTGCAATACTTTAAAGGACAAATATGATATCAAGTCAGAAAAATTCACAGATTTCAATCTGAAAAAGCGGAAGAAATGCGGCAAAAACTCAACAAAGTTGGTCTTAAAAATCGAAAAACCAGTTACAAATTGAGAAAATATCAAAAACGGAAACCGATAAAAACAAGCAGAGACTTTACGCCTGAAGCATGTGAAACCTCTTGTTGATGAGAATAATTTACAAGCCGTCGAAACATATTGAAAAACAAAATTATTTGTTAATGTTTCCAAAAAAAAATTTAAAACTTTTCACTCTCAAATGGACACGTTCAGAAATTTCAAATGTGCTTCCTTGTAAAGGCAGTTGTTTTTTTAAGCATTCAGACTAAATAAAAGGTACAATAAAAAACAACAAACTTAAACCAAAATAGCCAAATGAGTGAAAAACCAATTGTAGACAGAACTAAACTAAAAATTTCGTCAATTTTTTATCAAAATAAATGTCGAAAAATTTACATCTATGACTAGCAATCAATTGAAGAGCACAATTGGATTAAAATAGGCCTCATTATTAACATAATAAGATTTTAATAAATGAGAAGGAAACACGATCAACAAATGAGGTCAGAACTCAAAAGTCAGTCATTTTTTGAATTTATTAATTCTCCAGTCAGAACAACCAGTAGCAATGAACTCAATTCATTGAAAAAATTCCGATGTTTAACAACCGAAGTTATTGAGATTTCTAATTGCTGATCTTTGAAAAAACTACAGAAAAATTTTTTGGAATCAAAACTCTAAAATTTACTCTAGTTTTACTAAAACAAATGGAGTGAAAAATTTCAATGCCAGAAACTAGAAACTGAGAACAATATTTAGGATGGCGTGGGAGCCTCAATGAGACCTGACGGCATTCGGCATCAGTAACAATACAACATGAGGACAAAAATTTGACAAAAACTTACAACAATTTATTAAGAACTATTAGTGTCAAAACTAACTGTTTTGGACGGATCCACCCGGAGCAGGCAACCGAGTATCATACGTATTAATATAAACACTGATAAGCTATATTACATATGTATAAACTCCTTTTAGAATGAACTCTCGTTGTTATGTAAGATTTATATTGTCACCAGTAGGTGATAACGTTGTTGTAAGCTTGAGTGACAGCTTTGTAAAGAACCTTTGAGCAGTGCCAACTGGTACCAAGTCTAAATCGCAAAGAGTGATATAGCTATAGCGCAGTTCTGCCTTTAGCGAATTAAAGATAAGTTGCTAATTCAAGTTTAACACTTGCTCTTTTCGTGATCACAAGATAGCTCATTTAACATGGCGCAGTCAGCAATGGCTCCATCTCTACTGAAAGTTCACTTTTTCAGGGATAAAGGACATCAACCAGAAGTAGACTGGGACAAATGGCTATCAACAGTTAAATTAGTCATAATGGTTAAAGACAACATTCAAGTCGAAAAATTATTACAACCAGAACCGGCAAGCGAAGATTTGGATTATCCAGCCCAACCACACTACGAACCACCACAGTCAGATGAAACAACTGCCGAAAAAAAGCAACGCGAACAACCGAACCAAAAACGAAGAACCGACTGGCAAAAAGAATGTAAAGAAAGAGAAGAAAAAGGACCAATGATAGACAACACACCCTGGGACGAGGCAGACAACAACGCCAAAAGCCTCATCTAGCTTTCACTAGGAGCACAAGCCACAAACATCCTTCACTAGAGATTCCCACACACAGACTTACAAAAATGCACAACAGATGCACTAGACGAGCAACTAAAAGAAGCATTCACACAAACAAGAAACGAAACATTTGACAGATTCCAGTTTTTCAGATGTCAACAAAAAGAAGGTCTCTTGGTTCACTCTTGGATAAAAAACATGCAGCACTATGTAATTGGGAGCATTTAGAAGAAAGCCTCGTCAAAAATCTATTCATACAAGGAATGAAGAACCAACAAATCCAAATGGATCTACTATCTGAAGACAGGACACCAAGTGGAACACTGAATTACTCACTAGCAAAAGAAAGGGGTCAAGCCAATCAACAAAAGATGAACAGCTCACATTCACCCATCCACGCAGATAATCAATGGTTTGAAAAAGTACAATATGTCAAGAGATAAAACAGAAGCGCAATACACCCCACAGACAGGGCAAATACAAAACTGCCGAAGATGCGGTAACAAATTTCTACAAGGACACCAGAACATATGCCCTGCCAAAAACGAAGCATGCAGAATATGTAAAGAGATTGGTCACTTCGCAAAACTATGCAGATCAGAAATGCCACCACGCCCAACATACATACCACTACAAAAACGACAACAAAACCAACACAAAACAATCTGACATACCGAAACATAAAAAATTGCTATTTAGACAAGAAGAGAAGACTCAAACAGCCATTGTTGAATGCCGAATCAATACGGAACATCATGACAGATTCGCAACCCGAACTAGACATCCGTTTCAACGAGGAGCTACCTGAGGAAGATTCGATATCCGACAACTCTACCCTCCAAAACGTCAAAACGAAGGCTACAAAATGTAAGCATATATCACCAATAAAAATAATACCTGACAAGCTAATGGTAACATTAGTTAGTACGAAACAAGTCGCACGAAAAACACTTTCAAGTAGAACAAATTAACCGCGGGGCACACCAAAACCATTATGGAATATAATACCTGATTTAAAAACCACAAACAATTCCCCAACAACAATCACATTAGACACACACCATCGTAAAAACACAGTAATCAGAAAAAACGACTTAGCTATCGTCAATGAAACAAAACCAAGACTAAGGCTTTTTGTAGCATGTTAAACCATACGGGAATACAACAGAAACCAAGAAAAATTAAAAAATTTTTGTTAACAGAAAAGAAGGCGAACAAAGAGTCCCAAAACAGACAACAACCAGCAGAGTGCATTTCCGGACCATCCACCCAATTGGATCAACCTGGACTAAGCTCAACAACACATTGGGCCCAACCTGCGAAAAATCCGCGACCACAGCGAAAGCCTCAACAGCCCAAAAGAAAAGGGACAGCCCGGACAAAGAAACAACGAAGTCAAACAAAGAATTTGAACAACGCTCGAAGGAGGCGGCGCTAGCAAAATCGAAGCTAGAGAAGGCAAAACAAAGACAAAGAGACGGACAAAACTAACTACTCATCAAACTGGACACAACAAATCTGCACGGCAACAAATCGGTGGAAGTTATTAACCTCGCATCGGACTCCACCCAAGGAAGCCCACTAACAATCTTCACCTCTGATGATCCAAACTTTTTTATGTCTACCCCAGCGAACAAGCGAAGCAACAGCCCAACAAAGACCAACAAAAAGATAGACAAAATCATAAAAAGGATCTCAAGCTCGCCCAAGAAACATCCAGCAGAACCCGAAACAAAACAACCCATAACCGTAATACCAGCCTCATCATCAACACCAATTGGTAGCAACAACATCAACACACCACAGCAATTCAACTCAGAACAAACATCGGTACCAACTGGCAACAACAACATCAATGCACCACAACAAACGAACATAGAACAAACATCTACACCAACTGACAACAACATCAACGCACAAAAGGAAATCAACAAAGAACAAACAGACGCACCCGACGAAAAACCAGACACAAACACAAAACAAGACAACATACACACTGAAGAAGGACAAAAAGATGACTATTCAAGGACAAGCTAAATATCGTCGTTAAATATGGCGGATATAGAAGCGTTGATCAAAATTTTTCACTAGTCAAAAATCAAAGAAGGAGTGGAAGTGTGGTGGACGGATCCACCCGGAGCAGGCAACCAAGTACCATACGTATTAATATAAACACTGATAAACTATATTACATATATATACTCCTTATAGAATGAACTCTCGTTGTTATGTTAGATTTATATTGTCACCAATAGGTGATAACGTTGTTGTGAGCTTGAGTGACAGCTTTGTGAAGAACCATTGAGCAGTGCCAACTGATACCAAGTCTAAAACACAAAGAGCGATAAAGCTATAGCGCAGTTATGCCTTTAGCGAATTAAAAAGATAAGTTGCTAATTCAAGTTTAACACTTGCTCTTTTCGTGATAACAAAATATCTCATTTAACACTAACAAATCTATTTGGTGCCCGTAGACCAATTCATTTGACATTATATAGTCACAAATGTATCAAATACCTCGCAATTAGTATACTTCGCCCAAAAATTCCTTGAAGAAGAAAACCAAATCAAAAATCAAATGGCAATAAAAAGACAAAAAAAGGAAAAACGGCTCGAGTCCAATAATCCAGATCCAAATGCAAATTTGTTTTATTCCAAGAAAACCACGATGAGACAAAATATAAAATCGACATAGTATTATGGTTACAGAAATGTAAATGGTATAATGGCAACGTAATTGCTCTAAAGTTAAAGAAATATTCCATAAAAGGTCAAAAATGTGAGCAGAATCAGCATTTGAAGTTTTCACAAAACCTATAAACCTCGATAACTACTCCCGGACCTAACGGCAAGTCAAAATTAGTACTGCGCACAAAAAATTGCAGGTCTTATATCGGAACTGATTCAGAGCTATGATCATGTCACTTTTCACACTTGTAAGTCTAAATGCAAGTCTTGGCCAAGACGTGCAAGTCTTAGTGCAAGTTTTTGTTAAGATTTGGCACGTCTCTAAAAAGTCAAAAATAGCCGAAAAAAACGTCAACAAATAGCAGGAAAAAATCGAGAATAGCAAAAAAACGTAAGAGAAAACAACCCCTCTGTCAATTGTTATCAGTTGGTATCAGTTTTCGGGCGCCCCGAGAAGTTGCATAAAAATAATGCAAAAATCGTGGCACGTTATAAATTTTTCGGAATTCAAAATTTTCACACGAAATTTTTTGAAAAATTGATTTTGACCTCGGAATCAGCTTGCAAGTGTAATCCAAGTCTTAGAAAAGACTTGTCAGACTTGCAGACTTGTTTTCAGACATGCTCAGTACTGATATCACAGCACTTGTTTTCGGACATACAGTGATATCTGCATGTAGATTTGCATTTAGACTGGCCCAGTACTGATTTTGACTTGCTGTTCAGTCCGGCCTCGAAAAAGACAAAATTTTGAAAAAAAAATTATTTCACACTACGCTTGAAGGGCTTTCTGGTGATACTATTCACAACTCTCTGCAAAAAAATATATTGATCGGCCGCAATGGACTGAAGAAAAACTCCAGTTCAGCATATAGTTCTTCCTCCCACAAGTGGGGTCGGAACAAAAATAACGATATTTGGCTGAACAAAAAATGTCTCCACTGGCATAATGTTCTAGACTGCAATTAATGCAGATTTCTGAGTGTAGAAACAATTATGATTCAGGTTTCAACGAATTTGTAGTTGGCGGAAGACAATCAACTAGGCAAGGTTATGGCTCGTTATGAAAAATCTTTAGGAAGATCCGAAACAACCACTATCTATGGTATATCACCCCAATTGAATTGCAACATTATTCTGGTGTCATGGTTCCCACGCATGAGTGGACCACGTTTGTTGAGATATCTGGTTTCAATGTCTTTAGCCTCAATAGTTAGTTTCAAGTGCCGTTGGCTGTTCTGATTTCTGGGTTGTTACAGAAGTGATGTTTGAAATAACATTATGTGAACATAATAAATTTCGGTATCTAAATTCATGAAATAAACAAATGCATCTGGCGTGTCTGTTTCCATTGAAGGTCGTCCAACTCTAAATAGATTGCTATAGCAAAACAACTCAGAATTTAGCAAACAATCTGCAGTATTTAACAATAAAGATATAATAGTAACCTACATAGACACAAAACATTTGCAGTTATAATTGACGTTTTGTTCCCGAAATCCCACCACGAGAATACTAGCTGCTTTTTTATTTATTGTTTATAAATTTAATCAGTTTTTTATTTGTGATGAATGAGATACCTTTTTCTCTTCAATTTTCACAGACTGATCAAAGTTCTGATGATCCAAATTTTATGCCCGGTATATGTTACGTGGCTCCATTTGGGTGCAATCACTGGAATTACACAACAGCCAATAACATCTACAACCAGAGTAATTATTTTTTTGAAATGGGACAATGATTCTTGCACTTTAGTTTCACGGAGGAAACCTTTTACCTTGAGTCTATTCTTTGACCGATAAAAAACATAAGAATGATAATTTGTCCAAAACCATATCCAATTCAATTTGATTTTTATTTTTAAAAAAGTCCTTTATGTTGCAGCACATTAAGCGAGGAGCGGATACCGAAAAGTAGAAACTCCATAATTATTTTACACAAATAAGATTCAACAGTAAATGACAGAATTGACTGGACAGTCATATACTGTTGTCTTTTTATCAGCCACCAGCATTCTGAGAGAGAGCTCAAAATTTGTTTCGAGACCACGCTGTCTTTTTTGCAAAAATGCCACCAACTCTTCCAGTTCTTTTATAGTCATATGTTTTTGCTTTTCTCTGCCTATCCGACACAAAATAAGAGTTATCATTAAAAAAGGTTTTTGAGATAAATCTTAAATTGAAAATTTGTTGTCTGTCAGGTATGCTAAGTCACTTTCAAAAATTTTGTGTAGTCAATTTATTCTGTTGAAGAAGAAGCCCTTTGAGCCCGAATCTCAACATTTAATTAGGAACAGCAGAAAACAAAGAAGAAAGTGTTCTCTATCTGACAATCCTATACAATTTTCATGCAAAACAAAAGTTTTTTTTTGGGAAACTATCGTAAGTTACTTTGAAAACAGAAAAAAAATCAATTTACTCGTTCGATTTTATTCAATTTTTACTGTATTCTGTTTGCAACATCTATAATTTGAACGCAACCCCAATACCAAAGTAAAATACCCATAGGCATTTGACCGCTAATTAAGTTGGCATTCATGCAAAATCTCCAATTTGAGCTGCTAATTTTTGTTTAGCAATAAATATCGTCAATTACCTTCTGACATTGCTTGTTCATGTCTGGTTTCAATTTTGAGTAAATTATAAGTTAAAGGAACAAAAATTAGTTCAAGTCAACGGAACTAAAATATGGAATTCAAAATTCATTCTGGACTGAGTTCAATTGTGCATTTTGTTTCTTGTTTAGATACTACTCAGATATGTCGAGTTTTAAATTATATCCCAAAGAGTTTTTTTGTTTTAAAACCAGTAAAGTTATCACAAAATTACTTTCTAAAACCTTCTGCAAAAAACGTAACCAGAAAGCTGGGGGAAAACATTGAAAAACTGATAAAAAACATATCAAAATGCCACACTGTCAGAAAAAGGTTTTTATTTACAATCTTATGCTCTAAAAACAATCTGAAAAAATTGATTCAAAAAGGTGACAATTTCGTTGTTTTTACTGATTTGGACTGATAAATTCTACCACTTTTATTTGATTTTCGAGTTCTCTCGAAAAATATTCGAAATGCGTGAACAGACCTCGGGAAAGGAGTCAGATAAATTGAAGTAATAACTTGAAAGGTTTCAGCAATAAAATTATACCAAAATTCCCTGTCGCTAACCAACCATACCACTTGTGATAGAATAAGACTCAAACGCTCAAAAAATGCCGGTTGTTATTTAAAAAAATATAGTCTCTAACTGTCATAAAAGAAATGAGTCGTCAACAAAGATAAAATATTGTGTGTCTTCAGGCCGTAATATACCACGCCGCAGTTTATTTAACACGTTTGAATCATTAGAACCATCGATATCATCGAATTAATAGATCTCCAACCTTTTTAGAGAAAATTTTGGCTGTTTATTGAGGCATATGAAGATCAATTGTTGAAAGTTTGAGTGATCTTTGAAGTTTAATAGGGGAAAAAATCAATCTCACTTATGTTTGCTGCGTAGAAATGAGGCTGCATGCTTGAAACAGTTAAGTAATTTTTTCTATGGTCAATTGGGCTAATCAGTTTCTTTGTCAATTTTTATTACATGGTAGAACAGTTATTTCAACAAAAAAGGTGAAACAAATTTGAAAAGATGATTTACATGACGAGCACATGACTTTTTGAGACACAAAGTTCGAATTATGTCTGGATCACATTTTTTTATAAATTGTTGTCAAATAATGCCCCAACTGCAACCGTTCATTTGGTTATCCATCTGATTCAACAAATTGTTGTGTTTTCGTCATTAAACCAGGCAGTTTTATCTGTCAGTTTTTTTTTAAAAAAGCGATCAATTGAGCAGAGACCCTATATGCGCTCTCTTTATTGCCTTAAAGTTAATTGATATAAAGCTGCCGGAATCAATGTTTAGCATATGATGTATGAATCCACTGATTCTTGTGGACTATCATGCATTTTATAAAAAGATCGAGTCTTCTCAATCTGTGACGGGCGGAGATTTTGTAAACTATATTTCCATCTGCTGCACAATGCAATGCGCGAAATTTTTTTTTGTATTTTGTCAGGTATCCTTATTGAGTATTGTTGATGCTTGTTTTCAGACTCCTTGCTGAGTAATGACATCCTTTGTCGTAAGAATTTCTACCACAATTTTTTTAACAGTACTCTTCACAAATGATAACATAATAAAAACCTTGATTGAGACACTGAAAAAGCATGATGCATTGTTCTAAAAGTCAGGAGTCAGGGATTTTTTTACTTTTAGCGACAGCCTCAGATGAAAAGTTAAATGTTAACATGATAAGAAAAAAATTTTCCGATCCTTCTCAGATTTCTTAGCGATAACGATTGACGAAATAACTTACTGTTAGTTATGTCGTTCTATCTCCAGATTACACTAAATGTAAGAAGCCCTGGTGGGGGTTAACACGAAAGTGTTTGTTGCAGATAAAATTCAGCTTAAATTCATTTTAACCAGGAGACAGTCTTACATTACTTTTCTTTTGTTAAGGTTTTTCAAAAATACTCATAAGATAAATATTTTGAGTGGCATTTCAGCGGACCTGAACTGGGCCAGAGTTGGCAACTATGTGAAGGTGACAAAGCGGCTTCTCAAGGGACTGGGGTTAGTAATTTCTATTTTTCCACATGTTTCAATACACACCGATTATTGCATAATGTTGTCAGAAGCAAACAGTAGCCATCTGATACATCTGACATTTTGTGTTAAAAATTAACGTACATTGTAATAAAAATGAACAAGAACAACTATGGAAAAAGTAAACTAAATCAGTAGTTTCACATGGCGCAAAATTTATAATAGCGAGCGCTTTCATTTTTGCTACTTCATAGCGGACGCACAACTGGTCTGACTTGTAATTATTAGCAGGCGAGCAAATTTACTCAGATTAAGTGAAGTCGGAAAATATTGGAGCTGTAGCTTCACAAAAAGTCACACTATTCGTTTGTTTTTTAAGAGAATAAAATGCTATCTGGAAACTGAGAACGATCCTATTAGGTATCATGAAAGTCCTATCACTGAGAGATGAAACACCTAAGAGGATCGTTCTCAGGGAAATATATATATATATATATATATATATATATATATATATATATATATATATAGATGTAACTCTTAATTGCCCTCATGAGGGGGGCACTTAAGAGCTAGATCTAAATATTTCTTCCTCAAATACCAACTCACACTTGGTTACGGTTGTTAATTTGAGAAACATGAACAAAAACATCAAAAGAGTCACAACTTTAGATTCGTCATTGAAAATGAAATTTATTTGGTTTCAATGCTTATTACATTAGCAAATTAAACTTACTGGCAGTTAGTAAAAAAAGTTTCTTTCAGGCGCTGAATTTATATTAGAAGAAAAATAAAACTTTTCAAAGCTGTATATCACTAACTATTAGCAGTGTCATGTGTCCATACTGCCCTGATTACTCTAACCGATATTATAGGTTTCCTGGTATAATTTATCAGAATAAATTCTCTTTAACAAAAAATTTTGATCAATTCAAAATTCTTAATAGTCAAACTGAGGTTAAGCTAGTGGCAATCTGCCTCACTGAAACCTGGCTAAAATAAGCTTCGATATCAATTGTTTTGCTCTACAGAACTACGTCGAGATAGAAACATCCAACAGAAAAAAAAGGAGGTGGTGGTGGTCGTATTTTTGTTCACAAAAGAGCAACAAAGAAGAGAATCGCATCATTTGATACAAATAATCTGCAAGCTATTAATTTCGAGATTAACACTTGCGGTAAAACATACTTAGTGACTTGTATATACATTCTGCCCAATGCTACAAAAGCAGAAACTTTTGGAAATTTTTCTTCCTATATTGATCAATTAAGTATATCACCAAAAAATCTGCATATCGTTTATGAGGACCTAAATGTTAACTTTTTGAAGAAATTGGCAAAATCAACCCTGATAATAAACCAGATGGAAATGAATGCTTTGGCCCTTGTGGACACTCAAACTCCAACGCTCGAAACAGTTACAAGAAAAACTTGTATTGCCTCTTTTACAAATATCAAATCAAAAAGTTTTACTGAGAAATCTAAAATCATCAACCATTACACGTTGGGGCTACAGTTTGTAAAGGGAAAAAACATACTGAAAGTTTTCAAGTACTGACAAGAAATAGGAGTAAACTAGACGATGATCATCTCCCCAGTTAAATCAACTCTTCTCGTCACAAAAATTTGAATCAAGGAGCGGCAAAGTATTAACTAATATTAAGTAATACTAACCGGTGTGCAGATATAGTAGATCAAAAACTGGTTCAGACACTCACTTTTTTACCTCTTAAGCCATTGAAACAAGAAGCCGAAAAAGACTGTGTTGATAGATATATATAAAAAATGTTCAGCTAAAAAAACCAACTCTTGAAGTGTTACGTAACAACAAAATCTCAAAGTGTAAAAGAAGTATAAGAAAAGCAATTAAAATTGTTCAGGAAAAAATTGCAAGAGATAATCAAATTTCATGAAAAGCAAGTAATGACAGAAGCTGGAAACAGAAACTGAATTTTTTAAACTTCGTTAACGAAGTAGTCAACATCAATGGAGACAGAAAAACAGTAGAAAAGAACTTTGTTGAAGATCTTGATAAGTTCAACAATTTTTTGCTACAATAAGAGCTAACTTAGCAAAAAATTTTTTTAACCAAATTTGACACAAATAACAAAACAAACAACTTCTGTGTTGTTCAGGAAAATTGAAATAAATGAAGGTACTGGGGCTATTGCTAAGACGAAAAAAAAGTACGGCACAGATTTCTATAATTTAAACTACATCTTTATCAAAGCTGTATCGGCAAGTGTTCCCCGTTTCTGACGAAGCTTTTCAACAACTTTTTTGAGTAGAGAATTATTCCGAGTCGCTTCACAAAAGCATCTATGACATCACTTCAAAAAAGACGAAGAAGAGTAAACCAGAGAACTACGGACCAATCTGATTGTTACCCATTATTGGCAAAATAATCAAATTCCTAATATTCGATAGATTTAGAAACTATATAGAAAAATTCAAAACACCCAAAGTTTATCAATTTGGATTCAGATCAAAGCATAACACTACTGACGCAATTTTTTCCTTATTAGAGGATAACAGAGTAAATAAACAAACTAAAGCAAATGAAATCAAAGTTAGTTTTCTGGACTTGAAAACAGTGTTTGATACAGTAGACTACCACGTTCTCCTAGAGATACATTCAGAATATGGATTGAAGAGTAAAACTTTGAGCGTAGAATCTTCATGTCTGCACGACAAAAAACAGGTGGTAGAAGTGAATTGAAAGACTTCGAAATCTAGAGAAGTGTCCTTTGGAGTACCGCATGGTTCCATCCTTGGCCACTGCTGTTCATTCCTTTTATAAATTACCTTTCATGTAAAAACGCAGGACAGATTGTCTTTTTGCTTTCGAGGTCGTTTTAAAAACCACGAGAACGCAAAAAATAGCCGGCATCTTTCGACTTTGAATGATGTTACACATTGGCTAGATCAAATTAAACTAACCTTCTATATAAAATATAAAATTCAACGTCTTGAGGGGAAAAAGCCAGTAAAAAGGGCTGTACATAATACGTGGAAAATGTGAAGAGTTTCAAATATTTAGGTTTTTCAAGTCATCATTCTAGATCACCGCTGAAATTTTGTCGAACATGGCAGTAATATCCAGAAAAAACAGAACCAGTTCACTGCTATCTTTTATCGTTTGCGAAAATTCTTAGAGGTACCGCATATGATGAGAGTTTAACAGGTATATGCACAGCCAGTCATACAGTACGGAGAAAAGTGTCCTGTGGCCTATTGATAACAAAGTAAACAAATTGCTGAGAATAATCTTTTTTAAGAAAAAATTTGATTCAACTACAATTATACGCGAAGAGAGCAACGTTTACAGCACACAAGAGCTTCATATTTTCGAATTGCTAGAGTTGCTGATAAAAGTGATAAGAAATGCAGTCAAACGACTACAACAAGCAATCGGAGAAAAAGAGCTGATTAGATAAAGTTTGATTGATTGTGAAAATAGAAAAAACACCTTAAAGCTGGTTACTCTACACTAAGTAACTGCCCAATCTCTGTAAGGTTGCGGAAACAATGCAACTGCTTGCTTACTTTGGACCCTATTTTTGTCAAAAGTCTAAGAAAATGGAAAAAAAACAAGCTATTTTTTTTCTGAAAATTTCCTTTGAAAATCCTTATGTTGTTGGTTGTTTAATAATAAAAACAATAATTTTGGCTGATTGGGGCCATGAATTGTTTTAAGCTATCTAGTGTCATTTAATTGCAAAGAATTATGTTTTACTTTTATTTGAAGATTTTTTAGACACTTAGTAAGTACTTTTCGCTGCTTTAATATAATAAACTGTGTTTGTTTCTCTTCCCCACAAAGCCGCCTGAAAACGATCCACAGGGGTCAATGGTGTCTTTTCGGAGCGCATCTGAAATTTAAAAGTAAATAAATTATGTAAATGCCCATTTGTATTATGCGTAATCCGTAAACAGTTTTTATTTATAGTTTCTAATTTTTGAGTTTAAGGGATTTTTTGGTTCCATTTTTTTACATCTGGGAACGTAGGCTACTATTTGGTAAAATAACAGACAATTTCTGAACCAGGTAATTGTGAGAGCCCCCAATTGCAACAAAGTGACTTTATTTCTTCCCAGTAAAATTTTGGAAAGTTTATGCTCTTTGCTATTTTTATCTACGCACTCTAAAGAATATGATTTTGAAATGAAGTGACAATTTTGTTTCTGTGTTTTTTCATTTTCTCGCATTGATTTTAAATATAGAGATCATATATGACCAATAATAACATCAGGACATAGAGTGTATACTTACTTTATCTTTAATTTCGCAAAAGTTCTCTTGTATGCCTGATGGAAAATATTAATTGTGCTATGAGCTACGTGGGGACTTTTGAGTCAAATTTTCAAAAGTTACTCGGAATCCAAATATAGCTCATTGCACAGTAAAGTTTATTTTCCCAAATTTCTTTACGTTGTGCATTTAAAAGTACTGAACCCCATACTGTTTGTTTCTGATTGTCGCATCAACCACCACCTAGGCCAGAGTAATGATATAAACCGACTGTACTTATATAATGATAATAACAAATATTACTGTTATACTCATACACAATGAGTATAGTCAATTGAATCGCAAATGGCCTTGCAAGTACTGAGATAGGCACTTGCGTCGCGAATGGCAGGTTTAGTTGTTACTTTCAACTAAATTCTTTCTAGATTGGGCAATCGCGGTGCGATTGACTCTAACTGAACTACTCAGTTAAAACGAGAAGTATTTTGCAAGGATTAAATTAAACTGAGCGTTAGCGCTGCAAATTGGAGAATGAAAGTTAGTGATAATACAGATTATGAAAGAAAGTTTGTTCAGGTTTTAATCATACATAAAGGAAGCAAAGTTTGATTTGTTTACAACGTGAATGCACATATATCCGGTACAGACAGGATGAATGGACTTAACTGCTAAAAATGGGAGGAAGTATATAGCACTGAACTAAAAATGGCATTCGCCCTTCAAAAGGAACTTACAACAATAAATTAGTTTAAAATACGGATATGGATACATGAAGGGTATCCATTGCCGTATGACATTTCCCCCTCTCGGGGAAAAATTAATTTACTAGAATAAAATCAGAAAATTAATAAATATTCACCGGTTAGTAAGTAATAAAATATTAAATAATAGATAGAATAAAAGTTTATGAAAGTTTTCTTTATCGAAGATCACATGCTGTCGCTATTTTCAGCATTTTCAGCCTGGAGAACTGTCATCTCCCTTGGTTGGTTTTTGCGAGTACTCATCTCCTTCATTTGACCCTCCCGCAATGCCAGTGTCTTGGTAATTAGTGTAACCTTCTGTGTTACAGACTTTTTCGACAATTGTTTGCGATTTTTGGGATTTCTTTTTCAATGTCCTTTTGCTTTTTCTAATAGAAGACGTATCCGAATCCGATGTATCACTGACCTTGATTTTGCGTTTTGAAGTCTTCCGCAAGATGGGTGTAGGTTGTTTTTGAGCTGAGGAGGTTGTTTGTGTTCCAGATGGCCCTGCTATATCAGACGATACCACTTGCGGCGCGATTGGACTGAAATTTAATATTTGTGTAAGGTCGGGTCGATTTTGGAATGCCTCATCCTATTTCGGGTTTCTTTTTGGTACTCTCATCTTCAATGATCTTGCGACATTGCTAGCTGTAGATATACAAGATCGTGCCGACGAAGCGACACTTACATCGTCTGTGTTTTTTCTGTTTCGCTTTATCTTTTTCTCTCCAGTATTTTTTCGAAAAAGATCTTGTTTCTGTTGTTGAATTTTTTGTTCGAGAGTTTTTTCGTTTATTTTCTTTGGGCATCGGTGTATGTACTGTGCTAAAGTTGTTTCTCGTTCAGCCCGCGTTCCAAATTTGGCGATGTCAGAATTCCTGACCCGTACTTCAGGTTTGGAAGGTTCTTTGATGACACTCGTCGTTGGGCTTATTTTGCACACTGTACTGCCAGGTGCTAATACTTCGTAGAGGCCGTCCAAGTTTTTTTTGGCGCTGGTTCTCATGTATTTTGCGGGCCAACTTCACTTGTACGCTTCGTTCGGAGCAGGGAATTGCACGGTGGATGACATCTGGCTTTATAAAACGATCTTCCCCGTCTTTCCTTTTCTCTTGTTCTGTTCTTGCGCGGGTACTTGCGGCGCAAATGACTCGCTCAATTTCCGTGTCGGAACAAAGAGCTGTATCCGCCCGCTGTTCATTTGTAAGATAGGAACGACCCGGGATTGTATCCTCGTCTAAATAATAATTAATTATTGCATTATAGTTGAGATTTTTACTATCAGATTTAATTGTAATATTTGATATAGGTGTGTTACATTTTCTACCGAAATGTGCCTCAAAGGGCGTGGTTGTGATTGTTTTTTGTAATGATATTCGGAGTCGTTGTATTATTGCTTTGAGTGAATTTTCTAAATTAAATTTTTTATTTAATTGTGATTTCAAGCAAAATAATTGTCGTTTAATTGTTTGAATGATACGTTCTACTAATCCGATTGCTCTATGGTCATTTGCAGGTGCATATATAGGTGTAATATTATTTTTGGTACAGAATGTTTCAAACTTCTTTCCTGTAAAACATCTAGCTTGATCTAATTTAATAGTTCTAGGTACTCCATGATGATATATATAATTATTTAAGAATTTGATTACATTTGGACCTGATGCGTTATTTACTATTTCTGCTGTGGGATATTTAGCTTATCTATCTATACTAGTAAGAAAATATTGCTCTATTCCTTTCTCATTTAAAATTGGGCCACCAAAATCTAATTGTATTTCGTCATTTGGTTCACTACATTTAGGTAGAGGTGTCCATTTGCGGTGCGAAATCGCTGATTTTAGATTCTTACCAATATCCGTGCAAGCTTTGCACTCACTGGCTTTTGCCAGAATGTCTCTGTGGATGTAGGGCCACCAGATATTTTGAGCTAAGGAAAGCATAGCGAAACTGCCTGGGTGTGTGGAGTGTATGTCCTCCAACACCGCATCTTTAATGGATTTTGGGATCGCAATTCTTTCATCTGGGCAGACACACCCGTGCTTCACGCTAAGATCTCTCCAATATGAAAAGAGATAGGGACTGATTTCTTGTAGTCGTTCTGCATCATTTCGAAGTACACAGTCCCTTACTTCTTTCAATATCGCGTCTTTTCCAGTCAGTATTGCTAGAAATTTCCTACTGAACACTTTATTGAGGGTCTCGGTGAACATTATGTCCTCAGCTTCGTCTATCATACTACCAGTTGGGGTTTCAGTATGAGTTGTTGCATTTGATTCGGGTGTTGAAGGTGTTGTGTCGGAGAACGTTACTCTTGCTTTAGTAGGGGTCGATTTAGAGCGGGTTGCTTTAGCTTTTGACATCGTGCTGAGACTATTTACTGAATTATTTGATATGAGAGGTTTATTGAATTTACTCACAAAGTAGTGTTTCTTAGGCAGAATTTGGGCAAAAAGCGAGTGATTTTTGGGTGAGTGGTATTTATACTTGGGTATTTGTGTTTTCGCGCTTAATTTAGTGTTGTTAGGTGTATTACTTGACTTATTACCATTAATAGGCGTCATTAAGGATAATTGTTCAGATTGTTCACATTCTTTACTGTCTAAGATTTGCACCTCTTTTGCAGCGAATTTGTTATTGGAATGTGAATTATTTACTTTACGGTGATTTGGTACAAATTGTAATTTTGTAAATTTAGGTGGCATTTGCGACGCAAATGGATGTACAGAATACGGATTAAGTTTAGAATTAGCATGTGTTAATTGCGGTGCGAATGGAGGTTTCAATGGTGGAATGGTTAATTGTGATGCAGATGCTTTATCGCAATTAGTTGAATTATTACTTTTTGGTATGGTTAATCGCGATGCAAATGGTTGTGTAACTATTAGTGAAGGCAAATTCGACTTTAATATGTTCCTAAATTTTGTAGTTGCAGTTTGTCTATTGGTAATTAAATGTTTCATTGAATCACGGATTCTAGAAATTGTTGCTACAACAAAGTGCTCGTCGTATGTAGATATCTTTTTAGCTCTTGCAAAAGGGTTTCTAGAAATGTAGTCAACGAGTCCCATTTTTGCACCTGGCATAAGCTCAATCGTGAAATTGTATGGTAGCAATCTATCTATCCATCGAGACAGTCGACTATTGTATGACTTGTTTGATCGGTGTTCTTTAAGTATTGACAATAGGGCTCTATGGTCTGTCACTACCGTAAAGTTTTTCCGTATAAGTAGTATTTAAAATAATCAGTTGACCAAACTATCCCCAATAGTTCCAATTCGTTGACACTGTAGCGTTCTTCCGTTGAATTGAGGAATCGCGACGTAAAGGCTATTGGTTTCCAACCGTCCGGTGTATTTTGTTTCAATGCTGCCCCCAATCATGAACGGGAGGCGTCACATTTTACACGAACATCCAGTTTAGGGTTGTAATGGCTATTTTCTGTACTATTTGCTATTTTTTCTTTAATCTGATTAAAATGTTTAGTATGTTCGTCTGTCCAGATGAATTTTACTGATTTCATTAGAAGTGGTCTAAGTGGATGACATAGTTGTTCTAGGTGAGGTATAAATTTGCCAATATAATGTACCGACCCGAGAAATGATCTAAGACGTTTTAATGTTGTTGGTGGTGATATTGTTAAGATTGCGGCTGTTTTGCTTTCTAAAGGTGATATTCCAGTCTGTGTAAATTTGTAACCGAGCCATTCTATTTCAGATTTAGCAAAATGACATTTCTGGAGGTTAATTCTCAAGTTATCGTCATCTAATTTTTTTAGACATTTGTGAACGTAGGCTAAATGGTCTGCTTCAGTGCCGGTACTAACAATTATAATATCGTCCAAGAAACAATATGTGTTTTGTAAACCTATGAGAGTATAATCCATGCCTTTTTGAAACTCTGCCAGCATATCTGTAAGTCCATAAAAACCAGTTTTGAATCTATATGTACCTGTAGATTCCCCACATATAATGTTAAAATTACAGTGTTTTGCTGTATCGTGATGTAGTTTTAATTGACTATATGCATATTTGAGATCTAATGTGGTGAAATATGCTTGTTGACCATTTTGTGTATCTGTGAGGTGTTGTGATATGGTGTCGATTAACTTTTCAATATTAGGCATTTGGTATTTGTTTTTATGTATCCTTTTATTTAATACTTTTGAATCTAATGCGAGTTTTATCGACTGATCTTTTTTCACTGTAATTACAATCGGGGAGATGAAGTGTTCATCAGAGCAACTAGATAGTTTTTCGATATGACCCTCAATCTGTAGTCTTTCTAATTCGCTTGATACTCTAGGTTGAAGATTTATCGGAACACGTCGACCTTTTTGATGCTTTGCTGTGAACGTTTGATGAAACTTTGACTTTGCTACATGTGTTTTAGATAAACCAATTCTCGAGACTAGATGTGGAAATTGCGTCGCGATTGACTCTTTAATTTTACATGTAGGATTATTGATGTTATAAACACATTTACCAGTTTCTGGTTGTTGTTGGACAACTGCAAGTCCCAAAGCAGTGAACAGATCTCGTCCGATGATATTTTTGTGTCCATCATCTACCACAGTCAATATTGCTGATTTGTCTTGCCATTGATTGTAGACTACTGTGGTTTCCAAGTGTCCAATGACTTTGATCGGCTCATTTGAAAAAGTTTTCAAATTCCTTTTTTCCGTCGATTCTGTCCATTTAGCTGAGTTTGTAGATCGTAGGATTTTGTTTGCTAGACTTTGTGTGATGATACTCACAGCACTTCCAGAGTCAATCATAGCAGATGTTTGTATTTCTCCCATTTGCACTTCCACGTTTAATGGTTCTAATTGATGAACTGAATCCGAAGAAATCGCTGCTACGTAGTCGTCGGAATCGCTATCATAGTCTGAATCGTACACCTGGTCGTACAATTGTTGATAGCTCGTTATATAGTTCACTGATTCTTCATTATCACTTTTTTCTGGCGTCTGATCGATTTGATTTACATTTGATTTTTGAGTTTTCTGAATTGGATGCTGTGACTGTTTTGGTTTTCGACATTTTCTAGCGAAATGACCCATAATACCACAGTTATGGCATTTTTTACAATTCGCGGGACAAGTCTGCTTATGGTTGTGGCTCTAGCGAAGACCACAATCCATACAAATACTCGTATATTGATAGTTTTTTGGGATAGATGCGTAGCGAGTGAAGTCTCGCTTTGTTGAAGGTCCATTCGCGTTGCAATTGCGCATTGAGTTATTATTGATGTAATTCAATGAAGTATTACCTGACATCAAGTTTTGGTTATTTTTCTGCTGGTTCTGTGCTCCCATTTCCATTTGTATGGCGATCTCCAATGCTTTTGGTGGATCTACTGTTTCCTTCAACAACTCTTTCTGAGTCTCGCGACCAAGCATATTTAATATGAATGCATCACGAATTAGTGTAGTTTCTTCACTACCAAGATTACAATTTTCCGCCAATTCTATGAGACGGTCGTAGAAACTTTCTACCGATTCTCCTTTTTGTTGTTTACACGAGTAGAAAACGAAGCGATCGTAAGTTATATTACGAACCTTTGTTAATGAGTCCTTCATTGCTCGCCACAAATCTTTAAAAGGTTGTTTCTCGATCTGAAAATGAGGGTATTTGCTCTTGAAGATCCGTCGCCCCTCTGTACCAATGCTTAGATATAGCAATGATATTGTCTTCTGTTCACAGATTCCCCATGGTTTGTCGCCACAGAGGATCCCGATTTCTTCAATCTTTGCACAACGATTTTGCCAATTGACTTTCAATTGCTGGTATCGGACTTTACGATCTCTTTCCGTTGCCTGTGTGTGGTTCTCCACCGGTGCTTCATAGGTAGGCTCAGGCGGGTATGTCACTGTTGCTGGTGGATCATTCAACAGGGTATCCACTTGGATCCCTTCCTTAGCAAGTAGAGCCAATTTCCATTGCTGCGTCCATTTGATCCACGTCAGGGAAGGTGTTGCTGTCGGTTTCTCCCAAAATGCTTCTATATGGAGTGGTGTTTTCTTTGAGTCCGCTGCTGACTGCGCCATGTTATACTCATACACAATGAGTATTGACAATTGAATCGCAAATGGCCTTGCAAGTACTGAGATAGGCACTTGCGTCGCGAATGGCAGGTTTAGTTGTTACTTTCAACTAAATTCTTTCTAGATTGGGCAATCGCGGTGCGATTGACTCTAACTGAACTACTCAGTTATAACGAGAAGTATTTTGCAAGGATTAAATTAAACTGAGCGTTAGCGCTGCAAATTGGAGAATGAAAGTTAGTGATAATACAGATTATGAAAGAAAGTTTGTTCAGGTTTTAATCATACATAAAGGAAGCAAAGTTTGATTTGTTTACAACGTGAATGAACATATATCCGGTACAGACAGGATGAACAGACTTAACTGCTAAAAATGGGAGGAAGTATATAGCACTGAACTAAAAATGGCATTCGCCCTTCAAAAGGAACTTACAACAATAAATTAGTTTAAAATACGGATATGGATACATGAAGGGTATCCATTGCCGTATGACAATTACTTTGAAAAATGGACTGGCCAGTCTATATTTGGACATTATTGACAATTGGCACTTGTTCATTTAAAGTATAACTAAAAGTATGACTCTAAATGGCTTCAAAATAAAAAAAGTAAGAAAATTGGATATATCACATTTTCATAGGAGCAAACTTTAAAGGGGAAAGAATAGGACTGGAGGTAAAAAAATAAACAGTAATGCAAGCAGCCTCAGTAAAAAGAGGATATTTGAATTCCCTCTTCTAAATCTTTCATAGTAGAATTAGTTTCTTCCTAACTAGAGAAAACATAGCCACTTATAATTGGTATTTTTTAAAAAGAAAATTGTTTTATTAATAATATTTCCAATTGCAGTCCATTAGAGATAACTATCGTTACCGCCCAAAAATTTCCCAAACATCTAATACTAATTTGCAGGCAACCAAAACTGCCCAAACACAGACAGCTTAAAGTAACAACAGCATCAAATACATTATCAGATAAACAACCAATAGCTGCAATGATAATGTCTTTTTGATCGATCAAAACAACAATACACAACAACCATTTTCATTCTCAAATCATCGTTTAAAGCTCATCAGTGTCTACAGCAACAAAATCGTTCTCTTTGATTACTTTTTTAGAGAAAGTTTGCATCATAAAAGGTTTCGAAATCGTAACACTCGAACGGTGTATAGTAATTATATGAATTTAATTTTCGTTTATCTAGAATTATTAGAAAACTGTATAATGAAAAACAGAAAGCATAACTCAAAACTGAATTTTTCAAATGGTACTTTCAGGGGAAAAAAGAAAAAAAGACAGCAGAAACACTGTATTCCATGTGAAAGTGAGAAAGAGCTATCGATATAGTAGTATAGTCATACAAGAGCTTGAATCAATTTTCAAATTGCAAAATGGTTAAATTACAGAAATCCCGGCTTAATATGGAATTGCCATTAAAAATTGCACTGTGCTTAATCATCTACTTTATTTGTGCAATATAGGTACATCTCAATTGTGTGTTGCCTCATTACAATTGTGACTTATTTCCTCTGGCGACCCCTCAAGTGCTATGCTCGCAAGCTGGTCATGGTTTACGCATTCGTGTCTCTCTACTTTGACGCCATCATATTATATGTTGCAGGTAAAATCCATAGATCTATCTGTTTCCTTGAGTTTTCCCTAGCATTCAGTCGTGAAAAACAAAAATTGAATGTTTTTTTCTTTACTTTCAGATTTTCATACGGCCACTATTTGGTTTGCATCATGGCAGAAATCAGTTTCGCAATTACACAAGCGACTATTGTAGAACATGCGATTGGACTACGTTTTAAACCTGAAAAAGAAAAATTGCTCAACATATCCCATAAGAAAACAAATTGAACTGTAATCCTAAAAAGTCTCATTATAATAGAACTAACGTAGCCGAGAAGATACAAACTTTCCAAACATCTGAAAGCGAGATTTACGATTGCTTGTAGTACCTACAAAAACACGTGTATCCGTAGTTTAGGTAAAGTGACTCTGATTAAGTCACATAGAAAATCTGTCTTTATCCATGAGAGCTGTGTAGCTCATCGAGATACAAACAAAAACTTCGAATTGATCTCAGCAGGAGTTAAGTAACTAGCATCTCATCTGTTGCGACGGCTTCAGGAGATCGTTTTAATTTTTTATAATTACTTTCGTAACTTCCACCTGTCACTAGCATCTATCGGAATATAGGACATGTAATCACTTTAGAAATTAATGACAAAAGATGGGTATATCAAATTGTGATGCTGCTTTGAAAAAAAACCAGCCTCCTTTTCAGCAGTTTAAAATGTCTTTAGAAATCAATTATTTAAAAAAGTGACAAACATTTTTTAATGTCTCCAGCAGGGTTTTCAGTCAGGTCTCGATACTGATATTTTTTCAACAATGAGTTCTGCAAATAGGAAAGAAATACATTAAGGAAAAAAATAAATTATCAAAAGCATTAACAAAAAATAATTATATTAAAAGGCTGATTAAAACAGATGCAAAAAAACGCATCTTATATTCAAAAATTATATGTTTGAGGATTATGTATGTTAGGTTCTATACCTCAGGTTCAATTTTGCCCCCTTGAGATTAGAAATTTTTTCACCACAAATAGAAAATTCTTTATCACGTCTACGGTAAACTAAATTTTGGGGGCTGCTATATTGTTGTTCTTGATGTTGTAAAATGTATCGCAAATATTGTATAATCAATCATACACTCAATTTCCTTAATAGGTCTCCGAGAAAGTGTAGTCATTAAACTTGCTAGAGATACCTGACCTCATAAAATGTGTTGGCGGAAGCATTCGATGAGAAAAAGGGATTCCAAATTAAGCCAACATAGAAACCAAAACAGCAATAAAAAACTTTGCAACATATTTGTAGGCACTGAAAACCAATTTTTTGTGTGGATTGCAGGATCAAAATGTGTTCCAAATCACAGTTTGATTTGGTTATGATTTGAAAAGAGCAACGTTCGAAAACAGTCGCTTACATATTAATGAACTGAATTGAATCTATTGCACTGCTTACGTAAAAATCACGGCCAAATTCGCGTTCGAAACCGAAATTTGTTCTATTACTGACAAAAAAATGCAAAACATTCTTACTTATTTCAATTAAAAACTTATTGAAAAAGACGACCAAATAGTTTCTCTGACAAATCAAGTTACCGAACTGGAATCCATAGTGATTCAATTGGAGCGGTATAGTTCGAAAAACACAATCATTATAAATACCCCCCCCTTTGCAACCTGGTAACAAAACGGATCAAATTCTATTTTTCTTAAATAAATGTTTGAATTATTCCATGATTCCGGACGCAATCAAAGCCTGTCATCCCTTGGGTAATTGGAAAGGTAACACCCCCTCTGCGGTAACTTTCAAATTTATTTATTACAACAATAAAATTGAATTATACAATTGTCCGCCAATGCTCGCAATTTTTAGGAACCCCCTAATGGTAAACCCGCATATATGAAAAACGTCTCCCCCAACATGATTTGGCAATTCAAAAGCGGGCTAACGAACTGGATTTGGTCACCACGACTTACAACTGTAGGGTAAAACTGTTTTTACAAACTAAAAATGGGCGTTTAACACAACATGTTGATAGTGTTAAAGCAGTTGAAGATCTTGAATCACGGAAAAAAGAAAATATCTCCTTATCAACGCAACCAAACCAACAAATGGAAAAAACACCTGGCGATGTAATTGAAATTGATAATTTCGACGAAATTTATCATATGGGAGCAACACCAGCTGCAAAAAAACTTAATGACAACGACACTCCGCCCAATATATGATTGTCCTAACATTAAAAAAACGCGGCTTAAAAAACAGACGCAGTGTACGCTTCCTTTCAACTTCGTGTTTTTTTAACAGTTTTAATATCAAGTAATTGGACAATTATCTATCAATTGGAAATTGATAAACGTTGGAAATCGCTCTGGTTTATAAACGTGCAATCCTTAAGATCACATCATGAACAACTTTGCTGTCAACTAGAAACTCTCGAAACCAAGCCAACTGTAATAGCTGTATGCGAAATCTGGCTCACTGATAACGATCCAATAGATATGTATTTCATAACAGGTTATCAACCAATGATAGTAAAAAATAGAAATGACAAAAGAGCAGGAGGCGTTGACTTTTTTGTACGAGATGATTGTCAGCCAATATCTAACTTTTTTTTTGAAGGAAATCTGGAGCACCTACTTCTAAACATAGAAAGCGGAAAAAAGCGAATAAATTTCTGTAATCTATATAGGCCTCCCTCCAAAAAAATTCAAACTTTCTTTGAGACTTTTGAAAGTTTACTGTTCAATATAAACGCGATGAAAGAAGAAACTATTATTTGTGGTGACTTTAATATTGATATCTCTGATGCATATCATCAACAGTACAAAAACTTAATCAGTTCATTTAACTATGAAATGCAAAACGCGGAACCCACATGAGTAACTAAATTCACAAGCAAATATATCGATCAAATTATGTCGAAACAATCAAAAGAAGTATCAACCCTGAAATGGACTTTCAGCGGTTATTACGTTTTACTCAATGGAGTTGATTTTTCAATCTCTAGCTCTCAATCTAAAGAATTTTATTACAGTCGTAATTTTAAATTTTTTGAGAATGAACAGAATTATTTGAACTTGCTCTTCATTTTCCAACATAGATTAAACAAGATGAAAGATTATGATCTTGAAAATTCTTGGTGTGAACTAAGTTCTATCATTCTACAAATTTTTGATGATAAATTTCCAATTACGAAGACTAAAATTTTCAAAAACAGTTGGATGACAAACAGGTTAACGAATTTTATTAGCAAGATCTTGCTCATATACACTTATATCTCACCCGAATAGTAAAAATGAAGTCCGGTTCAAGCAATTACTCAATTTAATAACAAATGAAGTGCGAAATGCACGCAAACAGCAATATGATCAAAAACTGACTTTATCAGGTAGTCCAGCACAAAAATTTAAATTGTTCAAGGAAATCCTAGGGCAAAGGAAAAATCAGTAATAGACATTGATGTGGAAGAATTTAATCACTCTTTTATCAACATGGGGAAGAAAGTGAATAGCACAAATTTTCACAATGTAGACAGTGAGCCAGGTTTACCATGCCACGGCAATTTTTTTTTTATTTCCGGTCCACACTAAGGAAATTTTCAACATAATAAGTTCATTAGAAAACAAAAGCACACCGGTTCATGATGTAATCAGTAACAAACTTTTAAAACTAGTAGCTTCAGTAGTCAGCTATCATGTGGCTAAGATGATAAGTAGGAGCACTCAAGAAGGATTTTTTCCAGTTTGTCCTAAAACAGCCAAGGTAATTCCTCAACATAAAAATAAAAATTTTGAAAAAACTATCGACCAATTACTTTTTTGTCATTCCTAAGCAAAGTGTTTCAAAAAGTCTTGAATACAATGATGGTTGCATTCCTTGAAAAACAGCAACTTTTCTCCAACGAACAGTTCGGATTCCGTCCAAAACGCTCATGTGCGCACGATGCTAAATGTTATTGAATCACATAAAATGGGTTTCGCTTGCTTCATTGACTTTCAAAAGGCATTTGACACAATTGATATTTCACTTCTTATATAAAAAAACGAAATCTAGGCTTTCGAGGAAAAATTAATACACTCATTGCTTCTTTCCTGTCAGACAGAAAACAATTTCTAGTCCACGGATCAAAAGAGTAGAAAAAATTGGAAATTAATGTTGGTTTTCCACAAGGATCATTTTTGGGCCCGTTGCTGTTTCGTTTTTTGTCAATGATCTGCCTCAAATTGTTCAAGATAGTTCAAAAATAGCACTTTTTGCAGATGACACAACAATTTTAACATCAGGCAAAAATTTGGAAATTGAGGAAAAGCTCAATAATGATTTGAAAAAGATTGAAAATTGGTGTTCAAGAAACAAAATTGTCATTAGAGTAAGAAATGTAAAATTGTTGGTTTTGACCGGAATGTACAAAATATAAAAATCTGCTATTAGGCGAAGTGCTTGAAGAAGTAGTTTCATTCAAATATCTAGGAGTGTTCATAGATAAGCTTCTCAATTTTGATCTACACATTGAACATATTGGAAAAAAATTAGCTAAATTCAATGGAATGCTGTTCCCAGCAAGAAAATTTTTCTCGAAAACTTTTCTATTACAAATGTATAACAGTTATGTCAAACCAATGATATCGTATGGAATTTTAGCTTACGGTTCGGCAAAAGAACAAACCTCAGTTCTATTTTTGTCTACAAAATCGCATTTTAAAAACTATCTTTTTCAAGAAGAGAGGAGACCATGTATGCTATCTTTTCAAGCGTTACAACGTGCTGTCAGTTTTTGATTTATATTTTGACGCTCTTGTAAAAGAGATCCTGGATCAGATTTCACAAGTTTCTCCTTTGAATTTTCTTGATGTTGACAGTAACAGGCCGAACACGCGGGCGTCCATTAAGTCGCTCATCCCTTTGCCAAAAGTCAAAACACAGACTCAGAAGAAATCCTTGAGATTTCCAATAATAGAAATGTTCAACTACTTTGTTAAAGAAAGTCTATTACCCAAAGAACTGGCTAAAAAATAACTTTTTTCGATTGGAACTCAACTTAGGGCGTATTATTTGGATAATAAAGATATTTTAGATATGTTTTATTAGGTATTAAACGTTTTTTTCTCTGGGCACCTCTTGTAGAGTCTTTTGACTCGTATGGTGTCCAAGGTGGTAAATTGATTAAACTTATTATTCTGTATAAAGTACTCTGTATCGTCTACCATCTGAATTTAAATCAATCAATCAATCAATCAATCAAACTAATAAGAATTTTGCGATTAACTAAGATTCTATAACGAGATGTCTCACTACAGAATTAAAATTAAATTTCAACCTTGTATTGCAGAGAAAGACTTGGTATCTGAGAGTTGTCGGTTCTCTGAGCAGCAGTGTCTTTTCACGGGTCTCCTAATCAACTTTGGATACAGCAGTCTCTGTGCTTGGACTGTCGTCATATTTATACAAATATACAGGTAAATAGCCATAGTATATAACGAGAACAGATGTAGGGTACCGAGACAAAGAGGTACTTCTTTCATTATTTCCGCTAAAATTTCTTTGTCTACAAAAGAAAAAATCAATAGACATCAAAACGGATGATTTTCAATCTCAGATGAAAACAGGATGAAATCTTTTCGATAGAAAAGTGATCTTTTCTTCTCCGTCAATTTTGACTCCATTTTAAATGTAAAGAATTAAACAATTTTTGCCCTCGTGATTTAAAAAAATCGATTATTAATCTAAAACGATTCTAATCTTTGCTAAATAAACTAAAGCCAAGCTTAGTGTTAAACTGATTTCGATTATCTGTGTTTTGTGGAAATATAACAAATATGTCTAAGAATTAGCACTTAACGGAAGCGAAAATTGAAGCGAATGCCTTGATCACGAAAAGGACGCTTTTAGTTACGGTGTTATGAAATAATTATAGGAAAAACTACGTAATTTTTAGGAAAACGCTTTTGCTTCGTTTTTGTTTCATTATTTGACGTCTTAACGAAAACTGGGAAACTGTTTGAGTTTCTGTAGATACTTAAACTGAGACGGCAATAAGAAACCCGTGTTGAGAATTTCGTCGGATTCAAACATAAGAAATCGTCGGTTTTCGTCGGTTTTACTTCGCCAAAACCGATCAAAGCCCCTACGTTTTTTTTCCCGTCGTTTTGATCGGTTTTCGTCGGTATTCAAACATACGAAGCCTCGGTTTTCACCGGTTTAAAACGTACAAAGCGTCGGTTTTCATCGGTTTAAAACGTACGAAGCGTCCGTTTTCATCGGTTTAAAACGTACGAAGCGTCGGTTTTCATAGGTTTAAAACGTACGAAGCATTGCATTTAAACAATTTCATTTAAACAAAATAGCAATAACATTGTCGGAAAATTATCTCAAGTCTGTTTAAAAAAACTGACTTTGTTGATTTTTCCAGTATGTTCTGGGTGTGTTTGAAATTTGACAACGTATCGAGTACTTGTTTTGTATACCACCTAGGTCAAAAATTCTTTCTTTCTCAGACTGTACTCGGACCGTGACACTCCTCCCTAGACCCTCAAATCATTTGAAAAAGTCCTTGACTAGGTTGAAAACCAATTTATGTTGAAACACTATATAGCGAGTTTTTTAGCGCGAAATTTGACAACGTATCGATTACTCTTTTCGTATACCACCTAGGTCAAAAATTCTTTCTTTCTCAGACTGTACTCAGACCGTGACACTCCTCCCTAGAACCTCAATTCATTTGATTAAGTCCTTGACTAAGTTGAAAAGCAATTTAGGTTGAAACACTATATAGCAAGTTTTTTAGCGCGAAATTTGACAACCTATCGAGAACTTTTTTGCACGACCCAATTTTATCTGAAACCCGCCACCCAAAATTGCAATCCCCATTCCTAGTAAACAAAAACAAGGTTTGATCTCCGATCACTCGTATGTTACCCAAATCCGACTATCGTCTCAAGATTTAAGTAACGAATTCAATACTGTAGACAAGGAGAACTTAATCCAACGCTCCTTACAGCAATACCGACTATTTCGACAAAACCGACAAAAACCGTCGAAAACCGACGCTTCTTACAAGCAAAACCGACTATTTCGACAAAACCGACAAAAACCGTCAAAAACCGACGCTTACAAGCAAAACCGATGAAACCGACAAAAACCGACAGAAATCGACGCTTTGTACGTCGTTTTCGTCGGTATTTCTCAACGCGGGAACCCTTCCCGGGTTGAGAAATTGCGACGAAATCGAAGCAAGAACTGTCGTTTTTGTTCGACTTTTGTCGATTTCGTCGGTTTTTTATGTAGGAAATGTCGATTATCCACGTTTCCGTCGGTATTGTCGGTATTTGATGTAAGAAGTGTCGATTAGCGTAGTTTTCGTCGGTATTTTCGGTTTTGGCAGTAAGAAGTGTCGATTATTGTCGTTTTTTGTCGGTATTGTCAGTCTCAATTTGTTTTAAATACAAAAGAAATAGAGTAAAACTAAGTGACAAGTGGTGCAGTGGAGGAGAAGATGGCTAGTAATATGGGGGTCAAAGGTTCGAATCCTGGCAGGGACTGTCCGGTTTGTGAGAGTTTTAGAATGGCAAAAACCGACGATTCTTACGTTAAAATACCAACGAAAACCGATCAAAACGACGAAAAAACGTAAGGGCTTTGATCGGTTTTGGCGAAGTAAAAGCGACGAAAACCGACGATTTCTTATGTTTAAATCCGAAGAATTTCTCAACACGGGTTCCTGTCAATGAAGTTTCATCACTATCGGGCTAGGCGGGAATTCCCTTCTCTTTCTGCAGTTTTCGACTCGTTTTCATCAGCGTCTAACTGTGACTAACACAACAATTGCTCTAAAGTGAGACTGAAAGCAAGGACGAAGAAGACAAATTTATCACAAAATTCGGATTTTTCATCATTTTCAGCCAAAAAATACCTAACCCAAACGCCCAATATATCATTGGAAGCAAAATGATTTACAAACAAAATTCGTTTGCAAATATGATTGGCTTTTTACCTCTTCAAAGGTTCCAATTTTTTAAAGTTATTTTTGTTTTTTAATGGTTGTTACAAGTCTTCCAGTAAGGTACTGACTAGCGCCAAATACTTTACCGAACTGTTGAAGAAAGAGTTCATCTCGTAAATTGTTATTGGATTCCTCTAGAGCCAAAAAATGAAAATGCAATTGATATATAAAGGCTATGCAATAATTGCACAAAAACTGTTTTTTCTTTAAACCCCAAAAAGATAATTAAGTAAGAATTTTTTCTATAAGATTGTAATCAGTCGATTTTGAAAATCCTAAGAACAATTATGATGTTACCAGTTAGATAGGGCTAAGATAAAATCGTCTTCTCGGAGAGAACTTTATAATCAAATTAGATTAACGCTACGATCTATGCATCCATTGTCGATTTAAAGGCTTCGTTTATTACTGCTTCGTACTTTACACGTGACAGCATGTCTGAAAAAATATCTAGCTGTGAAGGAATTCCCCTTTTAGATAATACTTGCTTTAAAAATGCTGTTTTCCTGAAATCTGCGCTAGCTGTACGCGGCTTTGCAAAAACCACACTTAAAAAACCATACTTAACTTTAGATAGTAAATAATCCCTCACTTGACATTTTTTAGCTGTGCATTTAGCGCGTTTGGCCATGCCTCTCGGGCCATGGCCATACCCCTCGGGCATGAACATGATTTAGAAGCCCGTGGGACTTGATATGAAACTATCACCACCGAACAAATTATCACGACCAAAATCCAAATTTGAAAGGGGGGTTTATTTCCGTCGGGGTTTATTTCCTTGAAACTTATTTCCTATCTAGAATTATGTGGGGATTTTGTTGCGTGGGGGTTAGACCTAGCTGTTTGCTCTTCTCAAAACTGAAGAAAACCTTGAATCAATTTTTTGCAACATGAGAAACAAAAATTTCGCTGATCAAATGAACTTAGACCATAATTTGACTGTTGATGTTTCTTTCAAGTATAACCAAGAACAGAAATCTGATCGTCTCTACAATTTCTAAATGTTCGAAATTTTCAAAACTTTCTCGGTGTGATTTTCGATTTATCAAACAAGTTCCTAAAAGTTTGTACTTCGGGATTGTTTATGACAGTCTGCGAGTTGATTTAACTCAATTCAGTTCCTCAGTTCGGCAAAAAGAAAAAACTTGACGGACTGGAGCATTCACACTTTTCTTTGTTTTGATCGAAAGTTTCCATTGCAACCGCTTTCAATCTCACTGCACATTGGTTTAAACAAAAATGCTTTTATATCGAACGTTGATATGGCAAAATCTCAGGCGATATTCAGTAGTTTTTTTCCGGGATGTTTACTAAAACGAAAAAGAAGTTCCTAGTTTAGTACCAGTAAAGCAGACCCAAGATGGGCCCCTTCTACAGCCTTAAAGTATAACAAGCTAGAGGTACATATAACTGCGCGCAAAGTAGACTTACCTATTTCGCTAAGACTAACCGACTCGGTTAAACAGTAAAAAAAGCGTTAATTATTACGGCGAATAATGTATATTACACAGGAGTCAAGCTGGGAGACATACTCATAGTTCAGATATCTACTAGACTGACTGGAGCTAGGTGCGCATGCACTATATAAAAGAGAATAGAGTGTTCTCAGTCTCTGATTGGAGGATACACGTTTTGTATTTGCGTCCGCTACCTCCATCCGGAGCTAATAATTTTTCGACGGAATACGTCGAATGTAGCTGAAATACTTGGAATGTGCGGATCCCTGTCGAAGGACAGAGCCAGTGACTAGAGTAGTCATTTGGAGTCTCCGTCAAGTAAAGTTTGTGACTACAGTCGTCAGAAAGTGGTCCACATCCTGTGGTCAACTTACTGATAAGTGGTCGCAGAGCCAATGAGGGTGCCAGTTACAGGGTATGCTGGCCGGTGACGTCAATCTTGATATAATAATGTGTTGTCTCTCACTGTCATGTAGTGAAAATTTGTTCCTATCTTGGCGGAGAGCTGTAGTCTGTATTCTCTGTCGGTGGTACAAAGAGATTTCAATTCATCTCTTTTTATTGCAGTTTATACCGATTGGATTTACCAGCTTACCATATGGTTACCGTCCAACTTTAGCTACTGTGAGCTACTAAACCCTTCAAACTCTTCATTGTGTTGAATTCCATCTGCGTTAAGTTCCGACAAGCGAAAAGAAGAAGAAGATATTCGTTCCTAATTCTTCGATTGAGAGAAGGAGTAATATATAGAAGAAAATTCAGAAAAATATGATAGATAAAAATTAGGACAAACAACAATTTGAAATGTTTGTGAAAAATTTATGAGAGCTGTGAGTATCAAAAACAGGAGAGTGACTCAAAGAATTTTGTACTGTTGCCCACTAACGAAGTTCAAACTACAAATCCAGAGCACTATTGTCAAAATCCTGATAGAATTTGGGTGCTATGGGGAACAAAAGAGGTAGTAGTTCCGAATTGGATCGAAACTCATTGTTCTTTGCAGGACTTTTGTTAAATATTATATGAACAGTTAGATAGTACAAGTGAATGTGATATTAGACACTAACTGTAGACGTGAGCTGACATGCATCACGGGTTCGTTCTTATTGAAGTGACGCTGGACAAAGAAAAATTTGTTGAGGGTTTTTAATGTTTTTTGTCCTGTTGACACAGTGTGACTAATTGTTCACTTCTATCTGAGTTTGAAACAAGAATTCACACGGTATGCAAAATGGTCGCATGCTGATACACACGATAGGAATTCACGTCCCGCGTAAGCATCTTCTCAAGTTAGCCGTTGTTGCTTCAATTGCCAACGCGAAGAAACGCTTAGATCTGTGCCAAACTCTTTTTGTGAAATGTGGGTGCAGCAGAAAGTGGGCACATTCAAGATGAAGAATCTTGTCGCAGCCTTCCTGCACGTGTTCGTTCTCAAGTTGGTTAATGGTTCATAAGCTAACTGTTGATTTCAGCTTCTGTTCTGTAGGTGTTGCTATGTAGTCAATCCGCTCAGGTACATAGATGCATAGTTCTGTGTTAATTCTGAGGGGTTTCAGAAACTCGTGGTAGAGGAAACTTGGTCCGGCGGACTTTGGGATAGGTTTTTGTCGGCTCGAAAGGGTTTGGCTTCTGATGATTGGATTCTCGATGAGGACCGTGAACCTCGAGTAGGGTTGTAGGTTGGTCTGTTGGAGAACTGGCGGTCAACAATGGTGTCCCGACTGCTGACATCCTGGGGTAGTGCATTCCGTGTCGTATTGGCCAAGGACGAAATCTGTCCAAAGGGTACGTGCAAGGATAGTTTTCCGCAGTTGTCGGCCTGTCATAGGGAGAAAGAGTTTGAGAAAAATGTTGATGTTGGCGTTGAGCTGGTGAAAGTGAGCTATTTTAACCAGGCGTGTGTCGCACCGACTGTGCTGTTGGATTATGCTGGTGAGGATAGAGCAGCAGCTGTGAGCACAATTGCGACAGCAGACCTTAGCAGAGTAGGCCCAGTTCGGCTTAACTAACTCATTAGTTGAGCGTTGTGATTGCTCGGTAGCAACTTCGTCAGCCCAGGACTCTATCCTAGATCTTTCCTGCCGTCTCGTGAGAAGCGGCTCCCGTGACTAGCTTGTCGAGCATTATTATCGGTTCCGTGGAGTTGCGGACACTCCCGATAATGATCAAGTGTTGGCCAGCTCTAGAGGAAGAAAACTGTGATTGAAGTCAGAGGGTATCAATCAAAATTTGATGTAGGTGGAGTCAATGTTCTGCGTTTACAATCAGATTTATTGTAAGCCCGGGGGAGGAGAAAATTTCAAATTTTTTTGTGTAATATATTTAGTCTATTTTGTGAATAAGAGTGAGTGCTGTTAGTGGATTTTTTCGCTTTTTGTCTCTTTGTGGCTTATGTAACTATTTGAGTCTGTTTGTAAGAAATCAAAAATACTCGCAGCGAAATTCCCGTTGGTTGAATGATGCCAGTTGAATCTGTGAAGTGTAAATTTTTTGCCATTATTAAATAGTTTATCAAAGCAATCTGTGTATTGTTTCTGTGACTGTAAAATTTGTGTTTGTAATTGTTCCTGTTTTGCAAGGTCTGCGAAACTTACAGCTTGTGCCAATTCAAATTGCTCTGCGGCGTCATCACCTAGTTGGTTAAATTCCATGTTCTTGGGTGATTTTGTCCAGTCATTTTGACTAAATATTTGTTGATTCTATTTGTTGAGCATATAAGTTAATTTGTGTAAATTGATGTTCAATTTCATCGGGTGTGAACATTGTTTCCCGCCTTGATTATGTATAGCGTTAAAGGATATGAGTGGTTGCCATCCGCGTCGGGGTTGTCCTGCTGATCAGAAGTATCAGCTTTGCATGGTGTTTTTAGTGACAAGGGAATGTTCTGTGTGTGACTTGGTTGACAAATTCTACTTTATTTTGCTTAAGAAATGGCCATTCGTTCAAATTATTGGTCTTTTAATATATATAGAACAATGAACCAGTTAAATAAAAGCAGATTGTTTTAAATTTCTATCGAGTGAACAAAATTTTTCATAGGGTGAGGGATTGGGTGGTCCAATATTAAAACTACTCGAATAAATTAATAGTCGATTTTGAGGTCTTTTTGTACATAAAATGTACGGCGCCGAACCAATTGTCTTTCTGAAAAGTTGATTTTGATTCTTGTGGTACAATATAATCATTTCGAGTATTAGTTCTGTGTACGAAGACACAGTTCGTGGTGCATTTGGCTTTGTCACGTGTACGTTTTTTCATTCTGCCTGTAACAAAGTTAAAACCTTCAAGACGTTGAAGAAAAATATCTTAATACTGCTTCGCTAAAAACGAGCAATCTTCATAACATTTGTGTAATGACTTAGGGATTAATTCGAATCTATAAAACGCATTGTCGTTATACAGGTAGACTTGAAAGCGGCTTGTGTACAGGGGCTTCTCTGTTATTGTAGTTTTCCGAGTTGGTATTAGAGTGTCTAGACCAGTCGGCTTAAGATGAACTTCTTCTGTATTTGGTGCTGAGTCGGGGTTGTCTAGATTAAAGGAGACGGATTTGGTCTTCGTGATCATCAGTTTTTGTGGTTTTATTCATAAAAAAATTTTATCGGTGATGTTTTTCTCCATTTGTTCTTGAATAAATAGTTCTTTTTTGTTAATAAGGAACAAAATTTCTTCTATGGCTAACTATTTGTATACCCAAAAAGTCCTCTAAGTTATTTTTTTCCTATTGTTGGAGTTTCTATAATTTAATATGGTCCAAACTCTTGTGATTGTAGTTTTTTGGTCACTCCAACTTGTGGGGTTTCATTGACTAAGAGTACAAATGCAATAATTTTGAATGATTGGGTTGTATCAAAACGACGGTTTATATATGAAGAGAGATGTTTACTTTGATTCAAATAGCTATCTCTTTCGATATAGACATCAGAGTGTGTTTTTTCTCTCTCAAGAAACTAAGATTCAAAGGTTGTTTTTTTAAAGCGTTTTGATTTGGGGACTTGCGTCTGCTTTTCACCAGATCAATATTAGAAAGTTGGTTTTTTCGAAGAAAATTTTTTTATAGCGTGTTTGGCTAGTTGAGATCTAACAAAATGTTCCAAAAAAGCTCTTTAGATCATGAGGAGTATTGTACATAGAATTCTCAGTACTATCCCGAAACCTAATGCCATAGTAAAAGTAATGATTCATCACACACCAATGGTAAAAAACCAAAGCAGTGCTGTTCTAGAGTATTATAAGGTTTTCTTTTCAAGTTCTTGTAGAAAAAACGCAGATGATACATTTTTTGATGAGTTTAGTCTATAAACACGGTCTCCGATTTTGATTAATTTTCAGGATAAAATTTAGTTCAAAATTAACTTTGAGCTTTTGAGGGGATCTATTCTGTTTCCCCCCTCCCAGTGTTTTTATGACACCCAGTTACAAATTATATGTTGTTATATAGCACGCTACTATTTAAGAAAATAGCACGTGCGCCTGGGGGTCATAAAAAATTTATGCTCACTAAGCTGGGGGGGGGGGGGGGGGGCGAAACAGAATAGATCCTTTTGAGGGATAAACTTTCACGCTCTGCTTTTTTCCACGTGGCTATAAAAATTGACGGATATTCTGAAAAATCTAGGGTGACACCATATGTACTGAATTTAAATTATAAGATAACCAACTTATGCGAATCAGTCAGGCTTCTGTTTGTCCTGTGCTTCTAACAATGAGTTAATTAATTTAAAATTATTTGAAACGATACATCCTGAGTTGAAAACTTTTCATAGCAGAACTTAGTTTTTGTTCAAAGCTGATATGCCAAAAATTTCAGTTTTCGTCAATTGCTTTTTTTAATTCGCATTACTGTGTTTGTTGTGACAATGGTGGTGTATTTAGAATGGCTAAGGATGTGGATGCATTTGAGCCTACGTGGAAGTATCAGCTGGTGACACACGTCATAGTGTGGGGAACAGCTGCCATCCAGGCCATAGTGCCATACTCTAATAAAATAATCGGATACATAGGTACAATGAAAATTGTCGTATGACCTCAAAGAACGTTCTTCATAAAATCATCCCTAATTAGATTAGAAAGAGCTTGTCTTGACTTTGCGTGACTTTGTTTACCTCTGATCACACCACTTTTAAGACTTTGCCCAAGGATCAGATCCTTTCGTAACCACTGTCTAGAGTTTTGAGCCAACGTAGCTTTTTGTGTAAATCCCTTTGTATCGTGTATTTTAATTTGCACATTGACGCTCATGCCGGTAAAATATAAGGGCTTTGATCGTTTTTTCCTAAAAATCCCGTTCAAGAACCATCATTTCTTTTGTTTTCTTTAGCAAAATTGCAACTGGGGAAAATCACAATTTGAGTAACGGCAACTATAAAAAAAAGTAGGTGGGGTACATGCTTGGTTTTAATTATATGAGGCCAAACTAATGGTAATGGAGAAAGCCAGATATTATTGTCAATTTAGGTCGTCCAGTGAATGGATGTGGATACTGTTTCTGGGACAACGACTCAGTCGAAGTGATCGGACACTCTTTCTCCTCAAACATATCATGCTCCTCTTCTGTCAATGTGGGACACCAGCCACTTGGGGATAACAAGTGGCAGGATGACCACAGGTCCTCTAGGGTGTGGCTGTGGATGGCAGGCGCATTCTATGCTCTACTCTGTATGGCAATATTGGCTGCTGTGTTTGTGGCCATCAAAATTGTACTCCGAATGGTTAGATAATGAGTTGATAGAGATTTTGGTACAGTTACGCGACATTTTACCCAATGCCAAAAAACAACATATTAATAAAACTAATTAGAAACTATGATTAGTTCCTGATAATTAGTTAAAGGTTTACTTCTCATTTTACCCAATGCCAAATATGACAATATTTAGCAATTGTTTCGCTTATACGTTATGTTTTCGACAGTCTTTCAGATAATTTTGACAATGAGGCAAAATATGCGGCAAAACAGTGGGTATTTTGTCGCAACGCGCAATGCCGGGTAACACTGGACGATTATTTCATTTCTACATAAAGGAGTTGTCCATTAGTGACAAAGTTTTGAGCTTTCAACTTTTAATATATGGCCAAATTAGTCACATCAGTTTACCTGATACAATCTTAAGAAGCAAAGATGTTGATCCCACAGTAGTACTAAGTTCTGATTATCCGAGATATAAATAGTTACAAAGCGGATGCGGCTATATTATTGCGTAATCTTCTCGTTGTTGTGAATATTAAGTTCGTCGGATTTTTAATTTTCATTATTTATCCGGTTGTCACCTCCCCCAAACAATTGGTCTATGTTTTTTCTCCTTGCACTGCGACCATCATTGGTAAGAAGTATAATAGCTTGAACTAGAGTCAAAACCCCATTCCAGGCGGGTTTGCATCTTGAAATTTTTACAATTAAATCAGTTGTTCTTGGATTTTCTCATTTTACAATTTATCATACGGTTTGGCTTCCATCCTAACCAATAAGGAAGAGTAATACACTACTACGTTTTTAGCTCACTAATCCGGGTAAATTTGCTAAAAGAATCCCAATTTGATTTCTGTCGATTTTCTTATTGAAAATTCAACCCAAATAGCACACGTACAGTAAGCAATCTAGAAGAATTAGAAATGTAAGACACGCAATGAACAGTTAAACACATCCGATTATCTGTCGCAGAGTTTATTACTTGCAACAACAGTGATTTAGAAGAAATGCAAAAATGCAAGGGTCACGGGTCTTGCAGTCGAGGCACTTGGTTTGCTTTGGGTTTCATTCCTCTTGACAGGTACTCTAAAAATAGAATACAGGATTTTAATCAGCTTGTTAACATCGATACCCCAAGTACAAAGATTGTGTAAAAAAGGGAAAATTAAAAGTTTGATAATTCCTACTAGTTAACTTTTACCTTTTGTGCGTCAAGCAGTTTTTTGGTAACATCTTTTGGTTTCTGAGTTCTTCGTTGCTGTGCTTTTGCTAATTAGGTTAACCAGTTACAGTAAGCTACATAACGGAAATTCTTTTCACTGCCCTGCTTCGCTAAGGATTGATCATGCTTCGACTTTTAGTATTTAAATGAATAATGCGTCCCGAGCATGGGTATTCGCCGGGTATTGCCTCGTAGAATTGCAAAGTACAATTGAATAGAGAAGAGATAGTTGAGGTTGCTTGAGGTAGGCAATTTAGGGGAGTCAATGCCTTGATCATGCAGGCAATTCACACCAGCATCAGATTAAAGTGACTACGCTGATCTTTGAATTACTATGCGAAATTGAGGATTTTAGGGAAGCGTTTCTGAACACACAGCAAAATAGAAAACAGGAAACCCTCGAGTTTGATGTGTTCTATGAATTTATGATTAATCATTTTTTTGCTTAGGACGCTAGCTCAATTTGGAAACTTTGCCTAATTCCAGCTAAACAAGCTTGTAGTTAAAAGTTTAACAGAGTACGGTTTTTGACGAGCAGAAGTGGCAATGGGCAGAAGTTGTTTAATGCATTTTTGGCCCAGTAAAAAGTGCAGTGTTAATGTGATCCAACCCATAAAGTCTTTTCCTGTTTAATTTTTGATAAAGCTTGATACGTCTTTTGGTGTCTAAATTTGAAACTTTATTCCTGACTTACTCCTGACTGCAAACATAGTGTTGGTGCCATCTGGAACAGGGTTGTCCAGGTAATGGTAGAGCTGTGCGTAGGGGTAGTCGTAGCAGACACAGTTCTGGTCATCTGAGTCATACCTCAGTACACTGATGAACCTCGCAGGCCACTCATCACACGCAATCTTGCATTCTTCGTAATTGCACGTGTAGATTGTTCGAAGGGAACTCATAAAGTGCTACAGACATTAATCAGTTGAATCTACATTTAATATATCATTTCACTTTTGCTAGAGTATATAGCCAGTCCCATAAAGTTGCAACGCAAACAAACGTTCGAAAACTCCTGGCAAGCAAATGATCATAAAAGTACTGATATCGGCATTTTTTAAATTTGAGCCTTTACCTTTGGAATATTCGATAGCGCTGCCACTTTATGGAACTTATAGAGTGTCCCATAAAGCCCAAACGAGGGAAAGTTTCAAAAGTTATTTGACAGAGTTCAAAGGTTAAAATTCAAACTTAAAACATAAACACAAAAAAACATGATGTAATGGATCTGGAGTGAAAAAAGGCCTAGAAGTATAAATAGCTACCTTGATG
This sequence comes from Convolutriloba macropyga, assembly GCF_964194025.1. Classification (NCBI taxonomy): domain Eukaryota; kingdom Metazoa; phylum Xenacoelomorpha; order Acoela; family Convolutidae; genus Convolutriloba; species Convolutriloba macropyga. Next base: position 26,130,812 of record NC_134468.1, on the reverse strand, counting down.
TTCATTTGCACGTTTTGGACGTTTTGAAGCGTCCGATAATTTTACTTTTATGGAAACAATTATACGTTATCGCACCAAAAAACATGCATACTTCAAATGAATTTTTTGAAAAGCACCACAAATACCAATAATAAACGGTTCAATATGTGTTTTGTCAGGAAATCTTATTCCATTTTTTTAATAAAAACTTGCTGGAGATGCCACTTTTTCTTTTGCTGGAGATGCCAGGAGCCTGATACACGCATGCTGTGGTGTAGTAGATCTTGATTTTAATTTTGTTTTTTGTTAATAAAAGTTGTGAATTTCGAATCACAGCAGCGTGGCAAACAAAAAAAACAAAGAAGCTGGACCATGTTCTCTAAGGGAGAGCCGAAAATAAGAATGAAATCACGTTCACAATTTTAAAATTTCACTCCTTTTTAAACCGCAAAATTAAGAACTTAGAGGATACATATTGAATTGTAGAGAGTTGAGACTGGTATCATTAGAAAGCTTGTCCAGCGTAGAATATGGAAATAAACAGTTTTTTACAGGGAGTTGTCGAGGCTTAAACTTTTAAGAAAATAGAATGAATTCCGTTCATTTTTTTTCACTTTTTCCGGAATTTCTGACTAAAATTTTGCTAGTTTTGCTAAAATTTATTTTTTAAGAGAGTGTTGTTGATTTTATTTTTGAAGACAAACAAAATTTTGTTGACTATTTTTATTTACTTTTTGTTAAACATTCGGGCTAAACATTTCAAAATTCAGACTTTTTCATCAAAAACAATACGAAATAAGTTTCTTTAAACCCAAACACCACTAACACAATCTTTGCAAACTACAAAGATAGCTTCTTCTGCTTCCACTTCCATTGAGGGTATTCTGACACAGTCTTTGTAGACTCGAAAAGGGGCTTTTTATACTTAAATTCCGTTGCGAGTTCTCTCTAATTAAAACTTTGACGTTTTTGCTATCTTTACTTGTTTGTTAACAAAAACGCAGCATTTATTTTTGATTTTCAGCTAACAAAATATCTATATCTATAACATTCGAAAAATTAAGTGTTCTTAATGGACGAACAGGTTTAGCAGAGCTTGTTTTCGACCAATCTCTGACTGCTACAATCCGAAAGAAATTAGGGTAGTAATCAGTTGTTCTTTGTTATAAAAAAATTCGATGTTTTCATATAATAATTAAATAACAGAACAATTCAAATCAAACCTCACTCGTGACAGGTACAATTCGCTTCCCAATTAGCTCCAAATTGTTGTATCTGTTTTATTACTAGAAAGCTTATGATGGTTTTGACTTTTAAAAACGGTTGATTTTTAGTTAAATACTGGCTTATTGAACTTTGCCTTTCTTTTTCTTTTAATTTGGTCAGCTTCTGGCTGAGTGTCAGCAATGAAAGAAAGCTTCTTCTTTTGCAAGAACTAAAATTTAGTCTTAAATGAGGTTTTACGCATTAAGTTATGGTTTCTGGCTTTGATACCACTAAGTTTCATATTTTTTTTTATTTTCAGGTTTTTGTCAATTTTTCACGTTTTCTAGCTTTGTCACACTATCGCGTTATTGACAGTTCATATATCACACTATTGACGTTCAAATTAAGACACAATTGATAATATTAAATTCCTTAAGGCTATAGACTCTGGGTTTAACGACTTTGACAAAACTTTCTCGAAGAATTTAACTGAATTTTTTAAATCTGTCATTTACTGTGGTTTTTATTTTGTCTTTTTAGTCGTATGGAATTTCCTGTACAATGACCTGGTTTCGTTGGTTTGTCATGGAAGAACAGATGGACCAATATTCGGATATTAGTAGTTAGCTGATGGCTTTGATGACTTTGAAAACAATTGTTTTCCAAAATAAAAAAAGTTTTTTTTTATTTCGCAATTTTGTTCCTATTATTATCTGTTTGTTACCTAGTCTCGTTAATTACAGGCAAATACGACAGTATTGTTGTAACAAAAAGGTGTCAAAGGGATTGTTGTCCTAGAATCTAATGTTTTTAAAGAATTCGTTATACCTTTACTGGCTGCGGTACGGGTTTTTCTCAAAGAATGTAAAATAATTTTTGATTTCTGTCATATTTTACATTCTTTTTGTAGACGTAAGATATATTCTGGATAATTGCAAGTCTCAAAGGCATTTTTGGGAAGGAAAAACAAACTTGTTCAATTATTTCATTTTGTAATCAATGGCTTTCATTACTTTGGAAATATTTTTTTTTCGAAAAAAAACAAGTATTAACTAAATTTGCCATTTTTTCTTTTTTGTCTACTTGTTACCTGATTTCTCTAAAGAGAGGTCACATAATACAGTATTGATGTTCAAAGAAGGTGCAATTCAACATATTTTGAGAGCCAAAGTATGGCTTTACGGCTTCGAAAGCGTTTTCTGGCAAATTGTAACTGTTTTTTTTGTTTGTTGTCTATTTGTTGTTCTTTTTGTAACGGTATAAAAATTGAATACTGACAGCTCCTAATTCCCATCGATAACAATGGTTACCGTGTTTCTATGCGGGATATTTTAGTTGATTTCTGATCGTTTTCATTGCTTGGAAATTATTTGTTTTTAAAAAAAACTAATAGGCGCATTTTTCAAATTTACTGTTTTTGTTCTTTATTGTCTGGTTGTCTCTCGCTTTTGTTTTTGCTTATACGTTTTTGTTAAATGAAGATAAATTTTTTGATGTAATTAATGTTGGTTGTTGTTGTTTGATTTTGCTGTTCATCTTCACTCGCTTTTTTAATATTGGCATATCTCATCAATCTAATATATGTCATTTTTTACTGCACTGAGTTATTTGCTTTGGAGGTTATCTTTTCTCTTTCGTTCACACACCAATTTTTAGTTTTTTGAAAAATACTTGAATTTTTTGGGGTTTTCTATCTGTTCCTCAATTGGTAGACAATTATGCCAAAATTGTGGATGAGCGGGGTCGGAAACTTATGTGCGAGCGCACATTGGCGAGCCTCCTTGTTGAGAACAAGAGACTTCTACTAGGATAAAGAGAGTTGATGACTAGCAACTGGCCACATTCCAGCAGAGTATAGATGTAGTTGATGACACCGAATACAAAAAACTAAATTTGAGATTGGTTTTGGGGATGCAATTTGTAGGCGATGTGTTGACAGCATTGCTAATATATTCTGTGCATCATAATTTTGAAAAAATAATGTTGACAAATTAATTAGCACAATTAAATTTTTCATTGAGTAACAAAGCGGGTGTTACCCAGATGAATTTCCAAATATTGCAACTGTATAGGCCGTCTTTCAGCGGTTGCGCTTTTAGCTGACCATACCAGGAACCTCTAATCAAACCATTGTTTGGCCAGAAAATGTGCAGTTTTTGTGCAATACAATGATTTTTCTATGACTTCAGACTTTAGAGTAAACCACGCTCCAAACATGAAGAGTCTGATCAGATTATTTTCCAACCTTAGGATCAGAGGCATAGTTCAAAATTTTACCTCTGATCACACCAATTTTTAAAAAAATTTTGCCCACTGATCAGAACCTTGTGCCACCATTTTAGACAAGGAGGCTCGTTAATGTGCGTTTGCCCATGGTGTTCCGACCCGCCTTCATCTACATTTTTGACTAATCTGTCTTTTGACTTACATTTTTGAAAAGAATAGATGTTTGAGTATTACAAAACTGTTGCATAACCAAACTAATAACTGTACAAAATAATGCCATGCCTAATTACAATGAGATCTGCCATTGAACAGACTACAAGAAAAAAAAACAGAAAACAAGCAAAAACAAAAATTTCTTGGCTCGGCAAAAACTCAATATCTTAATTTAAAAGCACCTAGCAACAACGCCAAATTACAATCAGACAAAATCCTAACTACACAAGTTTAGTTTTTCCAACACACATCAGATGGGATTTTTCCTAAATGAGATTAGGTAAAAATTTGACAAAAAAGAGAAATAATGAGGCGAAATTCAAAAATCAATCAGCATTTTTAAACCAAATAATTTCAAAAGTCTTAAAAAAATTTAGGTTTAAAAAACTTTTAAACATTATAAGTTGTAAAATGTGTATGTTGATGGGAATTGAACCCCAAACCTTCCGTCTGTTAAACTTTTGTCTTTTAATCTATGAGTAATGGTAAATATAGGTTTCTAGAAAACGAAGTGAAATAAACGGAGCGAACGGGCCCGAAGTGGTCTAGAATTCTATATTTGCTATTGCTTTCTATTGGAATATTGTATCTCCTCCTTTTTTTAAGTTTTTGTTAGTTTTTAGCGTTCATCAGTGCTTAGCAATCTGGTAGCTTTCAGTGCGAATTCGGATCAAAAGTGACTTGGAATGAGACAAAAATACGCCAAATGAAATGAACAGACCGAAAACGGGAGCTTAATTGTAAGCGAGATGAAAAGCACACAAATTATAGTTCTACATGGTCATAGCGCATAAACCAATTTGAAGAAAAAACTTAAGTCTGCTCATACTTTTTTATGGACGGGTGTGGTCAGATTATATTCAATTTTGAACGTGGACCTTGACATGGGAACCACTCTGAGAACGTAGCTCTTTTTCGGGTATTACGTGAAACAAATTTGCGACGCAGTGTTCTTTCATCAGATGTCGCTTGGTCCTGGAACCTCACCCTGTGTAGTTACCCAAAAATCTTTCCAAAACTCAAATTCGTTTTTCTTTTTGAACAAAATTTTTCTTATAGTTTATAACTTTATATAGAATGGTTTGAAAATTACAGCACATCGCAGCCTTATTATAACTTACGTAATTTGGAGAATATGTCAAAATGAAGGGAATATCAACCCACGCATTTTTATCCGCAGCTCCAGCAATTTTCATGCACTGCATCGCCACAAACACCAGAAAAGCCCAAATGCCCGCCATACGTAATTGGTCCTTGTACATGGTCTGTTCTGTGTGTAAACTATAATATGAAGCTCCGAAGCTGTTGAAAGTTGTTCATTAATAAGTGAGATTACTGAGTGCTAGGAATTGCGTTGGGAAAAACTACTTTAAAATTCACAGGTGCTGCTTTTGAGAATTTATATTTTTGCCAGCGCATAACATGCGATGTGTTCATTGCTGGGAGCTTAAACGTAGCGTTACTTAATCCTATTCCTACAAACCAAACATTTATTGAATAAAATACAGGAGGCCGTGGGCCTGTTTTCAATCTGTTTGAAGACAAATCAAGTAAACAGACTATTTTGTTTTTAGATGTGCTAGCAAGTAATATGCATTCAATTGTTGTCCCACTTTTTTATTAGCCACCTCATTATAAAAATCACCTAATTTAATCATAGAAATTATCATCATTATATGATGCAAATGAAGAAAAGAAAAAGATAAAGAGAATGTTTCGACCATGATTTGCGAAACCCTAGTTCAAATGCCAAATTTGTAAAAATTTGCAAATTATCTCTTCGCAAGGTCAAATTTTTCAATTGCAAAATTTTGCAAAATAATGTGCAAACGATCGACCGAGTTCGTTCCAGTCGAGCTCTTCTTAATTTAGCAATGTGTGTTATTTCCCTAACCATTTCTCTGAGATTGCATAATTCAATTGAAAAATGTTTAAAGTACACCTTGTAAACGATATGTGTGGTCAGATAACCCTACAAAGCCAACTGCTAACAATTAGGGACAAAAATATTCAGACCTTTTTGCAAATATTTGTAAAATTAATGCATTATTTTACAAAATTTGCGAAATTCTAGATAAGTAATTGCAAATTAGACATTAAGTTTAAACTGAGGAAGAGTTGTGTATCATGTTTCTCCTTGCCATCTTAATAAAGCTTGTAATGAATCTCTAGCCGAGGCCTCGAGTTAGTGAAAAAACAGTCCTTGGCCATAAAATGTTTTGTCAAGAGAGTAAATTCTTTTATTATTTTATTACACCGAATAACATCACTTCACATAGCTAAGCCATCTAAGTATGATTTTCATTTCCTCGTGCTATGTATTGTAAAAAATTTCCCCCCATTATCACCAACAACTTGTCTGAAATGATACGAATGTGTCACTTTAACTATCTTGCAGCACAGCTCTCTATCAAATCTTCTATTTGTTTGAAATAGTATTTGACTCGTGAATCCAATTCGAGAAACTCAAACGTACGATATCCAATCAAAATTGTTTCTATATACGAGTTCTTAGAGGAAATTCTCGACCTTTTTAGGCCATGAATGGATTTGGGCTCTACTGTGACAAGCATTTTCGATTACCTAATTTAAGTCATTGACCGCTCCCGGTTGGATTTTGCAAGAAGTCGAGGCATCAACTAGATATCATTATAAACAAGACTTGCAATAGAAGTTAGCGTTCATGGGAACCGGGTCATAATTTTTCTCAACTGTGAACCTTGTAAAGATTTTTTTATCTGCTCTCAAACGAAGTTTGTATTTGCTGCGGTATTTTTTATTCAATTTTTAGCTTACTTGTTGTCTGACCCTTTTTGACTAATTTGTTCTCAAAAACGTGGTAAGCAACTAAAAGCCGCAGGGCATTTGGTTCTCTTAGAGCCTTAAGATTCTTTTTTCCTGAGTAAGCCGTTCACTGAAGCAGTTTAAGAGATATAAACTCAGGATATGAAGGATTGTTCTTAGAGTTTGCTAAGCCAATTCGGAAGCGCAAACATTTCAAATCATAATGGTCTTGACATTGGAGCACTTGATCAATTTTTTAACAAAGAATGAAGTCGAGCCATTAATCAGCAACCTTTATAATCAAGACTTGAATTAGAATTTAGCGACCACGAGAACTTGACCCCTGTTTTTACTCAAAGGCCAACGAGCGATTTAATTTATTTGAAGCTTCTCTATTTTTAAAGTTTCTCTCAGAAGACGATTGTTGCTTGTCATCAATACATCATTGATGCCCAATTGATTAGAGAACATCTATGCACTATTATGGATCTTTGCCCGAAACAGACCTTCAATGGTTAAGAGAAGAAGTGACAAAACAAAAAGAAGCACAGAAAAGCAGTCGAATTTCAACACACAAAAACTAAAAAACTGAGAACTAATTTATTTATCTTAAACGCTTGTATCATCATTATTAATTCAAATAAGCAAAATGATTTCCTGAGTATACTTAAGGCGGTCAATGTGACATTCTGACGCCCAACGAAAAAGACAAAGGATCTAAAATTTCCTTCTCGAAGATTTTTTTTCTCATAAAAAGGGTAGAGAAGGAAATTTTAGAAAAAACCCATCCCATCCAACACCCGGGAGAACACCCATTCCATCACGAGACGAGCTTCATATATTTAACTGGGCTTTCTTATTTCATTATTATTTATCTTTCCCTGTTATTTTTTCGCCCGTTTGATTATTCACCCCTTTCTTGCGACCTGAGAATTTTTTCCGGATATGACCGAAATTTACTGACAAAATTTCAATGTTTCAACAATATTTACCTTCGTGCATTTTCCGGTAATTCCGACCAAGCGCTTTAATATCCGTTCCCAATTTTACGAAACGAGCGTAACACACACGAGCGCACCAAACATGTTTCAACAGCATTCTCTTTGTTTTTATGTCCGGAAAAACAACGACCTTATTCTGAACTATATATTTTTTTCCAAATGCTATGTAGAGTCGGTATTGGTAGGGTATTCTGGTAGGTTTCGGTTGTTCAGGTAGCTTTCTCTGGTGTTATCAGGTAGGTTTAAGCGGTATCTGGTAGGTTATTGAATACATAAGAGGTAGGTTGCAGGTAGGTTCCAGGTAGGCATATCCAGGTAGGGTTTTTTTAAAGTAATCGGTTAGGTTTTCAGGTAGGTTCCTCTGGTGGTATAAGGTAGGTTTCAGTGGTATCCGGTAGGTTATTGAGTAGGTTTCAGTTAGGTTGCAGGTAGGTCCAGGTAGGTATTTGGTAGATTTTAGGTATTCAGCTAGTTTTTTCAGGTAGTTTTCAATTTGGTCTCTGGTTAGGTTTCAGGTAGGTATCTAGTAGGTTTTGAGGTACTCAGGTAGGTTTACGGTTTACCAGGTAGGTTTTGCAGGTTCTAACAGAATTGCTGAAAAAAATTCGTAGCGCTTCGAAGAAAGAAGCTGTCTTTGTTAGACCGGTGAAATTCAATGGTTTTTACTAGAACTGGAAAATCCACAGGAAGTAACAACCAAACAATGATCTCCTCAAATTCGCAGACACAATACTCAGACGACAACACCGAAAGTCACGAGCAGGTCTCTGAAGATCCCCATTTAAAACGTCCGACCAACTTAAAGTTGATGTACGAAAGTGAAATCGAGTCGTGCATCGAATTTATTACATCCGGCATCGACTGCGGCGAGGACTCAGAAAAAGTCGAGGAAACTCTCCTCGAAATCAAGGAACTTCAGGAGAAGTACGAACTTACAATTCAAGAACTTTTAGACAAAGCACCATCATCTGATGCAGAAACTCTATGCTCTCATTTGAGCAAACTCAAAATCAAGATACTGAAGATTACTTCCGCATACAGAAAATACAAAAAGGAACTTGTGTCCGCAACACAAAGCAACCAAACAAATAACATCCCGAGGGTCAACTTTGACAACAGCAGTTATCAAACTCATACTGAGGCATCCCTAACGACCAACATTTTCTCAGCACCCGCTGAATACAGTTCTTACAGTGAATCCTTCCTTAACAATGCTGCACCCAGTAGCTTAATGGGAGATTCAAACACAATTTTGCCGCCGGCAAATTTGTCGCAACAACTCACCACCACATCTGCTGACGTATCAGGCACCAGCACCATCAACAATGCCTTGTCTGGAGTTACCTCTGGTGGCTTCAATTCCACTTCCGCAAAAATCGACGGCGCATTTCCCTCATTCCATGTTTCTCATCAGGCGGCTCAAGCTTCTTCTTTAAATCCGCCAATCAGAACTTCGCAACCATCCTTTACACTTCCAACAGTTGGTATTGTGCCTCAGACTCCTACCTCAATGTCTTCTTGTTTTCAGAAATCGGTTCCGAAGTTACAGGCAACAAAGTTTGATGGAGATCCATTAAGTTGGTTAAAGTGGTTCAGTGTGTTTCAAGCAACAATTGATCGTTCTCCAATGTCCTCTGCAGAAAAAAAAGATTCATCTGCAATCTCTCCTGATTGGAGAAGCAAAAGCACTGGTTGACGGCTATGGCTGCAATGGCAGTCTGTACGCACCCGCTTTAGCACGTCTGGAAGAACATTTTGGTAATCCGAACAGGATTGTCAATGCCTTCCTCGAAAAACTGTCACATTTTAGACCCCCTAACCTGACAATCCCAGAGCGTTATACGCAGTTCTCTGCTTTCCTTTTAACCCTTGTGGACACATTTCAGCAACTTGGATTCAACCATGACATACATTCCACAAAAAATGTCAATCAAGCCTTAAACAAGCTTCCAACACCAGTCCGCTTGGAATGGAATAAGCACGTTTTGGAAAGAAGTTTACTTCAACCATCTCTGAAAGAGCTTTCGGAGTGGCTTCTGATCTATGCAAAGGCTTGCAGAGATTTACCCACCTCTTGTGCATCAGCTCAACCTCCAAGCACTCATTCAAAGGCCTCTAACCATCTTTGGAAGCAATCGAATCAGCATACCCAATTCAACCGTCCGTCCAACAGATCACACCAGGATCAACGCACAAACCCGTCAAATAGCTTTCAACCAAGCTCTGCGAAAGGTGTCGTTTGTCCAAACAACGGTAGCTGTCAGTATTTATACAAATGTTCTCATTTCCAAGATCTGTCTCCACTCGATAGAAGAGAACACGTGAAAAAATTGAAACTATGTTTCAACTGTTTTGGTAGTCGCCATGTACAACAATGCACATCAAAAAATGTTTGTCGCTCTGCAGACTGCGGCAAAAAGCACCACACAATTCCATGAAAGCTTCATTGCAAAAAATCAAGCAATCCGACCCTCTTCAACAGTTAAATCGGTTCAACTGCATGGCACAGGTCAAGTTGTTTTCTTACCAGTTCAACTGTCTAACGGGGAGAAAACGTTTGAGACATATGCTTATCTCGACAACGGAAGTTGCCAGAGCCTCCTCCTCCAATCTGCAGCTCTGATTCTAGGTATTGATATGAACACTTTTGGCAAGATGCCTATTAGTGGCTACCACACAACAAAAGAAATAGATTGTTCTCCAGTGTCTTCAAAAATTAAACCTTATCGGTCTAATAAGACACCAATCCTTGTAAACGAAGTCTTGGCAGTACCCGATTTGAATATGAACCCTGTTAACACTAATGAGCTGAACAAGCTTTGCAAGAAATTTGAACATCTCAATCACATTTCGTTCCCTAATGTTGATGAAAATAAAGTCTCAATAATCATCGGCATCGACAATCTGGAACTGATCCATTGCAGTAAGGTGATTAAAGGCCCAAAAAACACGCCCTGGGCTGTAGAAACTCCTCTAGGATGGACATGTGCAGGTAAAACTAGCGTCACAGCAGACGAACAGAATCCAGTGTTCAAAACACAAATCAACTCTCATCCTCATCTAGACAATGAACTTTTCACAAAAGTACAACAGTGGATGAAAATTGAGAACTACGGTATAGCTTCATCAAAAAGGGCTATGTCTAAAAATGATGAAAAAGCTCTGCAAATCCTTGAGTCGATTACAAACTTGTCTGATGGTCACTACGAAATAGGCCTTCTTTGGAAGGAAAACGCCAAGTTACCAAACAACAGATGGCTAGCAGAAAAACAGTTAAAGCAATTAAACAAAAAACTCTCAACAAAACCAGATCTACAAAGTAAGTACGAGGAGACGCTCCAGAAAGATCTTCAAAATGGTTTTGTTGTCAAAGTTGATCCAGCTACAGACAAAGAAACAGCATGTTCTTATCTTCCTCATCGTCCTGTTTCAAATGAAAACAAACCCGGAAAAATCAGGAGAGTCACCAATGCATCCAGTATTTTTCAAGGTCAATCCTTGAATTCAAACCTTTTGAAGGGACCCAATTTTTTGAGTAATCTAGTGGGAGTCATATTAAGATTCCGCGAGCAACAAGTGGCAATTTCAGCAGACATTGAGCAAATGCTTATGCAAATTAAAGTTGCTCCCTCTGATCGTGCGTTTCTTCGGTTTCTCTGGAATCCCAATGGCAAAATCGAAGAGTATCAATACACACGTCATATCTTCGGCGCAACATCTTCCCCATGCATAGCGTCCTACGCTCTTCGTCGTTCAGCACATGACAATCAGGACAAATTTCCTCAAATTTTGCACGTCATTGAGCGTAATGTTTACATGGATGACCTATATATCTCGACAGCAGATGTTGAAAGTGCTGTAAACGTTATGAACAGCACCAAAGAGTGTCTTTCACTTGGTGGTTTCAACCTCACAAAGTGGAACTCTAATTCAGACAAGTTCTTGAAAAACGTCGCAAACGAGAATCTTTGAAGCCTGATCTACCATCACCTCAACCTCAAAAAGTTTTGGGTTTACCGTGGAATGCGAGCACGGACGAGTACACCATTGACAAAAGGCTTTTCAAAAGGTTCCCCAATGATCAATTCACAACACAGAGGAAACTTTTGAAGTTCGTCGCTTCAATTTTTGATCCCCTTGGCGTTATAGCCCCTTTAACAATCAGAGTGAGGAAAATATTGCAAGCGATGTGGAATAAAGGTCCACAATGGGACGCACCTCTAGACGTTCAGCAGTTCCCAGACTTTCTCCAATTCAAAAACGAACTTCCAACTTATCAGAATATCAGCATTCCACGTGCTCTCTTCCGTAGAAACACGAAAATTCAGTCAACAGCTCTTCACACGTTCACAGACGCTTCAGAGTATGCTCTATCAGCAGTGTCTTATCTAAGAACTGAGTACGTTGATAAAACAGTTGATGTAGTGTTCATGATGGGCAAAGCCAGAGTAGCTCCGATCAAGAGGATGACTATTCCAAACCTGGAGTTGCAAGCGGCACTGTATGGCGCGCAATTAGCTCAGTTTATCAAAGAACAGCAAGATTTGGAAATCGGAAATTACTTTTTTTGGTCCGATAGTACAACTGTACTCCATTGGTTGAGAACTCCAGAAATGCGGCATTGAATTTTCGTTGCCAATAGACTAGCAAAGATTCTCGACGTCTCTTCATCTCTCAATTGGCGCTACATCGCTTCTTCTGATAATCCCGCTGATGACGGCTCAAGAGGCTCTGAGGTTCGACAGATGAATGCAACTTCTCGTTGGTTGAGTGGACCATCATTTCTCCGCTCCGAAGAAAAAGAGTGGCCTTGTCAAGATCTCTTGAAGCATAACCCACTGGTATTTTCAATACAGCCAATGGAAGCCCCTAAACCGTCAACTGAAGGGTGTGTAATAGATATTACACGTTTTAGCAACTGGAATCGGTTGATAAGAGTGACTGCGTACTGCTTCTTTTTCCGCGACCTTTGCAAGAAGCGAAGCAAACATTTGGCTCTCTCTCATCATACTTTTGCGTACAGGTATCTGATCCAGGTATCGCAGATTGAAAATTTTGCAGACAAATTATCTGCTCTACGTAAGGGAAAGGAAGTTTCAGCATCAAGTTGTTTGAAAGACCTTTTTCCGTATGTTGACAATAATGATCAGCTCCGCGCCAAAGGTCGGTTGTCCAAGGAAATGATTTTAGAGACTGCCCGACACCCAATCATTCTGGATGGTCTAAACCCAATTGTGAAGCTGCTCATCAAAAATTTTCACCTTACTAACACTCACTCAGGAGTTGAACAAACGCGCTGCCTCCTTATGCAAAACTATTGGATTTTGAAATGCCGAGCTGTCGTTAGGCAGACAGTCCGCCAATGCATTCCTTGTCGGCGAATGATACAGGAAATCCAGCAACCTCAAATGTCTGATCTACCATGCGAGCGGTTACCAAGTGAGCACCACTTTGTCTTTGCAACGACAGGACTCGACTTCATAGGTCCTTTTCCCGTATCTCAATACGGCAGACACGCTACACGCTACGTACTTCTGTTCACCTGCTTGGTGGTAAGAGCAGTCCACTTGGAGATAGCAGAAAACCTGTCTACAGAATCCACAATGAATTTCATCCGCAGATTCATTAGTCGCCGCGGAAAGCCAAAAAAAATTCTCTCCGACAACGGGAAATGTTTTGTCAGCTCTTGTTCGGAACTAAAGAAAGGTATCGAAGCACTCAGAGCATCAAAGGAATTTGCCTCAAAACTCCATATTCTTGATATTGAAATTGAATGGAAGTTTAATCCTCCCCTTGCACCACATTTTGGTGGCAGTTGGGAAAGGTTAATTCAGGTGTTCAAATTGTCTTTGTACAAGATCATTGGATTAAGAACACTAACACATGAAACGTTGTCTACCTTCACTTGCGAAATAGAATCTAACATGAACTCTCGTCCCCTCACATACACTTCGAGTGACATTAATGATCCACTTCCCCTAACACCAAACCATTTTCTTTTGGGCAGACCCACTGTTAATTTTCCACCTGGTGTTTTTTCCGAGCGAAAGATTACAATCTCAAAGTCTTGGAGAATTTCACAACACTTGGCCGAACACTTCTGGAGCAGATTTCTTAGAGAATATATCCCAAACCAGCAGAAACGTTCAAAATGGACTAAAGGTTGTCCGAATTTACAAGTAGGCGATCTAGTTTGGGTTTTAGAGGATTTCACGCCTCGAGGTCTTTGGCCACTGGCCAAAGTCATTGAAGTATATCCAAGTTCGGTCCAAATTGTCAGATCCGTTAAACTAAAAACCGCATTTGGGGAAAAATTCGCCCTGTTGTTAAATTAAGCAAAGTTCTAGCTGACTAATTTTTATCATTGATTCAAACACTAATTTACAGGGTTCGCCTCTTTGTAAGTTCTGGTATTAGGAAAAGAACAATTTTTCCATGACAATTTGTACTAAAATTCTGCTTTTTCTGCGCGGGTAAAAAAATTGCTACACCGTAGCAACCTGTTACTCCCCTCAGAGCATTCGGATATCTATATTTTGACCTCCTCATTAAATGTTTCTGCGGACCCGCAGTTTTGCGAAAGGTTTACTTTATTTTTTTTGCGTTTATCGGTTTATTACGCTTTTTAACCGCTTATTCTCACGTACTTCGTTTATCTTCGCGAAAACGAAGTTGATTTTCTTGCGTAACGTCAGTTATTCGTTTATCTCGAAACTTTTTTCTTTCTTAATGGGTCACCAAGTTTGTATTTTCAACCAAGAATTGTCTTTAATTTTATGGACTTACTTTACTATTCTTTGCAGTCCTGCAAATGGGGCCGGCTATGTCATCAATACATCATTGATGCCCAATTAATTAGAGAACATCTATGCACTATTATGGATCTTTGCCCGAAACAGACCTTCAATGGTTAAGAGAAGAAGTGACAAAACAAAAGGAAGCACAGAAAAGCAGTCGAATTTCAACACACAAAAACTAAAAAACAGAACTGATTTATTTATTTTAAACGCTTGTATCATCTTTATTAATTCAAATAAGCAAAATGATTTCCTGAGTATACTTAAGGCGGTCAATGTGACATTGCTGATCCGCTTTTTACGCTAGAAGAGGACAATTTTTATTTCACAGTTTTTTAAAATCTAAATAAAGTTTGTTCAGGAATTGAACTTTCGCTTTTTGTTTCCGAACACTGACTTCTTTGTTAATTAAAACGTTTTCTTCTATTTTCGAACAAAGGACTTTAACCGTAACCTAATTACTAATACATAATAATTAGGAACTGGTGGTACTTTTCAAGGTCGAAGTTTTGATCACGTTTCGATTAAAAGTGTTGGGAAGTTTTGATCCCATAACAGAACCGCCCCACCAAACCTTTCCCTTAAAAACCCCTTAACCATCCCCCACCCCTAGCCTTACTTGCTCACCTTTGTCCACTTCCCCAATCCCCTTCATGCTCCCCCACTTCACCTCATTCCACCAGTAACCCCGAACACTTGCCACTCGCCCGCGCTCTCACAACCCCCGCTCCCCCTTCTCCTCCCCCACATGCTCACCTACCCCTTTCAATAAAGCTAAACCTAGCCTTCATAAGTCTCACAGGTAAATATTGACAAAGCCAACTGCTCGCCAGTCGTTTGAGAGCAATTCATCCGACGTTAGTTACGTTTGTATATCATTTGCTTGCTAAGTAGTCCAAATATCAACAGAAGTTTGCGTATTCTCAGATTTTTGATTTTATTTGCCCTGATCGAGGCCCTGAATTATCTTTAGTGTAGCCTGTTGTTATTTAAGAGAGCAAGTGACGCAAATGAAGTGCGGAGTACTGGGGCTGGTTCACGTGAGGACTTGGATACGCAAGGAGGCTTCCTAGATCTCGATGACCAGGAACTGGTTGTGTTGTCTGAAATTCACAGGAAAAAACTATCTGCTATCACTGTCATGCATATTATAGGTGATTAATTGGGGTTTCAGTAAATCCATCGCATTTTTAGCAGTAAAAAGTCAGGTTTATCCAGACGCTTGAGGTAAGGTAGTCTTTGCACGGAAAATTTACCTCAACTTTGTCTACTGGCAAGAAGCTGTTTATAATTATAACTGTAAGCACTACTGGGGCCGAATTTTTATTCAGTTACTTGAAAAACTGTTTCGGGTTTGCGGACAATAATTTCAAGCTATAGGCTGAAATCACCATAGGAAAAGGTTTATAGCTTTAATCCCGTTCAATTTAATTTCAAAGCGATAGTTTCTTCTTTTGATATTACAACCCAAGTCCAACATACCGCAAGTTTTGCCGAAGAGGGAAATACTGTAACAACTTTGTATTGCCGGGCTGCACAGGTAGCAGTTACGAACTCAGCGGTGTGAAAGTTTGCAGATATTTGGGTGAAAAACTGTCTCTATTCAATGTTGCCCCCTTGTTGTATATCCCAGGTTTAAGCCTCGACTCATAAAATGATTAAGCTCAACCCAAAAAGCCCATCAACAAAATTTATGTGTGAATGTTTGCTGATATTTGGGTGAGAAACTGTCTCTACTCAATGTTGCCCCCTAATTGTATATCCCAGGTTCAGGCCTCGACTCATAGAAAGGTTAAGCTCAACCCAAAAAGCCCGTCAACAAAAAAATTGTATGAATGTTTGCTGATATTTGGGTGAAAAATTGTCTCTATTCAATGTTGCCCCCTTATTGTATATCCTAGGTTTAGGCCTCGGCTCAAAGAAAGGTTACGCTCAACCGAAAAAGCGCATCAACAAAAAATGTGTGTGAATGTTTGCTGATATTCGGGTGAAAAACTGTCTCTATTCAATGTTGCCCCTATTGTATATTCCAAGTTTAGGCCTCGACTCAATGAAAGACTAGCTCAACCAAAAAGCCCATCACCAAAAATTTTGTGCGTATGTTTGCTGATATTTGGGTGAAAAACTGTCTCTATTCAATGTTGCCCCATATTGTATATCCCAGGTTTGGGCCTCGACTCATAGAAAGATTAAGCTCCACCCAAAATGCCCATCAACAAAAAATGTGTGTGAATGTTTGCAGATATTTGGGTGAAAAACTGTCTCTATTCAATGTTGCCCCCTTTTTGTACATCCCAGGTTTAGGCCTCGACTCTTAGAAAGATTAAGCTCAACCCAAAATGCCCATCAACAAAAAATGTGCCCATCGACAAAAAATGTGTGTTAATGTTTGCTGACATTTGGCTGAAAATCTGTCTCTATTCAATATTGCCCCCTTATAGTATGTCGCAGGTTTAGGCTTCGACTCATAGAAAATTTAAGCTCAACCCAAAAAGCCCATCAACAAAAAAATGTGTGTGAATGTGTGCTAATGTTTGTCTAAAAACTGTCTCTATTCAATGTTGCCCCATATTGTATATCCCAGGTTTGGGCCTCGACTCATAGAAAGATTAAGCTCCACCCAAAATGCCCATCAACAAAAAATGTGTGTGAATGTTTGCAGATATTTGGGTGAAAAACTGTCTCTATTCAATGTTGCCCCCTTTTTGTACATCCCAGGTTTAGGCCTCGACTCTTAGAAAGATTAAGCTCAACCCAAAATGCCCATCAACAAAAAATGTGCCCATCGACAAAAAATGTGTGTGAATGTTTGCAGATATTTGGGTGAAAAACTGTCTCTATTCAATGTTGCCCCATATTGTATATCCCAGGTTTGGGCCTCGACTCATAGAAAGATTAAGCTCAACCAAAAAGCTCATCACCAAAAAATTTGTGCGTATGTTTGCTGATATTTGGGTGAAAAACTGTCTCTATTCGATGTTGCCCCCTTATTTTATATCCCAGGTTTAGGCCTCGACTCAAAGAAAGTTTAAGCTCCACCCAAAAAGCCCATCGACAAAAAATGTGTGTTAATGTTTGCTGACATTTGGGTGAAAATCTGTCTCTATTGAATATTGCCCCCTTATAGTATGTCGCAGGGTTAGGCCTCGACTCATAGAAAAATTAAGCTCAACCCAAAAAGCCCATCAATAAAAAATGTGTGTGAATGTTTGCAGATATTTGGGTTAAAAACTGTCTCTATACAATGTTGCCCACTTTTTGTACATCCCAGGTTTAGGCCTCGACTCTTAGAAAGATTAAGCTCAACACAAAATGCCCATCAACAAAAAATGTGCCCATCAACAAAAAATGTGTGTGAATGTTTGCAGATATTTGGGTGAAAAACTGTCTCTATTCAATGTTGCCCCATATTGTATATCCCAGGTTTGGGCCTCGACTCTTAGAAAGATTAAGCTCAACCCAAAATGCCCATCAACAAAAAATGTGCCCATCAACAAAAAATGTGTGTGAATGTTTCCAGATATTTGGGTGAAAAACTGTCTCTATTCAATGTTGCCCCCTTTTTGTACATCCCAGGTTTAGGCCTCGACTCTTAGAAAGATTAAGCTCAACCCAAAATGCCCATCAACAAAAAATGTGCCCATCAACAAAAAATGTGTGTGAATGTTTGCAGATATTTGGGTGAAAAACTGTCTCTATTCAATGTTGCCCCCTTTTTGTATATCCCAGGTTTAGGCCTCGACTCTTAGAAAGATTAAGCTCAACCCAAAATGCAAATCAACAAAAAATGTGTGTGAATGTTTGCAGATATTTGGGTGAAAAACTGTCTCTATCCAATGTTGCCCCCTTTTTGTATATCCCAGGTTTAGGCCTCGACTCAAAGAAAGATTACGCTCAACCGAAAACGCGCATCAACAAAAAATGTGTGTGAATGTTTGCTGATATTTGGGTGAAAAACTGTCAGTATTCAATGTTGCCCCCTTATTTTATATCCCAATTTTAGGACTCGGCTCATAGAAAGATTAAACTCAACCGGAAAACGCGCATCAACAAAAAATGTGTGCGAATGTTTGCTGATATTCGGGTGAAAAACTGTCTCTATTCAATTATGCCCCTATTGTATATTTCAAGTTTAGGCCTCGACTCAATGAAAGTCTAGCTCAACCAAAAAAGCCCATCACCAAAAATTTTGTGCGTATGTTTGCTTATATTTGGGTGAAAAACTGTCTCTATTCAATGTTGCCCCCTTATTTTATATCCCAGGTTTAGGCTGGGACTCATAGAAAGTTTAAGCTCCACCCAAAAAGCCCATCGACAAAAAAATGTGTGTTAATGTTTGCTGACATTTGGGTGAAAATCTGTCTCTATTCAATGTTGCTCCCTTATAGTATGTCGCAGGTTTAGGCCTCGACTCATAGAAAAGTTAAGCTCAACCCAAAAAGCCCATCAACAAAAAATGTGTGTGAATGTGTGCTGATATTTGTCTGAAAACTGTCTCTATTCAATGTTGCCCCCTTATTGTATATCCCAGGTTTGGGCCTCGACTCATAGAAAGATTAAGCTCCACCCAAAATGCCCATCAACAAAATATGTGTGTGAATGTTTGCAGATATTTGGGTGAAAAACTGTTTCTATTCAGTTTTGCCCCCTTATTCTATATCCCAGGTTTAGGCCTCGACTCATAGAAAGATTAAGCCTAACCCAAAAAACCCATCAAGAAAAAATGTGTGTGAATGTTTGCAGATATTTGGGTGAAGAACTGTCTCTATCCAATGTTGCCCCCTTATTGTATATCCCAGGTTTAGGCCTCGACTCAAAGAAAGATTACGCTCAACCGAAAACGCGCATCAACAAAAAATGTGTGTGAATGTTTGCTGATATTCGGGTGAAAAACTGTCTCTATTCAATGTTGCCCCTATTGTATATTTCAAGTTTAGGCCTCGACTCAATGAAAGTCTAGCTCAACCAAAAAGCCCATCACTAAAAATTTTGTGCGTATGGTTGCTTATATTTGGTTGAAAAACTGTCTCTATTCAATGTTGCCCCCTTATTTTATATCCCAGGTTTAGGCCGGGACTCATAGAAAGTTTAAGCTCCACCCAAAAAGCCCATCGACAAAAAAATGTGTGTGAATGTGTGCTGATATTTGGGTGAAAATCTGTCTCTATTCAATATTGCCCCCTTATTGTATATCCCAGGTTTAGGCGTCGACTCATAGAAAAATTAAGCTCAAACCAATAAGCCCATCGACAAAAAATGTGTGTGAATGTTTGCTGACATTTGGGTGAAAATCTGTGTCTATTCAATGTTGCCCCCTTATAGTATGTCGCAGGTTTAGGCCTCGACTCATAGAAAAGTTAGGCTCAACCCAAAAAGCCCATCAACAAAAAATGTGTGTGAATGTGTGCTGATATTTGTCTGAATACTGTCTCTATTCAATTTTGCCCCCTTATTCTATATCCCAGGTTTAGGCCTCGACTCATAGAAAGATTAAGCTTAACCCAAAAAGCCCATCAAGAAAAATTGTTTGTGAATGTTTGCAGATATTTGGGTGAAGAACTGTCTCTATCCAATGTTGCCCCCTTATTGTATATCCCAGGTTTAAACCTCGACTCAAAGAAAGATTACGCTCAACCGAAAACGCGCATCAACAAAAAATGTGTGTGAATGTTTGCAAATATTTGGGTGGAAAACTGTCTCTATCCAATGTTGCCCCCTTTTTGTATATCCCAAGTTTAGGCCTCGACTCTTAGAAAGATTAAGCTCAACCCAAAATGCCCATCAACAAAAAATGTGCCCATCAACAAAAAAAAGTGTGTGAATGTTTGCAGATATTTGGGTGAAAAACTGTCTCTATTCAATGTTGCCCCCTTTTTGTATATCCCAGGTTTAGGCCTCGACTCTTAGAAAGATTAAGCTCAACCCAAAATGCCCATCAACAAAAAATGTGAGTGAATGTTTGCAGATATTTGGGTGAAAAACTGTCTCTATCCAATGATGCCCCCTTATTGTATATCCCATGTTTAGGCCTCGACTCAAAAAAGATTACGCTCAACCGAAAACGCGCATCAACAAAAAATGTGTGTGAATGTTTGCAGATATTTGGGTGAAAATTGTCTCTATCCAATGTTGCCCCCTTATTGTATATCCCAGGTTGAGGCCTCGACTCAAAGAAAGATTACGCTCAACCGAAAAAGCGCATCAACAAAAAATATGTGTGAATGCTTGCTGATATTCGGGTGAAAAACTGTCTCTATTCAATGTTCCCCTATTGTATATTCCAAGTTTAGGCCTCGACTCAATGAAAGACTAGTTCAACCAAAAAGCCCATCACCAAAAATTCTGTGCGTATGTTGGCTGATATTTGGGTGAAAAACTGTCTCTATTCAATGTTGCCCCCTTATTGTATATACCAGGTTGGGGCCTCGACTCATAGAAAGATTAAGCTCAAACCAAAAAACCCATCAACAAAAAATGTGTGTGAATGTTTGCAGATATTTGGGTGAAAAACTGTCTCTATTCAATGTTGCCCCCTTTTTGTATATCCCAGGTTTAGGCCTCGACTCTTAGAAAGATTAAGCTCAAACCAAAAAACCCATCAACAAAAAATGTGTGTGAATGTTTGCAGATATTTGGGTGAAAAACTGTCTCTATTCAATGTTGCCCCCTTTTTGTATATCCCAGGTTTAGGCCTCGACTCTTAGAAAGATTAAGCTCAACCCAAAATGCCCATCAACAAAAAATGTGTGTGAATGTTTGCAGATATTTGGGTGAAAAACTGTCTCTATTCAATGTTGACCCCTTTTTGTATATCCCAGCTTTAGGCCTCGACTCTTAGAAAGATTAAGCTCAACCCAAAATGCCCATCAACAAAAAATGTGTGTGAATGTTTGCAGATATTCGGGTGAAAAACTGTCTCTATCCAATGTTGCCCCCTTATTGTATATCCCAGGTTTAGGCCTCGACTCAAAGAAAGATTACGCTCAACCGAAAAAGCGCATCAACAAAAAATGTGTGTGAATGTTTGCTGATATTCGGGTGAAAAACTGTCTCTATTCAATGTTCCCCTATTGTATATTCCAAGTTTCGGCCTTGACTCAATGAAAGACTAGTTCAACCAAAAAGCCCATCACCAAAAATTTTGTGCGTACGTTTGCTGAAATTTGGGTGAAAATCTGTCTCTATTCAATGTTGCCCCCTTAAAGTATGTGGCAGGTTTAGGCCTCGACTCATAGAAAAATTAAGCTCAACCTAAAAAGCTCATGAACAAAAAATGTGTGTGAATGTTTGCTGATATTTGTCTGAAAACTGTCTCTAATCAGTGTTGCCCCCTTATTGTATATTCCAGGTTTAGGCGTCGACTCATAGAAAAATTAAGTTCAAACCAAAAAGACCATCAACAAAAAATTTGTGTGAATGTGTGCTGATATTTGTCTGAAAACTGTCTCTATTAAATGTTGCCCCCTTATTGTATATCCCAGGTTGAGGCCTCGACACATAGAAAGTTTAAATTCAACCGAAGAAGCCCATCGACAAAAAATGTGCTTGAATGTTTGCTGACATTTGGATAAAAACTGTCTCTATTCAATGTTGCCCCCTTATGGTATGTCCCCAGTTAAGGCCTCGACTCATAGAAAAATTAAGCTCACTCGGAAAAACGCATCAACAAAAAATGTGTGCGAATGTTTGCTGATATTTGCTGAAAAACTGTCTCTAATCAGTGTTGCCCCCTTATTGTATATCCCAGGTTTAGGCGTCGACTCATAGAAAAATTAAGCTCAACCCAATAAGCCCATCGACAAAAAATGTGTGTGAATGTGTGCTGATATTTGGGTGAAAATCTGTCTCTATTCAATGTTGCCCCCTTAAAGTATGTGGCAGGTTTAGGCCTCGACTCATAGAAAAATTAAGCTCAACCTAAAAAGCTCATGAACAAAAAATGTGTGTGAATGTTTGCTGATATTTGTCTGAAAACTGTCTCTAATCAGTGTTGCCCCCTTATTGTATATTCCAGGTTTAGGCGTCGACTCATAGAAAAATTAAGTTCAAACCAAAAAGACCATCAACAAAAAATGTGTGTGAATGTGTGCTGATATTTGTCTGAAAACTGTCTCTATTAAATGTTGCCCCCTTATTGTATATCCCAGGTTGAGGCCTCGACACATAGAAAGTTTAAATTCAACCGAAGAAGCCCATCGACAAAAAATGTGCTTGAATGTTTGCTGACATTTGGATAAAAACTGTCTCTATTCAATGTTGCCCCCTTATGGTATGTCCCCAGTTAAGGCCTCGACTCATAGAAAAATTAAACTCACTCGGAAAAACGCATCAACAAAAAATGTGTGCGAATGTTTGCTGATATTTGCTGAAAAACTGTCTCTAATCAGTGTTGCCCCCTTATTGTATATCCCAAGTTTAGGCGTCGACTCATAGAAAAACTAATCTCAAACCAAAAAGCCCATCAACAAAAAATGTGTGTGAATGTTTGCTGATATTTGTCTGAAAACTGTCTCTATTCAATGTTGACCCCTTACTGTATATCTCAGGTTTAGGCCGGGACTCATAGAAAGATTAAACTCACTCGGAAAAACGCATCAACAAAAAATGTGTGCGAATGTTTGCTGATATTTGCTGAAAAACTGTCTCTAATCAGTGTTGCCCCCTTATTGTATATCCCAGGTTTAGGCGTCGACTCATAGAAAAATTAAGCTCAACCCAATAAGCCCATCGACAAAAAATGTGTGTGAATGTGTGCTGATATTTGGGTGAAAATCTGTCTCTATTCAATATTGCCCCCTTATTGTATATCCCAAGTTTAGGCGTCGACTCATAGAAAAACTAATCTCAAACCAAAAAGCCCATCAACAAAAAATGTGTGTGAATGTTTGCTGATATTTGTCTGAAAACTGTCTCTATTCAATGTTGACCCCTTACTGTATATCTCAGGTTTAGGCCGGGACTCATAGAAAGATTAAACTCACTCGGAAAAACGCATCAACAAAAATTGTGTGCGAATGTTTGCTGATATTTGCTGAAAAACTGTCTCTAATCAGTGTTGCCCCCTTATTGTATATCCCAGGTTTAGGCGTCGACTCATAGAAAAATTAAGCTCAACCCAATAAGCCCATCGACAAAAAATGTGTGTGAATGTGTGCTGATATTTGGGTGAAAATCTGTCTCTATTCAATATTGCCCCCTTATTGTATATCCCAAGTTTAGGCGTCGACTCATAGAAAAACTAATCTCAAACCAAAAAGCCCATCAACAAAAAATGTGTGTGAATGTTTGCTGATATTTGTCTGAAAACTGTCTCTATTCAATGTTGACCCCTTACTGTATATCTCAGGTTTAGGCCGGGACTCATAGAAAGATTAAGCTCCACCCAAAAAGGCCATCAACAAAAAATGTGTGTGAATGTGTGCTGATATTTGGGTGAAAATCTGTCTCTATTCAATATTGCCCCCTTATTGTATATACCAAGTTTAGGCGTCGACTCATAGAAAAACTAATCTCAAACCAAAAAGCCCATCAACAAAAAATGTGTGTGAATGTTTGCTGATATTTGTCTGAAAACTGTCTCTATTCAATGTTGACCCCTTATTGTATATCTCAGGTTTAGGCCGGGACTCATAGAAAGATTAAGCTCCACCCAAAAAGGCCATCAACAAAAAATGTGTGTGAATGTGTGCTGATATTTGGGTGAAAATCTGTCTCTATTCAATATTGCCCCCTTATTGTATATCCCAGGTTTAGGCGTCGACTCATAGAAAAATTAAGCTCAAACCAAAAAGACCATCAACAAAAAATTTGTGTGAATGTGTGCTGATATTTGTCTGAAAACTGTCTCTATTAAATGTTGCCCCCTTATTGTATATCCCAGGTTGAGGCCTCGACTCATAGAAAGTTTAAATTCAACCGAAGAAGCCCATCGACAAAAAATGTGCTTGAATGTTTGCTGACATTTGGATAAAAACTGTCTCTATTCAATGTTGCCCCCTTATGGTATGTCCCCAGTTAAGGCCTCGACTCATAGAAAAATTAAGCTCACTCGGAAAAACGCATCAACAAAAAATGTGTGCGAATGTTTGCTGATATTTGCTGAAAAACTGTCTCTAATCAGTGTTGCCCCCTTATTGTATATCCCAGGTTTAGGCGTCGACTCATAGAAAAATTAAGCTCAACCCAATAAGCCCATCGACAAAAAATGTGTGTGAATGTGTGCTGATATTTGGGTGAAAATCTGTCTCTATTCAATGTTGCCCCCTTAAAGTATGTGGCAGGTTTAGGCCTCGACTCATAGAAAAATTAAGCTCAACCTAAAAAGCTCATGAACAAAAAATGTGTGTGAATGTTTGCTGATATTTGTCTGAAAACTGTCTCTAATCAGTGTTGCCCCCTTATTGTATATTCCAGGTTTAGGCGTCGACTCATAGAAAAATTAAGTTCAAACCAAAAAGACCATCAACAAAAAATGTGTGTGAATGTGTGCTGATATTTGTCTGAAAACTGTCTCTATTAAATGTTGCCCCCTTATTGTATATCCCAGGTTGAGGCCTCGACACATAGAAAGTTTAAATTCAACCGAAGAAGCCCATCGACAAAAAATGTGCTTGAATGTTTGCTGACATTTGGATAAAAACTGTCTCTATTCAATGTTGCCCCCTTATGGTATGTCCCCAGTTAAGGCCTCGACTCATAGAAAAATTAAACTCACTCGGAAAAACGCATCAACAAAAAATGTGTGCGAATGTTTGCTGATATTTGCTGAAAAACTGTCTCTAATCAGTGTTGCCCCCTTATTGTATATCCCAGGTTTAGGCGTCGACTCATAGAAAAATTAAGCTCAACCCAATAAGCCCATCGACAAAAAATGTGTGTGAATGTGTGCTGATATTTGGGTGAAAATCTGTCTCTATTCAATATTGCCCCCTTATTGTATATCCCAAGTTTAGGCGTCGACTCATAGAAAAACTAATCTCAAACCAAAAAGCCCATCAACAAAAAATGTGTGTGAATGTTTGCTGATATTTGTCTGAAAACTGTCTCTATTCAATGTTGACCCCTTACTGTATATCTCAGGTTTAGGCCGGGACTCATAGAAAGATTAAACTCACTCGGAAAAACGCATCAACAAAAAATGTGTGCGAATGTTTGCTGATATTTGCTGAAAAACTGTCTCTAATCAGTGTTGCCCCCTTATTGTATATCCCAGGTTTAGGCGTCGACTCATAGAAAAATTAAGCTCAACCCAATAAGCCCATCGACAAAAAATGTGTGTGAATGTGTGCTGATATTTGGGTGAAAATCTGTCTCTATTCAATATTGCCCCCTTATTGTATATCCCAAGTTTAGGCGTCGACTCATAGAAAAAATAATCTCAAACCAAAAAGCCCATCAACAAAAAATGTGTGTGAATGTTTGCTGATATTTGTCTGAAAACTGTCTCTATTCAATGTTGACCCCTTACTGTATATCTCAGGTTTAGGCCGGGACTCATAGAAAGATTAAGCTCCACCCAAAAAGGCCATCAACAAAAAATGTGTGTGAATGTGTGCTGATATTTGGGTGAAAATCTGTCTCTATTCAATATTGCCCCCTTATTGTATATACCAAGTTTAGGCGTCGACTCATAGAAAAACTAATCTCAAACCAAAAAGCCCATCAACAAAAAATGTGTGTGAATGTTTGCTGATATTTGTCTGAAAACTGTCTCTATTCAATGTTGACCCCTTATTGTATATCTCAGGTTTAGGCCGGGACTCATAGAAAGATTAAGCTCCACCCAAAAAGGCCATCAACAAAAAATGTGTGTGAATGTGTGCTGATATTTGGGTGAAAATCTGTCTCTATTCAATATTGCCCCCTTATTGTATATCCCAGGTTTAGGCGTCGACTCATAGAAAAATTAAGCTCAAACCAAAAAGCCCATCAACAAAAATTGTGTGTGAATGTGTGCTGATATTTGTCTGAAAACTGTCTTTATTCAATGTTGCCCCCTTATTGTATATCCCAGGTTGAGGCCTCGACTCATAGAAAGTTTAAACTCAACCGAAGAAGCCCATCGACAAAAAATGTGTGTTAATGTTTGCTGACATTTGGGTGAAAATCTGTCTCTATTCAATGTTGCCCCCTTAAAGTATGTGGCAGGTTTAGGCCTCGACTCATAGAAAAACTAATCTCAAACCAAAAAGCCCATCAACAAAAAATGTGTGTGAATGTTTGCTGATATTTGTCTGAAAACTGTCTCTATTCAATGTTGACCCCTTACTGTATATCTCAGGTTTAGGCCGGGACTCATAGAAAGATTAAGCTCCACCCAAAAAGGCCATCAACAAAAAATGTGTGTGAATGTGTGCTGATATTTGGGTGAAAATCTGTCTCTATTCAATATTGCCCCCTTATTGTATATACCAAGTTTAGGCGTCGACTCATAGAAAAACTAATCTCAAACCAAAAAGCCCATCAACAAAAAATGTGTGTGAATGTTTGCTGATATTTTTCTGAAAACTGTCTCTATTCAATGTTGACCCCTTATTGTATATCTCAGGTTTAGGCCGGGACTCATAGAAAGATTAAGCTCCACCCAAAAAGGCCATCAACAAAAAATGTGTGTGAATGTGTGCTGATATTTGGGTGAAAATCTGTCTCTATTCAATATTGCCCCCTTATTGTATATCCCAGGTTTAGGCGTCGACTCATAGAAAAATTAAGCTCAAACCAAAAAGCCCATCAACAAAAATTGTGTGTGAATGTGTGCTGATATTTGTCTGAAAACTGTCTTTATTCAATGTTGCCCCCTTATTGTATATCCCAGGTTGAGGCCTCGACTCATAGAAAGTTTAAACTCAACCGAAGAAGCCCATCGACAAAAAATGTGTGTTAATGTTTGCTGACATTTGGGTGAAAATCTGTCTCTATTCAATGTTGCCCCCTTAAAGTATGTGGCAGGTTTAGGCCTCGACTCATAGAAAAATTAAGTTCAAACCAAAAAGACCATCAACAAAAAATGTGTGTGAATGTGTGCTGATATTTGTCTGAAAACTGTCTCTATTAAATGTTGCCCCCTTATTGTATATTCCAGGTTGAGGCCTCGACACATAGAAAGTTTAAATTCAACCGAAGAAGCCCATCGACAAAAAATGTGCTTGAATGTTTGCTGACATTTGGATAAAAACTGTCTCTATTCAATGTTGCCCCCTTATGGTATGTCCCCAGTTAAGGCCTCGACTCATAGAAAAATTAAGCTCACTCGGAAAAACGCATCAACAAAAAATGTGTGCGAATGTTTGCTGATATTTGCTGAAAAACTGTCTCTAATCAGTGTTGCCCCGTTAATGTATATCCCAGGTTTAGGCGTCGACTCATAGAAAAATTAAGCTCAACCCAATAAGCCCATCGACAAAAAATGTGTGTGAATGTGTGCTGATATTTGGGTGAAAATCTGTCTCTATTCAATATTGACCCCTTATTGTATATCCCAAGTTTAGGCGTCGACTCATAGAAAAACTAATCTCAAACCAAAAAGCCCATCAACAAAAAATGTGTGTGAAAGTTTGCTGATAATTGTCTGAAAACTGTCTCTATTCAATGTTGACCCCTTATTGTATATCTCAGGTTTAGGCCGGGACTCATAGAAAGATTAAGCTCCACCCAAAATGCCCATCAACAAAATATGTGTGTGAATGTTTGCAGATATTTGGGTGAAAAACTGTTTCTATTCAGTTTTGCCCCCTTATTCTATATCCCAGGTTTAGGCCTCGACTCATAGAAAGATTAAGCCTAACCCAAAAAACCCATCAAGAAAAAATGTGTGTGAATGTTTGCAGATATTTGGGTGAAGAACTGTCTCTATCCAATGTTGCCCCCTTATTGTATATCCCAGGTTTAGGCCTCGACTCAAAGAAAGATTACGCTCAACCGAAAACGCGCATCAACAAAAAATGTGTGTGAATGTTTGCTGATATTCGGGTGAAAAACTGTCTCTATTCAATATTGCCCCCTTATTGTATATCCCAAGTTTAGGCGTCGACTCATAGAAAAACTAATCTCAAACCAAAAAGCCCATCAACAAAAAATGTGTGTGAATGTTTGCTGATATTTGTCTGAAAACTGTCTCTATTCAATGTTGACCCCTTATTGTATATCTCAGGTTTAGGCCGGGACTCATAGAAAGAATAAGCTCCACCCAAAAAGGCCATCAACAAAAATTGTGTGTGAATGTGTGCTGATATTTGTCTGAAAACTGTCTCTATTCAATGTTGCCCCCTTAATGTATATCCCAGGTTGAGGCCTCGACTCATAGAAAGTTTAAATTCAACCGAAGAAGCCCATCGACAAAAAATGTGC
This sequence comes from Convolutriloba macropyga, assembly GCF_964194025.1. Taxonomy (NCBI): domain Eukaryota; kingdom Metazoa; phylum Xenacoelomorpha; order Acoela; family Convolutidae; genus Convolutriloba; species Convolutriloba macropyga. Next base: position 26,102,260 of record NC_134468.1, on the reverse strand, counting down.
TTGAATGTTTGCTGACATTTGGAGAAAAACTGTCTCTATTCAATGTTGCCCCCTTATGGTATGTCGCCGGTTAAGGCCTCGACTCATAGAAAAATTAAGCTCAACCCAATAAGCCCATCGACAAAAAATGTGTGTGAATGTGTGCTGATATTTGGGTGAAAATCTGTCTCTATTCAATATTGCCCCCTTATTGTATATCCCAGGTTTAGGCGTCGACTCATAGAAAAATTAATCTCAAACCAAAAAGCCCATCAACAAAAAATGTGTGTGAATGTTTGCCGATATTTGTGTGAAAACTGTCTCTATTCAATGTTGCCCCCTCATTGTATATCTCAGGTTTAGGCCTCGACTCATAGAAAGAATACGCTCAACCGAAAAAGCGCATCAACAAAAATTGTGTGTGAATGTTTGCTGATATTTGGGTAAAAAACGGTCTCTATTCAATGTTGCCCCCTCATTGTATATCCCAGGTTTAGGCCTCGACTCATAGAAAGATTGAGCTCAAACCAAAATGCCCATCAACAAAAAATGTTTGTGAATGTTTACTGATATTTGAGTGAAAACTGTATGTTTTCATTGTTGCCCCCTTATTGTATATCTCAGGTTTTGGCCTCGACTCATAGAAAGATTAAGCTCAACCCAAATACCCATAAACAAAAAATGTGTGTGAATGTTTGCAGATATTTGGGTGAAGAACTGTCTCTATTCAATGTTGCCCCCTCATGGTATGCCCCCGGTTAAGGCCTCGACTCATAGAAAGATTAAGCTCAACCCATTTAGCCCTTCAACAAAAAAGGTGTGTGAGTGTTTGCAGATATTTGGGTGAAAAACTGTCTCTATTCAATGTTGCCCCCTCATGGTATGCCCCCGGTTAAGGCCTCGACTCATAGAAACATTAAGCTGAACCCAAAAAGCCCATCAAGAAAAAATGTGTGTGAATGTTTGCTGATATTTGGGTGAAAAAATGCCTCTATTGAATGTTGCCTCCTTATTGTATATCCCAGGTTGAGAACTCGACTCATAGAAAGATTAAATTCAACCGAAAAAGCGCATCAACAGAAATTGTGTGTGAATGTTTCTGATATTTGGGTGAAAAACTGTCTCTATTCAATGTTGCCCCCTTATTTTATATCCCAAGTTTAGGCCTTGGCTCATAGAAAGGTTAAGCTCAACAGGAAAAGCGCATCAACAAAAAATGTGTGCGAATGTTTGCTGATATTTGGGTGAAAAACTGTCTGTATTCAATGTTGCCCCCTTATTGTATATCCCAGGTTTAGGCGTCGACTCATAGAAAAATTAATCTCAACCCAAAAAGCCCATCAACAAAAAATGTGTGTGAATGTTTGCCGATATTTTTGTGAAAACTGTCTCTATTCGATGTTGCCCCCTTATTGTATATCACAGGTTTAGGCCTCGACCCATAGAAAGATTAAGCTCAACCCAAAGAGCCCATCAACAAAAATTGTGTGTGAATGTTTGCTGATATTTGGGTGAGAAACTGTCTCTGCTCAATGTTGCCCCCTAATTGTATATCCCAGGTTCAGGCCTTGAATCATAGAAAGATTAAGCTCAACCCAATAAGCCCATCGACAAAACATGTGTGTGAATGTGTGCTGATATTTGGGTGAAAATCTGTCTCTATTCAATATTGCCCCCTTATTGTATATCCCAGGTTTAGGCGTCGACTCATAGAAAAATTAATCTCAACCCAAAAAGCCCATCAACAAAAAATGTGTGTGAATGTTTGCCGATATTTTTGTGAAAACTGTCTCTATTCGATGTTGCCCCTTTATTGTATATCACAGGTTTAGGCCTCGACCCATAGAAAGATTAAGCTCAACCCAAAGAGCCCATCAACAAAAATTGTGTGTGAATGTTTGCTGATATTTGGGTGAAAAACTGTCTGTATTCAATGTTGCCCCCTTATTGTATATCACAGGTTTAGGCCTCGACCCATAGAAAGATTAAGCTCAACCCAAAGAGCCCATCAACAAAAATTGTTTGTGAATGTTTGCTGATATTTGGGTGAGAAACTGTCTCTGCTCAATGTTGCCCCCTAATTGTATATCCCAGGTTCAGGCCTTGACTCATAGAAAGATTAAGCTCAACCCAATAAGCCCATCGACAAAAAATGTGTGTGAATGTGTGCTGATATTTGGGTGAAAATCTGTCTCTATTCAATATTGCCCCCTTATTGTATATCCCAGGTTTAGGCCTCGACCCATAGAAAGATTAAGCTCAACCCAAAGAGCCCATCAACAAAAATTGTGTGTGAATGTTTGCTGATATTTGGGTGAGAAACTGTCTCTGCTCAATGTTGCCCCCTAATTGTATATCCCAGGTTTAGGCCTCTACTCATAGAAAGATTAAGCTCAACCCAAAAAGCCCATCAACAAAAATTTTGTGTGAATGTTTGCTGATATTTGGGTGAAAAACTGTCTCTACTCAATGTTTTCCCTAATTGTATATCCCAGGCTCTGGCCTCGACTCATAGAAAGATTAAGCTCAACCCAAAATCCCATCAACAAAAAAATGTGTGCGAATATATGCTGATATTTGGGTGAAAAACTGTCTCTATTCAATGCTGCTCCCTTATAGTATATCACAGGTTTAGGCCTCGACTCATAGAAAAATTAAGCTCAACCCAAAAAGCCCATCAACAAAAATTGTGTGTGAATGTTTGCAGATATTTGTAAGAAAACTGTCTCTATTCAATGTTGCCCCTTTATTGTATATCCCAGGTTTAGGCCTCGACTCATAGAAAGTTTAAGCTCAACCCAAAAAGCCCATCAAAAAAAAATGTGTATGAATGTTTGCTGATATTTGGGTGAAAAACTGTCTCTATTCAATTTTGCCCCCTTATTATATATCCTAGGTTTAGGCCTCGACTCAAAGAAAGATTAAGTTCAACACAAAAAGCCCATCAACAAAAAAGGGTTTGAAAGTTTGCTGATATTTGGGTGAAAAACTGTCTCTAATCAATGTTACCCCCTTATTGTATATCCCAGGTTTAGGCCGGGACTCATAGAAAGATTAAGCTCAACCCAAAATGCCCACCAACAAAAAATGTGTGTGAATGTTTGCTGATATTTGGGTGAAAAACTGTCTCTACTCAATGTTTTCCCTAATTGTATATCCCAGGCTCTGGCCTCGACTCATAGAAAGATTAAGCTCAACCCAAAATCCCGTCAACAAAAAATGTGTGCGAATGTATGCTGATATTTGGGTGAAAAACTGTCTCTATTCAATGTTGCCCCCTTATTGTATATCCCAGGTTTAGGCCTCGACTCATAGAAAGGTTACGCTCAACCCAAAAAGCCCATCAACAAAAAATGTGTATGAATGTTTGCTGATATTTGGGTGAAAAACTGTCTCTATTCAATTTTGCCCCCTTATTGTATATCCTAGGTTTAGGCCTCGACTCAAAGAAAGATTAAGTTCAACACAAAAAGCCCATCAACAAAAAAGGGTTTGAAAGTTTGCTGATATTTGGGTGAAAAACAGTCTCTAATCAATGTTACCCCCTTATTGTATATCCCAGGTTTAGGCCAGGACTCATAGAAAGATTAAGCTCAACCCAAAATGCCCATCAACAAAAAATGTGTGTGAAAGTTTGCAGATATTTGGGTGAAAAACTGTCTCTATCCAATGTTGCCCCCTTATTTTATATCCCAGGTTTAGGCCTCGACTCATAGAAAGATTAAGCTCAACCCAAAAAGCCCATCAACAATAATTGTGTGTGAATGTTTGCTGATATTTGGGTGAAAAACTGTCTCTACTCAATGTTTTCCCTAATTGTATATCCCAGGCTCTGGCCTCGACTCATAGAAAGATTAAAATCAACCCAAAATCCCATCAACAAAAAAATGTGTGCGAATATATGCTGATATTTGGGTGAAAAACTGTCTCTATTCAATGTTGCCCCCTTATTGTATATCACAGGTTTAGGCCTCGACTCATAGAAAGATTAAGCTCAACCCAAAAAGCCCATCAACAAAAAATGTGTGTGAATGTTTGCCGATATTTGTGTGAAAACTGTCTCTATTCAATGTTGCCCCCTTATTGTATATCCCAGGTTTAGGCCTCGACTCATAGAAGGTTTACGCTCAACCCAAAAAGCCCATCAACAAAAAATGTGTATGAATGTTTGCTGATATTTGGGTGAAAAACTGTCTCTATTCAATTTTGCCCCCTTATTGTATATCCTAGGTTTAGGCCTTGACTCAAAGAAAGATTAAGTTCAACACAAAAAGCCCATCAACAAAAAAGGGTTTGAAAGTTTGCTGATATTTGGGTGAAAAACTGTCTCTAATCAATGTTACCCCCTTATTGTATATCCCAGGATTAGGCCGGGACTCATAGAAAGATTAAGCTCAACCCAAAATGCCCATCAACAAAAAATGTGTGTGAATGTTTGCAGATATTTGGGTGAAAAACTGTCTCTATCCAATGTTGGCCCCTTATTTTATATCCCACGTTTAGGCCTCGACTCATAGAAAGATTAAGCTCTACCCAAAAAGCCCATCAACAAAAATTGTGTGTGAATGTTTGCTGATATTTGGGTGAAAAACTGTCTCTACTCAATGTTGTCCCTAATTGTATATCCCAGGTTTAGGCCTCGACTCATAGAAAGATTAAGCTCAACCCAAAATCCCATCAACAAAAAAATGTGTGCGAATATATGCTGATATTTGGGTGAAAAACTGTCTCTATTCAATGTTGCCCCCTTATTGTATATCACAGGTTTAGGCCTCGACTCATAGAAAGATTAAGCTCAACCCAAAAAGCCCATCAACAAAAAATGTGTGTGAATGTTTGCCGATATTTGTGTGAAAACTGTCTCTATTCAATGTTGCCCCCTTATTGTATATCCCAGGTTAAGGCCTCGACTCATAGAAAGTATACGCTCAACCCAAAAAACCCATCAACAAAAAATGTGTATGAATGTTTGCTGATATTTGGGTGAAGAACTGTCTCTATTCAATTTTGCCCCCTTATTGTATATCCTAGGTTTAGGCCTCGACTCAAAGAAAGATTAAGTTCAACACATAAAGCCCATCAACAAAAAAGGGTTTGAAAGTTTGCTGATATTTGGGTGAAAAACTGTCTCTAATCAATGTTACCCCCTTATTGTATATCCCAGGTTTAGGCCGGGACTCATAGAAAGATTAAGCTCAACCCAAAATGCCCATCAACAAAAAATGTGTGTGAATGTTTGCAGATATTTGGGTGAAAAACTGTCTCTATCCAATGTTGCCCCCTTATTTTATATCCCAGGTTTAGGCCTCGACTCATAGAAAGATTAAGCTCAACCCAAAAAGCCCATCAACAAAAAATGTGTGTGAATGTTTGCCGATATTTGTGTGAAAACTGTCTCTATTCAATGTTTCCCCCTTATTGTATATCCCAGGTTTAGGCCTCGACTCATAGAAAGTTTACGCTCAATCCAAAATGCCCATCAACAAAAAATGTGTGTGAATGTTTGCAGATATTTGGGTGAAAATTGTCCCTATCCAATGTTGCCCCCTTATTGTATATCCCAGGTTTAGGCCTCGACTCAAAGAAAGATTACGCTCAACCGAAAAAGCGCATCAACAAAAAATATGTGTGAATGTTTGCTGATGTTCGGGTGAAAAACTGACTCTATTCAATGCTGCCCTTATTGCATATTCCAAGTTTAGGCCTCGACTCAATGAAAGAGTAAGCTCAACCAAAAAGCCCATCACCAAAAATTTTGTGCGTACGTTTGCTGATATTTGGGTGAAAAACTGTCTCTATTCAATGTTACCCCCGTATTGTATATCCCAGGTTTAGGCCGGACTCATAGAAAGTTTAAAATCCACCAAAAAGCACATCGACAAAAAATGTGTGTGAATGTTAGCTGATATTTGGATAAAATTCTGACTCTATTCAATGTTGACCCCTTATAGTATGTCGCAGGTTTAGGCCTCGACTCTTAGAAAGATTAAGCTCAACCCAAAATGCCCATCAACAAAAAATGTGTGTGAATGTTTGCAGATATTCGGGTGAAAAACTGTCTCTATCCAATGTTGCCCCCTTATTGTATATCCCAGGTTTAGGCCTCGACTCAAAGAAAGATTACGCTCAACTGAAAAAGCGCATCAACAAAAAATATGTGTGAATGTTTGCTGATGTTCGGGTGAAAAACTGACTCTATTCAATGCTGCCCTTATTGCATATTCCAAGTTTAGGCCTCGACTCAATGAAAGAGTAAGCTCGACCAAAAAGCCCATCACCAAAAATTTTGTGCGTACGTTTGCTGATATTTGGGTGAAAAACTGTCTCTATTCAATGTTACCCCCGTATTGTATATCCCAGGTTTAGGCCGGACTCATAGAAAGTTTAAAATCCACCAAAAAGCACATCGACAAAAAATGTGTGTGAATGTTAGCTGATATTTGGATAAAATTCTGTCTCTATTCAATGTTGACCCCTTATAGTATGTCGCAGGTTTAGGCCTTGACTCATAGAAAAATTAAGATCAACCCAAAAAGCCCATCAACAAAAAATGCGTGTGAATGTTTGCTGATATTTGTCTGAAAACTGTCTCTATTCAATGTTGCCCCCTTATTGTATATCCCAGGTTTAGGCCTCGACTCATAGAAAGTTTACGCTCAACCCAAAAAGCCCATAAACAAAAATTGTGTGTGAATGTTTGCCGATATTTGTGTGAAAACTGTCTCTATTCAATGTTGCCCCCTTATTGTATATCCCAGGTTTAGGCCTCGACTCATCGAAAGTTTACGCTCAACCCAAAATGCCCATCAACAAAAAATGTGTGTGAATGTTTGCAGATATTTGGGTGAAAATTGTCTCTATCCAATGTTGCCCCCTTATTGTATATCCCAGGTTGAGGCCTCGACTCAAAGAAAGATTACGCTCAACCGAAAAAGCGCATCAACAAAAAATATGTGTGAATGTTTGCTGATGTTCGGGTGAAAAACTGACTCTATTCAATGCTGCCCTTATTGTATATTCCAAGTTTAGGCCTCGACTCAATGAAAGAGTAAGCTCAACCAAAAAGCCCATCACCAAAAATTTTGTGCGTACGTTTGCAGATATTTGGGTGAAAAACTGTCTCTATTCAATGTTACCCCCGTATTGTATATCCCAGGTTTAGGCCGGACTCATAGAAAGTTTAAAATCCACCTAAAAGCACATCGACAAAAAATGTGTGTGAATGTTAGCTGATATTTGGATAAAAATCTGTCTCTATTCAATGTTGACCCCTTATAGTATGTCGCAGGTTTAGGCCTCGACTCATAGAAAAATTAAGATCAACCCAAAAAGCCCATCAACAAAAAATGCGTGTGAATGTTTGCTGATATTTGTCTGAAAACTGTCTCTATTCAATGTTGCCCCCTTATTGTATATCCCAGGTTTGGGCCTCGACTCATAGAAAGATTAAGCTCAACCCAAAAAGCCCATCAACAAAAAATGTGTGTGAATGTTTGCAGATACTTGGGTGAAAAACTGTCTCTATCCAATGTTGCCCCCTTATTGTATATCCCAGGTTTAGGCCTCGACTCAAAGAAAGATTAAGCTCAACCGGAAAAGCGCATCAACAAAAAATGTGTGCGAATGTTTGCTGATATTTCCTGAAAAACTGTCTCTATTCAGTGTTGCCCCTTATTGTATATCCCAGGTTTAGGCCTCGACTCATAGAAAGATTAAGATCAACCGAAATGCCCATCACCAAAAAGTGTGTGCGTATGTTTGCTGATATTTGGGTGGAAAACTGTCTCTATTAATGTTGCCCCCTTATTGTATATCTCAGGTTTAGGCCGGGACTCATAGAAAGATTAAGCTTCACCCAAAAAGGTCATCAACAAAAAGTGTGTGTGAATGTTTGCTGATATTTGTGTGAAAAACTGTCTCTATTCAGTGTTGCTACCTTATTGTATATCCCAGGTTGAGGCCTCGACTCATAGAAAGTTTAAACTCAACCGAGGAAGCCCATCGACAGAAAATGTGTGTGAATGTGTGCTGATATTTGGGTGAAAATCTGTCTCTATTAATGTTGCCCCCTTATTGTATATCTCAGGTTTAGGCCGGGACTCATAGAAAGATTAAGCTCCACCCAAAAAGGTCATCAACAAAAAATGTGTGTGAATGTTTGCTGACATTTGGATGTAAAAATGTCTCTATTCAATGTTGCCCCCTTATGGTATGTCCCCGGTTAAGGCCTCGACTCATAGAAAAATTAATCTCAACCCAATAAGCCAATCGACAAAAAATGTGTGTGAATGTGTGCTGATATTTGGGTGAAAATCTGTCTCTATTCTATATTGCCCCCTTATTGTATATCCCAGGTTTAGGCGTCGACTCATAGAAAAATTAAGCTCAAACCAAAAAGCCCATCAACAAAAAATGTGTGTGAATGTTTGCTGATATTTGTCTGAAAACTGTCTCTATTCAATGTTGCCCCCTTATTGTATATCCCAGGTTTAGGCCTCGATTCATAGAAAGATTATGTTTAACCCAAAAAGCCCATCAACAAAAAATGTGTGTGAATGTTTGCAGATATTTTGGTGAAAAACTGTCTCTATCCAATGTTGCCCCTTATTGTATATCTCAGGTTTAGGCCTCGACTCATAGAAAGAATACGCTCAATCGAAAAAGCGCATCAACAAAAAATGTGTGAATGTTTGCTGATATTTGGGTGAAAAACTGTCTCTATTCAATGTTGCCCCCTCATTGTATATCACTGGTTTAGGCCTCGACTCATAGAAAGATTAAGCTCAACCCAAAATGCCCATCAACAAAAAATGTGTCTGAATGTTTGCTGATATTTGTGTGAAAACTGTCTGTTTTCAATGTTGCCCCCTTATTGTATATCCCAGGTTTTGGCCTCGACTCATAGAAAGATTAAGCTCAACCCAAAAAGCCCATAAACGAAAAATGTGTGTGAATGTTTGCAGATATTTGGTTGAAAAACTGTCTCTATTCAATGCTGCACCCTTATTGTATATCCCAAGTTTAGACCTCGACTCATAGAAAGATTAAGATCAACCGAAAATCCCATCACCAAAAATTGTGTGCAAATGTTTGCTGATATTTGGGTGAAAAACTGCCTCCAAATAAAGTTGCCCCCTTATTGTATATCCCAGGTTGAGGCCTCGACTCATAGAAAGTTCAAACTCACCCGAAGAAGCCCATCGACAAAAAATGTGCGTGAATGTTTGCTGACATTTGGATGAAAAACTGTCTCTATTCAATGTTGCCCCCTTATGGTATGTCCCCGGTTAAGGCCTCGACTCATAGAAAAATTAATCTCAACCCAAAAAGACCATTGACAAAAAATGCGTGTGAATGTTTGCTGATATTTGTCTGAAAACTGTCTCTATTCAATGTTGCCCCCTTATTGTATATCCCAGGTTTGGGCCTCGACTCATAGAAAGATTAAGCTCAACCCAAAAAGCCCATCAACAAAAAATGTGTGTGAATGTTTGCAGATACTTGGGTGAAAAACTGTCTCTATCCAATGTTGCCCCTTATTGTATATCTCAGGTTTAGGCCTCGACTCATAGAAAGAATACGCTCAATCGAAAAAGCGCATCAACAAAAAATGTGTGAATGTTTGCTGATATTTGGGTGAAAAACTGTCTCTATTCAATGTTGCCCCCTCATTGTATATCACTGGTTTAGGCCTCGACTCATAGAAAGATTAAGCTCAACCCAAAATGCCCATCAACAAAAAATGTGTCTGAATGTTTGCTGATATTTGTGTGAAAACTGTCTGTTTTCAATGTTGCCCCCTTATTGTATATCCCAGGTTTTGGCCTCGACTCATAGAAAGATTAAGCTCAACCCAAAAAGCCCATAAACAAAAAATGTGTGTGAATGTTTGCAGATATTTGGTTGAAAAACTGTCTCTATTCAATGCTGCACCCTTATTGTATATCCCAAGTTTAGACCTCGACTCATAGAAAGATTAAGATCAACCGAAAATCCCATCACCAAAAATTGTGTGCAAATGTTTGCTGATATTTGGGTGAAAAACTGCCTCCAAATAAAGTTGCCCCCTTATTGTATATCCCAGGTTGAGGCCTCGACTCATAGAAAGTTCAAACTCACCCGAAGAAGCCCATCGACAAAAAATGTGCGTGAATGTTTGCTGACATTTGGATGAAAAACTGTCTCTATTCAATGTTGCCCCCTTATGGTATGTCCCCGGTTAAGGCCTCGACTCATAGAAAAATTAATCTCAACCCAAAAAGACCATTGACAAAAAATGTGTGTGAATGTGTGCTCATATTTGGATGAAAATCTGTCTCTATTCTATATTGCCCCTTTATTGTATATCCCAGGTTTAGGCGTCGACTCATAGAAAAATAAGCTCAAACCAAAAAGCCCATCAACAAAAAATGTGTGTGAATGTTTGCTGATTTTTGTCTGAAAACTGTCTCTATTCAATGTTGCCCCCTTATTGTATATCCCAGGTTTAGGCCTCGATTCATAGAAAGATTAAGTTTAACCCAAAAAGCCCATCAACAAAAAATGTGTGTGAATGTTTGCAGATATTTGGGTGAAAAACTGTCTCTATCCAAGGATGCCCCTTATTGTATATCTCAGGTTTAGGCCTCGACTCATAGAAAGAATACGCTCAACCGAAAAAGCGCATCAACAAAAAATGTGTGAATGTTTGCTGATATTTAAGTGAAAAACTGTCTCTATTCAATGTTGCCCCCTCATTGTATATCACTGGTTTAGGCCTCGACTCATAGAAAGATTGAGCTCAACACAAAATGCCCATCAACAAAAAATGTGTGGGAATGTTTGCTGATATTTGTGTGAAAACTCTCTGTTTTCAATGTTGCCCCTTATTGTATATCACAGGTTTTTTTTCGACTCATAGAAAGATTAAGCTCAACCCAAAAAGCCCTAAACAAAAAATGTATGTGAATGTTTGCAGATATTTGGGTGAAAAACTGTCTCTGTTCAATGCTGCACCCTTGTTGTATATCCAAATTTAGACCTCGACTCATAGAAAGATTACGCTCAAACCAAAATACCCATCAACAAAAAGTGTGTGTGAATGTTTGCTGATATTTGGGTGAAAAACTGCCTCCATTATTGTTGCCTCCTTATTGTATATCCCAGGCTGAGGCCTCGACTCATAGAAAGTTTAAACTCAACCGAAGAAGCCCATGGACAAAAAAGGTGTGTGAGTGTTTGCTGATATTTGGGTGAAAAACTGTCTCTATTCAATTTTGCCCCCTTATTCTATATCCCAGGTTTAGGCCTCGACCCATAGAAAGATTAAGCTTAACCCAAAAAGCCCATCAAGAAAAAATGTGTGTGAATTTTTGCTGATATTTGGGTGAAAAACTGTCTCTAATCAATGTTGCCCCCTTATTCTATATCCCAGGTTTAGGCCTCGACTCATAGAAAGTTTAAGCTTAACCCAAAAAGCCCATCAAGAAAAAATGTGTGTGAATGTTTGCTGATATTTGGGTGAAAAACTGCCTCTATTCAATGTTGCCCCCTTATTGTATATCCCAGGTTTAGGACTCGACTCATAGAATGATTAAATTCCACCGAAAAAGCGCATCAACAAAAAATGTGTGTGAATGTTTGCTGATATTTGGGTGAAAAACTGTCTCTATTCAATGTTGCCCCCTTATTTTATATCCCAATTTTAGGCCTCGGCTCATAGAAAGATTAAGCTCAACCGGAAAAGCGCATCAACAAAAAATGTATGCGAATGTTTGCTGATATTTGCTGAAAAACTGTCCCTATTCATTGTTGCCCCCTTATTGTATATCCCAGGTTTAGGCCTCGGCTCATAGAAAGATTAAGATCAACCGAAAAGCCCATCACCAAAAATTGTGTGCGTATGTTTGCTGATATTTGGGTGGAAAATTGTCTCTATTAATGTTGCCCCCTTATTGTATATCCCAGGTTGAGGCCTCAACTCATAGAAAGTTTAAACTCAACCGAAGAAGCCCATCAACAAAAAATGTGCGTGAATGTTTGCTTTCATTTGGGTGAAAAACTATCTCTATTCAATGTTGCCCCCTTATAGTATGTCCCCTATTAAGGCCTCGACTCATAGAAAGATTAAGCTCAACCCAATAAACCCATCAACAAAAAAGGTGTGTGAGTGTTTGCTGATATTTGGGTGAAAAAAATGTCTCTATTCAATTTTGCCCCCTTATTGTATATCCCAGGTTTAAGCCTCGGCTCATAGAAAGATTAAGCTCAACCCAAAAAGCCCATCAAGAAAAAATGTGTGTGAATGTTTCCTGATATTTGGGTGAAAAGCTGTCTCTTTTCAATGTTGCCCCCTTATTGTATATCCCAGGTTTAGGCCTTGACTCATGGAAAGATTAACCTCAACCCAAAAAGCCCATCATCAAAAAAGGTGTGTGAATGTTTGCTGATATTTGGGTGAAAAGCTGTCTCTTTTCAATGTTGCCCCCTTATTGTATATCCCAGGTTTAGGCCTCGACTCATGGAAAGGTTAAGCTCAACCCAAAAAGCCCATCAACAAAAATGTGCTCTGAGCATGAAAAGACTTTATCGCGACTTTAAGTAGGAAGCTCCACTGTGCAATGTCAGAGTGCTCACAATGAAGGCACTGCACTGTACACACAAATTTTTGGATATTTTCAGTGTCTAAGTTATTGTCTGAACCTGGGATCAAATCTTGCTGATGTACATTGGTGCTCTCATAAAATAGGCCACAGGGCAAGCTTTTTGAATTCATTATCTTAGAAAGAAGCTAATTATGTTTTGATAGTGACGATGAGTATAGTGGCTCGCACAATCTGGTCGATGAATGCAGGATTTGTCTACAACAATGGCAAGTCTCCTCATTGTAAACTGACTGTTGATGAAGTGTTGTGTGTGCCTACGCAATGTGTGGGGTCCCTGGAAAATGTCAGTGTCATCTACAACAGAGATACCTCAATATTCATGATATTTGAAGCATGTGGTACGGCCAAAATTTGGTTTCTTTAGTGAAAGTCATTATTTAAATTTGAAGGAACAGAAACTTGAACTAAAACCTACAAATTCCGAATGTTCTGCCGTACAGACCTCGTACAAAGTTGAGATCCTGGCTAATCTCCAGATAAAATATGACGGCGTTTACATCTCGACTTTTTTTAGGAATCATTAAGAAAAACCATTTACAGTTCTGAAAGGTCTGATCTTGGGTCTGCATACTGTCTTAATACAACTATAATCACATCAGGTCACATAGAAGCAACTTGGCACAGTTTCAAAAGGCAACTTAAAATGAAAACACCAAACGCTACTAACATTAAAATATAGACCCCCCTTGTTTTTTGGAAATATAGGTTTAAATGAACCCAAAAATCACAAGTTTGATGATTTTTGAAGCGATAAAAATGACAACCGTCAGTCGAAGCGTTCTTAGATTTGTATCTACTGTTGATGGTAACCGTCACGTTATTGTTGTTGAAATCATGGGTTGAGCTGATCAACGTTTAATTCATCCAATACCAGAGAAAAATCCAAAATTTCGAAATCCATTTAAGATTACGATGTCTTTGCAGACTTTTTCCCCCTAGTTTCAAATCTTGTCGAAAGACTTTTGATCATTCAGGTTCAATTTCAGTGTCTCTGTTCGCGGGTATAATGAACTTCCTCCTATTCTGTGTCTTCTCGAGGACATTTGCGACCTGCGGCAGACTGTGGGTGGTCAACCTCTTCACTAAAGGTTAATTTCACCTATATTATATTGAACTGTTTGCTTGTTGAATTTAAAGTGAATCTTAAAGTCTCTTAAAAGTTTTAATTGCAAAACGCTTCTGCAATTTTAATGTACGACCAGAGATGACAACCTAAACAGGATTCTCTGGATATGATCTCTTTAATGATATTTACAGCTTCTGCTGGAGCGGAAGTTAATGTTATCGAAACTGCAGCGCTTATAACACCAAATGACCACACGTTTATTTAACTGTATGAAAAGCAGCATACAAGACAAGGAGGCTCGTTAATGTGCGTTCGCACATGATTTTCCGACCCGAGCATATGAACATTCTTTACTTAATTGTCAACCAAATGACGATATAACAAAAATAGATATTTGAGTTTAAAACAATCGTTACACAATCTAACCACTAATTGAATTACATAATGCCAACCAGATCTGCCGTTAAAGAGACTACGAGAAAAAAAAACAAAAAACAAAAATTAGCAAAAACAAACGGCAAAAAATGAATATCAAAATTTAAAAGCACCTAGTAACAACGTCAGAATGCAGTAAGATAAAATCTTAACTACAAAAATTTACTTTTTCCTAACTATACAGCAGATGGAATTTTGTCTTAATGAGAATAGGTAACAAGTCGACAAAGAGAACGAATAATGAGGCGAAATTCAAAAATTAATCAATATTTTTTTAACCAACAAATTTCAAAAGTCCTAAAAAGCATTAGCTTTTAACTAAATAACTAAATAAACCATGACAAAAAACTAAAAAGTTGTTACGAAACCAAAAGGACCTGTCTTTGGTTAGACTAAGCCATAGAAACGAACCAAAGATGAAGAAAAACTGAAAAATATTACAAACGATTTGCGAAATTATTGATATCATTGAAATCTTTAGCTGTTATCTGAATATAATGTACCTTTGATTCAATTGTTATTTCTACTATTTCAGCTAAAGAATTTAAACTGAGACATTAACTAAGTTTACCTGGAAGAGAAAAAGAAACACAAAAGTGACCACTCAAAACACGTTTATAAAAACGCATATTGTCAAACAAACAAAACGTCAGTGACATATCATATGAATAGATATGTTATTTGTTGAAAAACGAGAAATTGGACGGGACTTCTCAAAGATGAAAATAAGTTATAAGTTGACGAAAAGAACAAAAAAACTGAAAAGTTTGAAAAAAAAGAAAAAGTCTATCATAAATTTTAAGACTATTCGCTATAAACTGAGTGCTTCGGGTAACATCAGTTATTCAATCTTCAATTAGAAACTTATGCGACCGGTCAGCAATTTATGGCTACCTAAAGAACATAAAAAACAGGAAAAAACAGAAAATTCAAGAAAAAAATTGAGCGAGAAAAATGCCGAAGGCATTAAAAAGTGAACATTTCATTAAAAACTTTTCTAATTTTAGGTAGTTCTTTTTAACAGCAATGGGATTTTTTTAACAATATAACTTCAAAAAATCACCAAATATGAAAAAATACATTAGAGCGTAGTATCAACGCCATAAAACTCAATAGCTTTCAATGGAAGCTAGTAAATACGCTAAATTGATGGGACGACAAGGTTGTATGCCACTCATATGTCATCAATAAACAATTACAGCACGTCATTGAATGTGAAAACAACAATAAATACAGTCAAAAAAACGAAAAATTCAGTAGAAAAGTGCCTGAAGAAAGTGTCGAAGCAATTTAAATCATAAGCTCTACTCTAAAAACTTTATGTATGATCCATTGAACATCTTCCGTAAACCATGTGGAACTATTACTATTAGGATAACGTGATCAGATTTCAAAAGGAATCAAAAAACAAAAAATATGTGGATAATGTGATAAGAGTTCAGAAGTAGCCAATAATACGAAAATATCGAAAAATCTAAAAAAAATTATCTTTGAAATCTTGTAATTGAAGTCGAAGAACCAATTGTTAGAAGATAAAACCTTTAACTAGATTAATTTTGGCTGCAGTAGAAAATAAGGGGGTCCTGTTACTATTGAGACTGACTATTTAAGACTGTTTAATGTTCAGAAAAATTTTTCGAGAAAATGTTTTCAAAGCCTTAACAGCCATTAAAAGTACTAGCTTTTAAGGGAAGCCAATAAATATGCGCAACTATAACCCAATGTGAGGGCAATGATATTTTTCATTCATGGGTAATCAATAAGATATCTCAATAAGTCTTATGACTATGAAAACAACAACAAAAACAAGCAAAAACCAAAAATTCAGTAGAAATTTGCGAGAAGAAAGTGTCGAAGCCGCTTAAACCATAAGTTTTTCTCTGAAAACTTTATCAGTGATCCACTGAACGTTTTTTATAAGCCAATGTTTGGATACATTATGGCTTATCTTCGATACATTATGGCATTCTAATCAATATTTGTATAATGTGATATGAGTTCAAACGTAAGCAACAATACGAAAATATCCACAAAAATATTTAAAAAATTTGAGACCTTGTGTCATTGAAGTCATATATATAATAGTTAGTAGATAAAACCGCTAACCAGGTTAAATTTGGTTGCAAAAAGAACCATGAGAGTCCTTTCATTACTGAGACTGACTTACAGCTCACGAAAATAAGTTTATGATAGAATAATGTTCAAAAAAAATTTCGAAAATTATTCATAAAGTCTTAACAGCCAATAGATGTCCATTCAAAGCACTAGATATGTTCACTTAATGATCATAGCGGAATATATTACGCCTTTAATCAATGAGTTCATGCCTTAGTAGATCCTCAGACAGAAAATCAAATTTTAATTTAAAGTTACGAAAACTCAGTGTCGAAGCCAAAAGAAAACATGAGCAATTCCTTGAAAACGATTTTTTTTGTTCATTGGGCTTCATTTGACTGTAAATGAGGTTTGTTTTTAGCGAAATCTAGATATGAAAAGTGACTAGTCTCTAGGTGACTTAAAAAAACAAAAAGAAACAGAAAAGTTTTCTAAAAAAATGAGCTCTCAAACAGAATTCGATAATTTTTTGATAGTGAACTTCCGTATGAGACCAGAACTAGTCTTTTTTATCGCCTTCAGTCTATTAGGAGCAAACAATTGGTTCATTTTGTGGTATGAAATGTAAATTTGAAATATAATTTTTATAGAAAATATTTTAATTTGAAGAAAAATTACACTAAAAGTGAACAAAATCATGCCAAATATCCCGTGTTCACACAAAACTTCAATCCTCGATAACTCCTCGAAAAAAAAACGAAATTCAAAAAAATCTTTTTAATTTTGAGTTCTACGCCGGAACAGCTTTTAAATGATATCACTCTCATTTCTCTACGATGAATATATCGATCGGCCAAAATTGATTGAACAAAAAAAACCCTTTGAGTATATAGTTCCTCCCCCCGCAAGTAGGTCGGAACAAAAATTGAATTCTAAAGTTTGAGCAAACTGTCTTGATATAGCTTTAATAGTGACGATGGTAGATTATAAATATTCCTCACAGCAGTTGTTTTTTCAGAAAAAGAACTGACCAATTTTTTATTTTCAATGTGTACTTTTTCAATATTGCCTCATATTCAATCAAGACTTTGCAGATTTGTTAAACATTAGGAACCAACTTTGAGAATTGAGTTTCTGTCGTCCAAAAAATCAGACTTAAAAAATTAAACATAATAGTTTTTTTGTAAGATTATTTTTCCTTGATTTCCTGTTTTTTTTACAACTCATTTCTTAAGCGTTTATGTTTAATCAGTAGACGGAAACCATTTTAAAAACTGCGTAATAATCAATGCTAATTATTCTTCTGCTTTCTGGAATAATAATTGAAAAATTTTAATTATTCTATGCTAGTTTTTCCCATTAATAATGAAAAATAAACTCAGATTTTTAACTAGCAGAACGCTCATCTGATTAGGCTCTTTTTAAAGAAAAACATAATCGTGTTTGACGTCTCTTCACAGGAATTGAGAAACCTGATAGAAATTGATGAAAAAAATATTAAAACTCTGTGTTAAATGGCGTCCATCATTTTTTGCTAGTGTATATATACAGATAGTTTGAATAAATTTCAAAAACTTTCCATGGTCCCTCGGAAAAGAAAACTTTTTGCCTGCTAAATGTCAAATATTACGTCTGGAAGAATAAATTAATTAGCACCCGAAAAGCATTTTTTGTAAATTTTAGATTTTTTTAGTTATTGACAAGAGACAGAGGCTTTTTTCAATAGAAAAGTGAGTGCAATTTTTGTTTAATTTCAAGCTCAGTGTGTATATTACATACAGTAAGCGAAACGAGAGATTTCTTAAAGTCTCAGGAAAGCTCAAATTCTAACTTGTGTATGGGTTTTTAGAAAAATTAAGACTGAAATTTTTTATGGGAATATAATATTTCCTATTTAGTGTTTACGCAATTTACAATGTATGGAGTCTCAACAAATGAGGCAATTAGACAAACAGCAAAAACGAACAAACGTAATAGGAGAGAGAACTTTCAACACCAGGAGGAAAATTTTTTTCTCACTGAAGCGAACTTAACCAAAATAGTGCAGATTCAAAAACGTCTGCTAATTTCAACTATTACGTTCTCTTTTTTCACAAAATTGCAAAAAAAAAACATTCATAAATGAGAAATGGTTGGTTGCAATCAACTCTGATCAGAAGCATTATAACCACGCTGTATAAATTGAACAGTCTCAAAGTCATAAACCACAGTTGTCGACGTATTCACCGCTAAAACCCGCAATTCTTACATCTCACCGCATTCGTTGCAAATCTTAAATTTTTTAAGCGATTTATAACGATGACACCTGGATTCGGGTTGCTATTTCAATGAGGTCCTAACTACTCCCTTTATCATTGCTGTATCTTGCTGTTTTCGCTGTTTTGTAATAGTCGCCGTATAAATTTTTTATACACCGCTGTAAATTCGGAACAAGAAGCCCATTCTAACCAGTCATTCCTACCTCGATTTGAAAAAAAATTTTTTTGGAATCTTATTCAACCCTTGCTTGATAACATTGCTGCTTCTTAGGCCAACTAATTTTGCCTGACGACGCATTAGAGGAGCACTACTCATACGACGTTGATGAGCCATTTGACGAGCAACTGTCGTCCTCATTTGACGATGGCAGTGTGATAAACGATCGGAAGAAAAAGCAATCGCCCCAAATTCAGAAAAGATGACGAAAAAATATCTAATGATTGGAACTCATATCATACACAAATGTCATAGTGTCGCAGCTGCTTTCGCTTGCCGGTATTCTAAGATATCTATCTCATTTTTGATCCGGCTACTTCCACATGTTAATTGAGTGACGTTGGAACATTTATCTAATTGAATTGTTAATAATTGTTCCGACCCCTCTTGAGGGGGAGGAACTATATACTCAAATGGGTTTTTTTTGTTCAGACATTTCTGAGCGATCGATTTATTCATCGTAGAGAGTTGTTAGTGGTATCATTTCCAGCGTAGAATATCGAATTTAAAAGATTTTTTTTAAATTTCGTTTTCTAGGGCGAGTTGTCGTGGTTTAAATGTTGCTGAATATTAGACCGATTTGCGTTATTTTTATTCACATTTTCCGGAATTTTTCGTCAATTTTGCTAAAAATTGTAAAAATTGTTAACGACAGTACTGTTGAATTCACTTTAGAAGACAAAAAATTATTGTTTGATTTAATTTTTTTGGCTAAAATTTGGCTAAATATTTCAAAATGAAGCCTCACATTAAAAATAGCCAGAAATAAGCTTCTTTAGTCCACTTTGGTTGAATGTGCGGGAATTACACATCCAAAACAAGTAACACAATCGCAAACAAGTTAGTGCTACTTCCGATGAGAGTAGTCTGGAATTAAAATTTTGCCATTTTTGCTAACTTTACTCTATGATTATCAAAAACGCAACATCTGTTTTTGATCTTTTAACATATAAAATGTCAAAATCTATAATATTTGAAACAATTGATGGTTCTTAACGGACAAACAGCAAAAGCAAGGCTGGTTTTGGTCCAATCTTGCACTGCTACAATGAAAACATATTTTGGATTGAAATCAGTCGGTCTTTTTAAAAAAAAATTGATCTTTTTTGTTGTTTAAACAAAAGAACAATTCAAATCCAAACTCACTGTTGAGAGGTGCAAATGGCTTCCTAGATAATTCCCATTTAATTTATCTGGTTTGTTTACTCGAGAACTATGGTCGTTTTGACTTTTAAAAATGTTTGATTTTTGAAAAAACAATGGCTTAATGAACTTCGCCCTTATTTGTCTCTTAATATGGCAAAATTTAAGCTTAGTATCAGCAAATAAGAAACGATTTCGCAGTTTTTTTAGGCCTTAGCCCAATTTTCATGGTTTTCTTCACATTTTATTACATTATCACATTTTGACAGTTCACGCATGACATCATTGGCGTTCTAAATAAGAAACAATTGAACATATAAAAGTTTTTGAAGGAATAGATTATGGTTTTAAAGGCATCGACACCCTTTTCTGGATTTGTTTCATTTGCCTTTAACTATCGTTTTTACTTCGTCCTGTTAGACCTATGGATTTTCCTGGAGAATGACAGATGTTATTGGTTTTTCAGGGATAGTTAGATGAGCCTATGTTCTGATATGCGTAAATAGCCGATGGCTTCCATGACTTTGAAAAAAATTGTTTTCAAAAATTAAAAGAAAAACATTTTAATTTCGCATTATTGTACTTTTGTCTATTTGTTACCTAATCTTATTTTACAGGTCACATATGAAAAAACTGTTGTCATGGGGAGATCCATGTGTACAAAACCTAAACTGTTTAAAGAATTTGTCATGAGTTTAGTGGCTTTGACGCCGGTTTTTTTTTGCAAAAAATAAACTAATTTTTGATTTCTGTCTACATTTGATGTCCTTTTTGTAGACGTAAAATATATTCTGAGAAATTTCAGGTCTCCAACTATTCCTCTGGATGAATAAACGAACCTGTTTAATTTTTTGTTTTGTAGCTAATGGCTTTCATGTCTTTGAAAATAATTCTTTTCGAAAAATGTTACGATTTTTTTGAAAATATTACTTTATTTTACCTTTTTTTCTCTTTTTTGTCATATTGTTACCTATTCCCAAAAAATGGGAGGTCGCATATCTCATTATTTGCGTTCGAGGAATGCTCAATTGAATATATTTTGAGGCCCAAAATATGGCCTTTTGGCTTCGACAGCGTTTTCTGGCAAGTTTTGAAATTGAATGTTTGTTTGTTGGCTCAATTTGTTGTTCTGTTTGTATCCGCATGAAATATTGAACAAAGACAGTTCCTAATATCCTCCTATAGAAGCGTATGTGATCATAAAAAATGTTGGATATTTTCAGTTGCAGTCTAATGGTTTTCATTACCTTGAACTTTTAAAAGTACAAGCCCCTTTTTTTTAAACTTTGCTGTTTTTTTTTCGTTTTTCGTCTAATTGTTAGCGAGCTTTATTATGGAGTAGTCCCATATCTTTTCTAATGAAGTAGAAATTCATTTTGTTAGTTTCAGTTTTATCTGACGCTATTTTGACCTTCTAATGAAGTAGAAATTCATTTTGTTAGTTTCAGAATCTATAATATTTGAAACAATTGATGGTTCTTAACGGACAAACAGCAAAAGCAAGGCTGGTTTTGGTCCAATCTTGCACTGCTACAATGAAAACATCTTTTGGATTGAAATCAGTCGGTCTTTTTAAAAAAAAATTGATCTTTTTTGTTGTTTAAACAAAAGAACAATTCAAATCAAAACTCACTGTTGAGAGGTGCAAATGGCTTCCTTGATGATTCCCATTTAATTTATCTGGTTTGTTTACTCGAGAACTATGGTCGTTTTGACTTTTAAAAATGTTTGATTTTTGAAAAAACAATGGCTTAATGAACTTCGCCCTTATTTGTCTCTTAATATGGCAAAATTTAAGCTTAGTATCAGCAAATAAGAAACGCCTCTTCTTTCTCTTTTTTCTACTGAATTAAAATTTAATCTTTTTTGCGGTTTTGACGTTATTGTTCTCTGAAAGTTATTGTTCTCTGGCTTTGATACTACTAGATTTCGCAGTTTTTTTAGGCCTTAGCCCAATTTTCATGGTTTTCTTCACATTTTATTACATTATCACATTTTGACAGTTCACGCATGACATCATTGGCGTTCTAAATAAGAAACAATTGAACATATAAAAGTTTTTGAAGGAATAGATTATGGTTTTAAAGGCATCGACACCCTTTTCTGGATTTGTTTCATTTGCCTTTAACTATCGTTTTTACTTCGTCCTGTTAGACCTATGGATTTTCCTGGAGAATGACAGATGTTATTGGTTTTTCAGGGATAGTTAGATGAGCCTATGTTCTGATATGCGTAAATAGCCGATGGCTTCCATGACTTTGAAAAAAATTGTTTTCAAAAATTAAAAGAAAAACATTTTAATTTCGCATTATTGTAGTTTTGTCTATTTGTTACCTAATCTTATTTTACAGGTCACATATGAAAAAACTGTTGTCATGGGGAGATCCATGTGTACAAAATCTAAACTGTTTAAAGAATTTGTCATGAGTTTAGTGGCTTTGACGCCGGTTTTTTTTGCAAAAAATAAACTAATTTTTGATTTCTGTCTACATTTGATGTCCTTTTTGTAGACGTAAGATATATTCTGAGAAATTTCAGGTCTCCAACTATTCCTCTGGATGAATAAACGAACCTGTTTAATTTTTTGTTTTGTAGCTAATGGCTTTCATGTCTTTGAAAATAATTCTTTTCGAAAAATGTTACGATTTTTTTCGAAAATATTACTTTATTTTACCTTTTTTTCTCTTTTTTGTCATATTGTTACCTATTCCCAAAAAATGGGAGGTCGCATATCTCATTATTTGCGTTCGAGGAATGCTCAATTGAACATATTTTGAGGCCCAAAATATGGCCTTTTGGCTTCGACAGCGTTTTCTGGCAAGTTTTGAAATTGAATGTTTGTTTGTTGGCTCAATTTGTTGTTCTGTTTGTATCCGCATGAAATATTGAACAAAGACAGTTCCTAATGTCCTCCTATAGAAGCGTATGTGATCATAGAAAATGTTGGATATTTTCAGTTGCAGTCTAATGGTTTTCATTACCTTGAACTTTTAAAAGTACAAGCCCCTTTTTTTTAAACTTTGCTGTTTTTTTTTTCGTTTTTCGTCTAATTGTTAGCGAGCTTTATTATGGAGTAGTCCCATATCTTTTCTAATGAAGTAGAAATTCATTTTGTTAGTTTCAGTTTTATCTGACGCTATTTTGACCTTGTTAAAGGGTTTTTTTTAAATGGACATAAAATTTTGGATGTAATATTGTTTGTTGTTATTGTTGATTGATTTCGTTGTTCGTCTTGAGTTGCATTCTTAAAATTGGCTGATCTCACCAATCTAATGCGGTATTTTTCACTCCACTGATTTATTTGCGTTGGAGGCGATCTTTTTGTTCATACTTTTTTTTGAAAAATACTTGAATTTTTGAGGGGTTTTCAATCTGTTCCTCATTTGGTAGATATTAATGCCAAATTGTGGATGAGCAAACGCACACTACGGAGCCTCCTTGTTTTTATTTTAAAATATCTTGTTTTGTGCTTATCTATCTATCGGTGGAATGCCGAGTCACAATTGTCTGCTGGTAAACACTGACTACTATCCGATAGATCTGCAAAAGATGGGGAGTTATATGAAGATATAAAATGCTATATGGGATTTTTAATGAGCCACATTATCTCATTTTTGTAAAAAAATAAATAGTTTCAAACCCCAAACTTTAAAGTAATAATTGAAAATGTTCACCGTGGTGCTGGGGTTGGGTTAGGTAGTGGGGGAGGGCGGGGGGGGGGGGTTAAAAATTTGTTGGTATTGAACCCCCTGAGCCCAATCCCTGATATCCCTGGGCTCCCCGAATTTGAATAATGAAGTAAGCAAAAGTTGTGTGCCTTAACGTTTTCTTCGGAACTAGTTTTTTTTTCTAAAACTTTACTGTAAATTTACAGCAGTCTAAATAAATATCAAATGAAAAAATTTTTTCTAAAAGGTTTGCCATTTAACGTCTGTTATCAAAAAAGTTTTTCCTTAGTATTTTTCAATAAAATTAATACAAGAATGTATAGTAATTTAATTCCCTTTTTCGAAATACTCAAAAATGTTGAGACTTGTTGTTATAAACTGCACGTTGGTGTAATGTCGTTCTCTTCTATCAGATCAGATTTCAAATTTTGGTATAAATATGAAGTCTTAAAGCCTCATTTCACATTTTACCTTAACACAAGCCAGTAACTTTGAAACCAACGCTAATCAGAGTAACAACTCATTGATTTAGAATTACAACCTCAAATTATCACCCTTAATGCCTCATTTTTCTAATTCTGTTATTTCAATTTTTTGCTTCTCAAAAAAACTGTTTTGCTGAGCTTAATAAAAAATTTTAAAAAATTGGATATTGCCCAGGGATAAATCAATTCTTGTCAGAAAAGTATCAAGGTGACCTCAAGAACAGTATCTCAGTATTATTCTCAGTGTTATTCATTATTACTGTTACAGTTTTTGAAACGATAATCCTTTCAAATTATACAGTGGCTTTCAAGGAAGATCAAACAACTATGAGAGCAAAATTGCTGCTTACTTGAATCTTTCTTAAAATTTCATATATAAAAACATCTCGGTTTTTCTGCTGATTGTTAGAGAAAGTCTAGTCGTTTGACATTTCCTGAGCTCGGAAAGCTTGTTCAAATGATTATTTTTTAAAAGCATGTCCCAATTTTCATTAAAAGCAAGTAGGTCGAGGAGGTTCGTTATTGTGCGTTTGCATATAAGGTTTCGACCCTGTTCATCCATACTTTCGACTCAATTGTGCACTAAATGAGGAACATACAGTAAAACCTTCAAAAATTCCCAAATTGTCTAAAACTAATGGATGTTTGAGATTAAAATACAGTTATCAAATCAAAACACTAAATGATTCAGACGGTGCCGCAAATGAGTGCATATGAGACCTGCCATTAACGAAACTAAGAGAAAAAACAAACAAAAATACAACACAAAAAAATTTAATTACAAGATAGCGCACTAACAGTTTTTCTTAGACAGAAGACTTTGCAAAAAATCAAAAGAGCCCCAAAAACAGACATTAAACAAATTAACTTATATATATATATATATATATATATATATATAAATATATATATATATATATATATATATATATATCACTAGAGAGCCAATGGGACTTGCTTTTGCTGAGACTAGGTGACAAATAGACAAAATGCACAAACCGATTAGCAAACTTCAGGGATATTGAATCTTTTTCATCACAAGGTTTTGAAAGTCATAAAAATTTAATTTTTTAATTTAAAACATCAGATGTTTTCGTAATCAATCTAAGAAAGTAATAGCATTACAAAGAAAACCACATGCCGACAAAAAGTTAAGTTCATTATTATTTGCAAGAACACAGTGTCGAAGCCATTAAAACCATACGACATTCACTGATAACCTAAAATATGATCAATTGGACTTTTTTTCAACGCCAATGGTATCAAAGAAGAAACATGCATTTTGAATAACTATCGATTTAGAGTAGCGAAAAGCCGGTACAATCTTCATTCCAGGACGCTCTCACAGGCAGCCGAATTAAAAACAGACCTCATATGAGTTTATAAAGAGTATATTAGAAGTTTTTTGCTCTTTACTTTTAGCCACTTATGAAAATTTGAGAAACTACAAAAGCCTATTTGGTGATTTTTCGCATGAAGTTTCGAAAACTTCGCCAAAATTTCAGCCAAATTAGTCGGATCAAATGGTTCAACAACCTTCCTCTGTAGTATTACGAGAGCCGTTACAAATGAACGGATAATTAATCCCGCATTAGAGCGAACCTAATTAGGCGTTAATTAATCATTCTTTCGCTGCGCGCTAAACAAATTAACGCTTTTTAAGACTTCCAGTACACAAGTATTTAAAGAAATTAGTTCGATTTATTTAAATTAACACAACTTCAGGCCCTGATTTCCTCGCTTATATCCAAGATAGAAAATGTACGTTGTTGAGTGTAGGTGGCCTGTATAGCCACACTTAATTTTAATTTTATTTACTTCTGCTTTTGACAGTTGCAATGCAGATCTCTTACCCAAAGTTCAATAAAGCTGGATCAGATTGCTTCAGGGGAAAAGACCATAGATGCTCATAAAAAGCCCCCAAGAAAACCATAGTTGCTGCGGTTTTAGAAGAGGGGAAAAGCAGAAAACAGGCGCCTACGTGATCAATAATTGATGCTCTCATTTTTTCAGATTTTTATTATTTTTTGGGGTTTCAATAATTTTTTCGTGAGATAAAAAATAATTAAATCTCTCGCATTCTTGGCCAATAGGAAAATTCAGAAGCTCCTCACTATGAACGTGAGTTTGTGATTCGCTCCCTATCGGCCCAAACTGAGCTGAGATAAATTTGTAAATTCTCTCAGCGAAGTGGGAGAATTTGTAAATTCTCTCAGCGATTTGTAAATTCTCTCAGCTAGTCGTTTGACATTTCCTGAGCTCAGAAAGTTTGTTCAAATGATTGCTTTTTGAAAGCATGTCCCAATTTTCATTGAAAGCAAGTAGGTCGAGGAGGTGCGTTATTGTGCGTTTGCATATAAGGGTTCGACCCTGTTCATCCATACTTTCGACTCAATTGTGCACTAAATGAGGAACATACAGTAAACCTTCAAAAATTCCCAAATTGTCTAAAACTAATGGATGTTTGAGATTAGAATACAGTTATCAAATCAAAACTCTAATTGATTCAGACGGTGCCGCAAATGAGTGCATATGAGACCTGCCATTAACAAAACTAAGAGAAAAAACAAACAAAAATACAACACAAACTCAAAAAACTTTAATTACAGGATAGCGCACTAACAGTTTTTCTTAGACAGAAGACTTTGCAAAAAATCAAAAGAGCACCAAAAAAAGACATTAAAGAAATTAACTTATATATATATATATATATATATATAAAAATATATATATCACTAGAGAGCCAATGGGACTTGCTTTTGCTGAGACTAGTTGACAAATAGACAAAATGAACAAACCGATAAGCAAATTTCAGGGATATTGAATTTTTTTCATCACAAGGTTTTAAAAGTCATAAAAATTTAATTTTTTAATTTAAAACATCATATGTTTTCGTAATCAATCTAAGAAAATAATAGCACTACAAAGAGAACCACATGCCGACAAAAAGTTAACTTCATTTTTATTTGCAAGAACACAGTGTCGAAGCCATTAAAACCATACGACATTCACTGATAACCTAAAATATGATCAATTGGACTTTTTTTCAACGCCAATGGTATCAAAGAAGAAACATGCATTTTGGATAACTATCGATTTAGAGTAGCGAAAAGCCGGTACAATCTTCATTCCAGGACGCTCTCACAGGCAGCCGAATTAAAAACAGACCTCATATGAGTTTATAAAGAGTATATTAGAAGTTTTTTGCTCTTTACTTTTAGCCACTTATGAAAATTTGAGAAACTACAAAAGCCTATTTGGTGATTTTTCGCATGAAGTTTCGAAAACTTCGCCAAAATTTCAGCCAAATTAGTCGGATCAAATGGTTCAACAACCTTCCTCTGTAGTATTACGAGAGCCGTTACAAATGAACAGATAATTAATCCCGCATTAGAGCGAACGTATTTAGGCGTTAATTAACCATTCTTTGGCTGAGCGCTAAACAAATTAACGCTTGTTAAGACTTCCAGTACACAAGTATTTAAACAACTTAGTTCGATTTATTTAAATTAACACAACTTTAGGCCTTTATTTCCTCGCCTATATCCAAGATAGAAAATGTACGTTATTGAGCGTAGGTGGCCTGTATAACCACACTTAATTTTAATTTAAATTACTTCTGCTTTTGACAGTTGCAATGCAGATCTCTTCCCCAAAGTTCAATAAAGATGAAGCAGATTGCTCCAGGGGAAAAGACAATAGATGCTGATAAAAAGCCCCCAAGAAAATCATAGTTGCTGCTGTTTTAGAAGAGGGGAAAAGCCAAAAACAGGCGCCTAAGTGATCAATAATTGATGCTCTCAGTTTTTCAGATTTTTATTATTTTTTGGGGTTTCAATAATTTTTTCGTGAGATAAAAAATATTTAAATCTCTCGCATTCTTGGCCAAAAGAAAAATTAAGAAGCTCCTCACTATGAACGTGAGTTTTTGATTCGCTCCCTATTGGCCCAAACTGAGCTGAGATGAATTTGTAAACTCTCTCAGCGAAGTGGGACGGATAAAATTAGTGAGAAACAAGAGAAATGAAAATCAGCAGCAGACAACTGCTTCCTTTTTCTTCCAAATCAAATTTCTAAATACCTACAGAGAAATTGTTTAAGAGATTCCTAACTTAGCTATTGTTCAAACGGAAAATTCTTCTAAAGATCGACCAGAAGAAGTGCCTGAAAGAATATCGAAGACGTACTCACACAGTAACAACTCCATCAAGTATCAGCTGAACCCGGCTAAATACTCCTCAGTGTAAGCTTGTTTATTTAAATGATTTATTTAATTAATTTAACTTTTCAGCCCTCAGCAACTTTAAATTGAGACTTATAGCACAGAAAGGTCTGAGGCATACATCTTTGCTTTCGATTTGTTTTATCTTTTGTCAAGTTAGACTGGCATACATAAAGAGATCCCGTATCGTGTGTTCTGTAGCAGCCCAGCCTAATTAGATAACTGGTGCGCCCAGAGGAAAGAATCACGACTGAGTTTTTTTTGTCCGATTGGATTAAAATAGTAAAATAATCACTATCACAGAAGTGAAAGCACACTAATAGACAAACAAATAGAGTAATTTATATCAAATTTACAGCCAAAATACAGTAAAATTACATTAAAATAGTATCAGGCAACTGATTTTTTGCTCTTGTAAACTTGTTTTGACCCGGATGGGAGTAATCTAGTTCCGATTTTTAGTTTATATATATAACAATTGAAGTACTTTCACACTTTATAGTCATCCTAAATTTCATCCAATTTTCATAGAATTATGGTTAAATTTTAGTATTTACACTTTAAATAGCCAAAATTCAACCAGATTTCATCCCCCAAAACCAAATTAATTTAATTTTTACCCAATTTTAACCAAATTTATGGTTGAATTTTAGTAATTTCATCCTAAATAATCAATATTTATACAGAATTCATCGCCCCAAAACCTGTCTAGTCTATTTCTGACCCAAATTTATGATTACATTTTAGTATCTACACCCCAAATAACCAAAAATTATCCAAACTTCGTCTTCCCAACACCTAGTTAGCCTAAACTTTAGCCGACTCTTTACAAATTGACAGTTGAATTTTAGTATTTTCGCACTAAATGGCCAAATTTCAACCAAAATTCATCCCCCTAAATCATATTTAGAGTAACATATGTCTAAACTTCATTAAATTTTCGCCCAAAAACTAGCATTTTTAAACGATTGAACTTAAATTAACCAGAATTCATCCCCCCATGCGTGTTTAGTGTAATTTTTATCTAATTTTCTACAAATCTAAGCAAACAATTTTGTATTTTCAAATTAATTAACCCAAATCTGGTTAAATATAAGCCTTCTCAGTTTATTATTCACTCTGTTTTTTCCATTTCTTGACCCGGGTGGGATAATATTAATCAAATTTCAACCAAATAAACATCATTTTGTCCTAATTCTCAAGTGTTTAAGATATTTTAACAAGATTAACGTCACGTTCAACCTAATTTAACGGTAACTAATCAGATTTAAGCCATAAAAACATCATTCTTATCCAATTTTAATCAAAAGAGGTTTTAAACAGTGCATGGAGACCAAACTGGAAAAGTTATTGTAGAACATCTTAATCTAACAGCAATAGAAAACACTAGAAGGTGTAGAATAACTTCGTTTATTACTCACCTAAGTACTTTCATAGCTATTTTCTACGTGTTTGAACCTAATTCCCCCGCTAATTTATATATAACTTATGCACTTGAAAACCCTAATTTTCAGAATGTACTATTTTTTTTAAAAAACTAGAAACAGTGTGATTGAGATTACTGCAGAAAGTTTAGCCAATAATTAATATAAAAAGCGTAAATTAGCCTTTTTACCCAAATTTGTACACAAATATTTCATAAAATAGTTGTTTTTTCATGCTAATATACGGTCATTAACAGACTCAAGCACTTTAGGAACAATATATATATATATATATATATATATATATATATATATATATATATATATATATACATATTTCTACACAATAATAGCTAATGAAATACTACTGATGTACTAAACATCCCGTATTAAACGTTTTTATGCTGTTTTATGTGTAATTTTATTCAAAAATACAATAATAAAACAACAAAAACAATTGTCCTATGTTATTTATATGTCATATATTAATGTAAACGTTCAGAATTTAAATATAGATATTAAAGAACATAACAAGATAGGCAAAGTTTACACTATTTAACTGATCAGAACAGAAACTTTTAATGCATTTACCATCATTTTCCTAAAGAAACACAGACCGAAATCCATATAACTTATAATGGACTAACCCAAACTTTAATGGACTTTAGTTGCTCTAGGAAATCATACCAGTGTGATAGAATTAGCATAAACGTTATCATCTTGTGTGTGGATGAGCCACCAAAACAAAAATTCCCCGTTTGTTTTGCAAATTTTAAAAATCATTAAACCCAAATACATCAACGTTTCTCCTGACGATCTGAGTTTACCAGATAGAGTTAAACTACTTATAAAAACAGAATTAGTCACACAAATAAGATTTTCAAAAATAAACAGATTTCATCAATACTCTGTTGAATTTAGACACTCTGAAAACACTTATCCTTGGTCATTAAATTTTACCGTCGAGCAAACCGATATTTACTCTTGGGTTGACATCTTTAGCACTGATAAAGGCAAAAACTTTGAATTTAAAATACAATCCTTAAACGGTCCTAAACAAATAAAATTCATAACGCAAAACAAACAGCTAAAGTTAACAACGACCAGCGTACCACTAAGTGTATGGAGTACTTTGAAAGAGGACTAACACCTCCTGCACTTAAACAAAAGGCACATCAGTTTTGATTAGAAAATCCAGCTACAACATGGCAACAATTAATGGACCATGTAGCAACTAAGGACTTAAGCTTTTCCTTTTAGTGTTTTAGTAATTAGTGTAGAAAATATTACTCAATTAGTGTTTTCTTACTCAATTTAGTATGAGTGTTTTCTTACTCAATTGTCATAACAAAATATTTTCTACACTAATTACCCAAACTAATAGTACTTTCATATAAAAGATTCTTTTCATATACTAAAACAAAATATGGCAGCAAACGTTGTTGCGTACCCTGACATAGCGTTAAAAAAATTTACAGGTCTAGATCCATCTGAAGACGCCCAGGAATTCTTCAGTTTAATACAAAGTAAAATCCAATTCTCGCTAGGAGCAAGAGATCCGGCGGATGCTGACTTGCAAGCAGCATAGGACGCTAGACAAAAACCGTTATTCGGTTCCGTTTTACGTGGGCCAGCAGCCCAATGGCTTGAAACATTAGCACCAACACAAGCATGGAACGAAGTTAGAAATCAGTGCATTACTCTTTTAACTGATGCAAAAGATAATCACAGAAAAAGGATTGAAATGGAGAGTATTAAAAGACAGACAGAAGAGTTGATAAAAAGTTAAACTCACCGATTAACAAAAGCAGTTGAAAAAGGATGGCGAGACCCTGATTTTAACAGCGACCAGCGTACCGCTAAGTGTATGGAGTACTTTGTAAGAGGACTAACACCTCCTGCACTTAAACAAAAGGCACATCAGTTTTGATTAGAAAATCCAGCTACAACATGGTAAAAATTAATGGACCATGTAGCAACTAAGGACTTAAGCTTTTCCGTTAGCAGCGAATTCACGGGTAACGCCTCGAGTAGTATTGACAATAAAATAGAAATAGAATGGTTAAAGAACCAACTCACAGAAGCTGCTAATGTCATGAAAGATCACAAAATAAACGCTCCCTACAACAATGAAAATCTCAGATTTAAACAGAACTAGACTAGTTTTTGCAATTTTTGCAAACGTTTTGGTCACACAATAGCATATTGCTTTAAGTACAAAGACTTTAAAAACGAAAAGCGGAACCCTCCTCAACATCGAGAAAAGTTCAAAGATAACTATAGACGCAGTCGGAGCCAATCGCCAGGTCATCAAAATTACAGACCAAACAATTATAACAACCAAAATTCTAGGGACAGACACAGAAATAATTAAAACCAAAATCGATCAAATTACCAAAACAACTCTAGGTCAGAAAACCGACATCGATCACCCTACCCATCGCACTCTTCAAACAATCACCGATCACCTTCCAACGATGGCCGGTCACAGGAACGACAAAGTAACTATAGAAACAACTCTTATAGAGATAGCAATAGGCAAAATAGTAAAGATAGAGAGAGCAACGCTCCTCCAAGATCAGATAATTGATATCGTGAGAGGAGGGGAGGCCAGGATCGTGATAGGACACCTACTAGACAAAGCAATGCTACTCATTCAAGAGATAGCAGTGATGGGCGAAGCACTCGAGTCCACTTTACCAGAGAAACTCGCGGAGGCTATTGCAATGAGGACAACTACAACGACGAGTATTTAATTTAGACAAGTCTCCGTTCGTAAACACTGCTAATTGCAAAGCAAGTTATTCAAACATTTTTATTAATTTATATCAATCCATCGGGGACAAAAATACAAATAACGGTTTAGAAACACAGTCTTATTGGACACAGGAGCATCAAGCTCTATAATTAATTACCAAACTTACATTGAACTGTGCAAAACACAACACAATGAGACGAAAGCTTCAAAAAATTATACTTAAGCGGTTAATGGTGAGATACTATAACTGCTAGGTCAAACAACTTTTAAAACTTTTTTCGACATTGAAGGAAAGTATCAAGTGGAAGTTACCGAATGGGTTTCAGCCAAAGATGTTTGCAAGCCGAACTTGTTGGGAATGGACTTCCTTGAATCCACTTTAAAGTCCCTTGTCATAAGCACTCCAAAAATTGGTTTTAAACTTACCCTGAAGTAGCCGTCAAACTATCGAGACACCAATGCAAAAGCTATCCAAATGTTAGTTACTAAAGTTGTAACTCTTGATCAGCAGCTATCATTAGCACCAAAATCAACTCGCGTAATATCAATTAGACCACCAAATGAGTTTTTCAGAAAAGAAACCTTCTTTGTAATTGGAAGTGAACTGCAAGCTCAAGGTATTTATACTTACAATGTTCAATGTTTCAGAAAAGAACAAGAACTACTAATAATGCTAAACAATCCTCAAAAAAACAAGGTTGTCATACAAAAGGGTCCTATTGGGCAAAATTTCTTCGAAACTCAAAATTTCTTCGAAACCAACAAAACCCCTGAAAAACAAAACAAAACAGAAAAGAGCAAAAGACAGCAAGATTTTACCAACAACTGCGAATTGGAAACAGTGTTTAGCGACGACCTGAAGGATCTTAAGCCGCAATTAGAAACAACAGATGAGAGCATCAGACCCGTTGAGCTTCCCAAAGAAAAACTTAACAGATCTGACAAAACCGATCAAACGTTTCTTAAAAAATTTGATTTCAGTCAGGCTGACATTAATGACGAAAACTTAGACAAATTACAGAGAACTCTAATTAAAAATAAGGACAATTATTCTCAACACAAATACGATGTTGGAAAGAAAAAGCGAAAATTTAATGTCAAACTTTTACCAAATTCAACTTTAACAAAACAGAGACATTACAAAGTACCATTACATTATCAGGAAAAACTAGAAAACCTTTTGGAACAACTGTGTAAAACAGGTACAATCCGGGAAATGGGTAATGATAAAGAAATGGGTTCAGAATTTATTAATCCAATCATAATCCTACCCAAGGGGAACACAGTAAAACTGGTTATAGACGCCCAATATTTGAATTCAATAACAGATGTTAGTCGATTTTCATGGCCACTCGAACCAATCGGAAGCCTATTAACTAGACTTAAAGGGAATTTCTTCACAACCAGTGATCTTTGTTCAGCTTATAACCAAGTGCCTCTAACTGAGGAAACCAAACAGCTGGTAAGTTTTGTAATTGGTCCAAAGCAATACACATTTGACCGCGGATTCTATGGACTATGTGGTCTACCTAATTTCTTCAGCCGTATAATGACTATTCATTTTGCACCATTAATCAGAAAAAAACAAGCTATAACCTACATTGATGACACCATCATTCAAGTGCAAGATGAAACCGAAATGTTTGAAATAATTGACAAGTACCATGAACTCTTATGGAAATCAGGGTTAAAAAATCAACCTGAAAAGACTAAATTTTTCCTTAGGAAAGTACAGTTTTTGGGACAAGTAGTAGGTAAAGTTGAAATACAGCCAGTCAAGAAGCGATTAGCAGATTTAAAAGCACTCAAGTCGCCTGAAAACAAACGTGATGTCATGAGAGTTCTAAGTTGCTTAGGATTCTAGAGCATGTACATCAAAAATTTGCACTTTGACTGCAAACCGTTCTATGACCTAACCCGCACAGAAACTAATTTTGTCTGGACAACAGAACACAAAAAAAGTTAATGACATTAAAGAGAGGATTAGCGAAGATACTATCTTAGCAATACCTGATACTTTGCGATTGATTTTCTATTACGACGCCATCAACCCTCGTAATAAACCAACTCATGCAAACTTCGCAACTAACCAACATTTGCAACCTCCAACTCAATTGATTGCAGCACCAATCAACGAAAAATTGAACAGAACTCAAAACTTACCTGACTTTCATATAGAAGTTTTATATGATGTAGATTAATTTATTAAATTTGTTTATTACTAAAAATCGGGGTGAGCTGTAGTATTACGAGAGCCGTTACAAATGAACGGATAATTAATCCCGCATTAGAGCGAACATATTTAGAGTTAATTAACCATTCTTTCGCTGCGCGCTAAACAATATAACGCTTGTTAAGACTTCCAATACACAAGTATTTAAACAACTTAGTTCGACTTATTTAAATTAAAACAACTTTAGGCCTGGCTCTCCTCGCTTATATACAGGATGGAAAATGTACGTTGTTGAGCGTATGCGGCCTGTAAAACCACACTTAGTTTTAATTTAAATTACTTCTGCTTTTGACAGTTGCAATGCAGATCTATTCCCCAAAGTTCAATAAAGATGAAGCAGATTGCTTCAGGGGAAAAGACAATAGATGCTCATAAAAAGCCCCCAAGAAAACCATAGTTGCTGCGGTTTTAGAAGAGGGGAAAAGCAGAAAATAGGCGCCTACGTGATCAATAATTGATGCTCTCAGTTTTTCAGATTTTTATTATTTTTTGGAGTTTCAAAAATTTTTTCGTGAGAAAAAAAGAGTTAATTCTCTTGCATTCTCGGCCAATAGGAAAATTAAGAAACACCCCACTATGAACGTGAGTTTGTGATTCGCTCTTTATCGGCCCAAAATGAGCTGAGATGAATTTGTAAATTCTCTCAGCGGAGTGGGACGGAATAAAAGGACTGCTTCCTTTTTCTTCCAAATCAAAATTCTAAATTTCAACAGAGAAATTATATAAAAGATTCCTAACTTTGCTATTTTTCAAACGGAAAATTCCTATTAAAGATCGACTAGAAGAAGTACTTGAAAGGATATCGAAGACGTACTCACACAGTAACAACTCCATCAAGTATCAGCTCAACCAGGTTAAATACTCCTCAATATAAGCTTGTTTATTTAAACAACCTATTTAATTAAATTAAGTTTTCAGCCCCCCCAACAACTTCAAATTGAGACCTATAGCACTGAAAGGTCTTAGGCATATATTTTTGCCTTCGATTTGTTATATCTTTTGTCAATTTAGACTGGCATACTTAAAGAGATCCCTTATCGTGTGATCTGTAGCAGCCCAGCCTAATTTGATACCTCTATTTTAAATTGTAAAACCAATAACACTGTTGCCGACATTTTAAATATTCTCCAGCTAAACTACGAAACTCTGAGATTGAATTTACGGAAAATGTGAACAAAGCAACCAAAACCAGCTGAGTGTGCACAAAACTTTAAACCTCGATGGCTCCTCAAAAAAATTGATTATTAACTGATTACTTATTCTGTACTTGGCATTTCCAATAATACCACTCACTACTTTGTGCGATGAATATATAGATCGTCCAAAGTTTACTGTACGAAAACCCAGTTCAGCATATAAGGTCGGAACAAAATAAATTCCTTCATATTTGATCTCAAATCTCAAATGCACACCATTATTAGTGGTTGAGGTTTTCACCATTATTAGTGGTTGAGGCGAGCGAAGTTTTCTTTTTCGAAGAGTTTTCCAATTCTTTTTTAAACCATCAGTTGGACAATTGATGAAATGTTCCAGCAGTATTTACATTTAGATTTAAAATTTGGTTCAAATATCTCAATGATTATGCACAGGCTGCATTTTAAGCCACGCGATTGGGTCGATCAGCTCGGTTTATAGATGTTGCTCACAAACAGCTAAAAGAGGACGGCCGAAAGAAGGTTGTGAAAAGAGAAGAATTCAATCACTTAATCTACAATTAATCAATCATTCGTTGATTCTTCCTTCGTTATTAACGTGAAATCATTTAAATCATCTTAGTTCAAGATATGTTCGTAATCTGTCTGGATGCTGGCGTCACAGGGGGCGGTTGGGCTGTGGAGAGGATCGACTTTTTTAAACTCCCCACCAAAACTGACTGACTCGCCCTGATTTCTGTCAAAGTCTTCTCAGGGCCTTGTCTGAAGTGCAAAATGTCCCTCGGGTAAAGTGAAATTACGCCCGGATCCGCAAGAGGTGGTTTGTAGGGCATAGACCAGGAAATGGGTACAAAAATGGGTTTCAAGTTTGGGTCCGAAATCTGTTGAGTTGGTTTTGGAATGTCGATTTCTGGTACAGGTGATGGCGGTGAATGTTTGTTGAGTATGGATGTGACCAGATTGCGAGGAGTTGTGGATGTCGAGTGTTGCTGTTTGAGGTTGTATCTTCTTAGTGGACCACTTGTTGTAGAAGTGGAGTTGGCCACACTTCTATCGGTGATGGAACCTCCTGGTGATGGCGCTGAGGAAATTTTTCTATGACAGAATAAAAAAATTAATTAATATTTATTGAAGCTGCCTTAATCCAAAAGAGCAATCATTTGTAGAAAATTGGATTTCAGAAAAAAACTAATTTTGAGAAACGTAGGCAATGTATTACTCAGAACGAAACTAGTCTTTGGTTTTATTGTGAGTTGTAAAGATGAGTTTTGAGAGTTGTAAGAAAATTGAATCGTCACTAACGATAGCATTTTTGTTCAAGTTTTGTCGCAGCAAATGTTATGACGCCCAGGGGGTTAGACTGAGGCGATTTTTACCCACAGCAACTACAATCGCGTAAGGCGCTATACTCTATATGGTCAATCAATGCCCCACAAAGACGATTGTGAATTTGTCAGAGTTAGGTTGAATCAGAATCAAACACTTTTATTTTCTTAATTATTAGGATATTTCGAAATTTTCAGATTTGATTTAAAGTAGCAATATTTAGAGGTTCAACAATGCAAACGAGAATGTTCATTCTTCATCTTCCTCTCTGTCATACTTTCCTTGAATGAGAATAACTTGATAAAGATGACAAAAAACTAGTTCAACATTCCAGGTTTTAGGAAGTGTGCTCATACAGAAAAGGTCAACCAAAACTAAACACTGATTTCAACTTAAAATATACCCGGGCTAATTGCTTTCGACACCCTATCCGCTATCCAAGAGGGTCTGATCAGAGCAGACTAGTGTCACGGACCTCAGCTTCTTAAACCCTCTTACAATGTGTCTATTTACCAACCCTTTGTGCTCCCTCCAACTGACTTCCCGCTCCACTAATTTCTTCTTCCTTGAGGTCACTTTCTGTCCCGTTAAGCCATAAGTTACACAGGACGCGTTTTCTGGAAATTGTCGACCTATCTTCAAATTGGGCACTTCTAAGTTTATCACAGGTCTTGGTGAGGTAGAAGTTGTAAAATGTGACGACATTCTTGTGCCAAAAAACGGTGTAAAATAAAATTAACAAGACAATATTTAGTAGTGTTCACATTTGAAACGCGTAAATCTTTGAGCTAGTAAACATTCATTCAAATAATGACAAACAAACTGCTTCAGTATGTGTATGCGCTTTGTATTATAATTGAGAACGTATCAAATGGCTTTAAACAAAGCTTATCTTCGAATTCGGCCACAATCCTTAAGTTGGCACAAGAGCCATCACTCTGCAATCAAAATATTACAACGTACTTAAAAAACAATCAAAACCAGCTAAGCTAAAAACGTGTTGAATTGCTTTTGGACGTAGAGATTAATTGAAGATGCGAAGTATGGTAGAGGTGGCGCCTGGGGGATCATTGTTAACCACCAACACTATGTAAATAAGGCTTTTATAATAGCAAGAGAACAAAAGCAACAGGTGAACGGGTACTCCAAAATCGGGAAGGCTGAGAGGAGGATTCTGTTTGTAAAAAGTGCCAATATTATCGTTTTTACTAATTTTTTTTTTTAAAAAAGTAATACAAATAGGTGTCATGGAAAATACGTTAGAATAAGTAGTTTTTATAACATAGTTAATGAGTACGTTTTCGCCACTTCTTACAAATAGAACCCCATTCACTGATTTGGGAGCAACCGTTCATACCTTATTGACAAAGAACGGAATTAGATATCAACCGGCCAAAACTAGTAAAATTGTTATCAAAAATAATAGTTACCTGTAAAAATAAAAAGACCAAGATAAGCACTGAATTTCTTATGTCCATGGTCGAGGTGTGCGTTAATGATCCGACAATTGAAAACGCACGGGGGGTGTGAAGTGCGTTTTTGATTACATGGACGAGCACCATATTAAAGTCTGCCTGCATGAACGAGCCTCCTGGTCAAAGTCTGCTTATATTCCGATCATTAACGAGCCAAAATTCTGATCATTAACGAACTAAATTTTGATCATTAACGAGCTAAATTTTGATCACTAACAAACTAAATTCTGATAATTAACGAGCTATATTCTGATCATTAAGGAGCTACACTATGATCACTTCCGAGATAAATTTTGATCAGAGACGATCAAAATTCTGATCATTAGCGAGCTATATTCTGAAAATTAAAAAATTACCCAAATTTTTCAAAAACAATGCATACTGAAAAAAGTTATAAACAACTGAATATTTTAAAACGCGGTAGAAAAGAGCCAATTTTTAAAAACTAGGAAAAAAAAGAACACAAATACTAAAAACGAGCTGTAGTTTGATCATGGCTGGCTACTGTCTGGATGAGTCTGATTATGTCAACAACAAAAACAAGTAAAAAATGAGCACGTAGGAAAAACGAGCTAAAGTGTGATCAAGGCTGACTATCGTCTGGATGGGTCTGATTATGGCCGACTTAATCTTTATGATTGTAGTCATTAACGCAGACCTCCGCCTGGTTTGTGTTTAGCGATATGACAGAAAACGGGCAGTATAAAAACTCTTGAGCCATCATTTAATGACACAAAATCTAAACACCTAATGATTGAAAGGAAACGATTGGTCAATTACGGTGCCATAGAACAGTTGAAACTACTATGGACTATTTGCCTGGACTACAATGAACTGTTATTGATGATAGACTTTCAGTGTGCAAAGACACTAGCAGGGAAGTTGAAACACCTCTAACTCAGGGGAAGATTCTGTCACTAGTATCTTCAGTATTCGGACCGACCGGATTGTTAGCTCAGTTCAGTTTTAACATTAGTAGACTTCTGAAAGACATCTCGACTAAAAATGGACAACATTTGGACAACGCATTGGATTCTGGCAAAGAAGCAGAATTCTTGAGATGAAAAAAACAAATTCTATCAGTAGCGGAAACAAGCATCGATAGAAGATACTTCATAACAACGAGGAAAAAAGCGAGCTTGATGGGTTTGCTGACGCACATGAATGCACCATGTGTGCAGTGGCTCTTCTTCGTTCTCAACCAAAGTGGTTCTGATGAGACACTTTTCACTACAGCGTTTAGAACTATAAGTAGTAGTCATGGAAATGAGGTTCAAAAAACCAATAGTCAACAAAAACGACTTGAAGATAAATAATTGCAGTTTTTGGTCAGACTCAACTACATTATTGCAGTGGATATACAGTTCCCATCGTAAACAACAAGTGTTTGTGGCCAATCGAGTGGGTGAGATATTGCATACGACTGATGTTTCTCTTTGGACTCATTTTAGTGGTATCAACAACCCAGCGCACATTGCACCAGATCAATCAACATTGAGGATCTAAAGAAAAGCGAAGCGACTAGTAGGTGATTGGCCAGAGGAAGTGATCATAATCAATGCCTCAGTTGAAAAGAATATACCCCCATCAGCTTTCAAGTTTCATGTTAAAAGTTGAAGAAAAAAAAGCTGTTATTCAATAGGAAAGATTCAGCAATTTTAACAGAATAATGAAAACAGCGGCACACGTAGAGCGTGTATTGAAAAAATACAAACCAGCAAACGTACTCAGTATTGAAAATAGACAAAAAAGTAATCATCTTCAAGTTATTACAGCGAGAACTGTTTGCTGAAGAAAAGAGATCTCTTGACATTGAAGACAAAATTTAAATGAAAAATTAAATTCTACAGTTTGCACCCTTCTTTTATGAAAAGCTTTCTCTGGCCAAAAGCAAAATAAGTAAAATCAACTAGATTCTAATGCAAAGCATCCAATATTGCTATCAGCATACAATTGAATTCTTTTTGCGAAACGAAAACAAGGAAAATCATTAAAAAGGCACTGAACTTGCGAGAAATGTTGCTCAGCAGAAAATGTGGATCCTAGGTATACGAAACGCCCTGCGATGAATAATGAACAATTGTGTTCCATATACAAAGGGCAGAGCAAAAATGATAGGACTGGTAAAGGCAGGTTTATCAGAAGAACGGTTACATGCTTCAACAGAATTTGCAAGCGTTGGAGTTGATTCTTTTAGTCTTTTCACTGTGAAGATTGGGCGAAAGAACGTAAAACAATGTAGTTGTCTGTTCACTTGTCTAACTATGAGAGCGGTGCATATTGAAGTTATACTCAAGTTGGACACAGAGATTTGTCTCAATGCCTTTTTTCGTTTTTTTTGCACGAATGGGGCAAACCGAGTACAATCATCATATCAACCCGACATGGATTAGAAAAATGTTCGAAAGTCATCAAATTGAACAGGGATGGCAGTTCAATTCACTGGAAGCACTTCACATTGGAGGAGCATCGGAACGTTTGCTCAAAAATTGCAATAGAGCAATGTATGTAGTGTTGGAAAAGAGATCAGTCACTGAGGTTGTTCTTTTGACTGCGATATTATTGTTGGGCAGACATTGTTTGCAAAAATGTCAACTCCAGCCAGCTCCATCTCTAGCTAATGAATGGGTCGACCATCAGCCAGCGTGGATTTTACATTTTTGTTCGGGTTGTGGAGGCCATAGATGGGACTGATGGTGTAGTTTGGTCAGCGATAGTTTGAATAAACGACAAAATGACTGTGTAAGTAAGAGACCAGTAGTGAAGCTCGCTCCTGTAATAACAAGAGAAGGCGTTTTCGGAAAATAGCGCCGAAAATGTTGGGGTCAAACTTAGTTACTAAACAACTCAATTGAAGGCCAAACAAAACAGTGAAAACAGAATAGCATGACAAGCAACATTTACTGCTACAATCAGTCGAAGCCAAATTGATTTGTTAAATTTTGTCAACAATTGCATTTAGTTTTTTTAGGTACTTGCTTATCATACATCAAGTGAAAGTCAAATTCGGAGTATACTAACAACAGCAAAACAGTTTTACTAATTAACAATGTTGTATCAGAATCTTTGCGATTGCCTTGCCAATCAACCTTTTACTGAAAGAGAATATTCGGCAAAACTTGAAAATGGTTACTACACTTCCCATGACATCAAATTTACACTGATAATGTGACCTTGTGGAAGACTGTTCTCATTCAGTAGACTTATTTATCTATAACCAATCGGAGATCCATTGTTTGACATGTAAATGAACGTGAATCGCAGTGAATTGCAGCATAAAGGGAGCATGAAAAACTGCCAAAAAATGTTGAAACCCGTATACTTTGTCATACTAAACTGGCATACAGTGCGCATTGAAGCGCAATATCTCGAGTGGTTAATTAATTGTTATTGTTTCTTGTTTTTGTAGATCATCTTGGTGATTGTACAGTTTTAATTTTGACATGTGAAATATCAATTGACTTTGAAATTCTCAATCTTTCCTTGTGAAGAAACAAATTCCTAAGTGAGAGAAAATTTGGGCAAAGCTCATATTAAATTGTTACTACTAGCTTTAGCAGAGCCTATTCTAGTTCAACATTGGTGTTAGCAAAAATAACAGAGAGACTTGCTAACATTTAATTTAGAAAATTGACGTTTTCGTTGGATTTGCAACTTGTACGATCTTTTTTATTAACAAATATAGCAAATCGGAATTTTGCGCAATAATAGCCAAGTCATAGGGCTACAATTGTATGGAACAGGAAATATTAAATTCGGTTTATAGGTTGAGTTGTTAACAAAACTGAGCAAACAACTGATTTCTGCATTTGAATTTGTTTGTAGTCTGAGCAAAAATATTTCGTTGAACAGCAAATCTGAGCAATAATTGAATAATAAGTAATGCAAGGTTAATCTATATCTCAACGGATAATACATTTCACAAAAATTAATTGAAAAAAACATAATTTGGGCGGTATAAAGATTTGCTTGTCTTTGATAGGAAAGCAGTCGTTACATAGCTCAAATAAAACTAGTGCAAACAGCAAACGTAAAACAGACATAATGCTCGGAGTTTTTTTATGTATTCAATTTTTGCTAATTTGTTCTGGCGATATTTGCTTGAAGAAACCTGAGATTTCGAGCTTGAACAAATTACAAACGACGAGATACTTGACTCCCTTTTCTGTGTTACGGAAAACAAAGTTAATGTTGTGTCAGAATTTGTTTTTTAACTGAAATCTAATTTGCGGAGCCAAGAGAGAATAGAAATGGCTATGAAAGAGCTTACTCATGTGAACGGCTTCCTTGGTTGCTTCTGAATGTAATGGTATTGTAGAATATTGCACCAAGTCTCAGATACATTTCGTTAGATTTTTGATCATAACTTGTAGTCCCCTGTACATTTTACCTTCAAGTTACCTGAACAGTCCAAATTTTAGGTAAATTTACCTGTAAAATTTACTAAAATTCTAAGGTTAGTTTCCTTTGCAGTCTTTTCACTGTAAGGTTAAATTACCTGCAATTTTAAGGTAAATTTGGACTGTTCAGGTAAATTGCAGGTAAATTGTGCAGGAAAACTACATGCACATTTCAAGTGAAATTACTTGTATTTGCAGGTACGCGCAGGTAGTGTGCAGGAATGCCAAAACACATGCATAGCTTAGGTAAATTTGCCTGAATGCTTAGGTAAAATTATTTCCACGTGTTTATGAGTGTGATAGCCCTCTAGTGGGCAGTACTACTATAATTATTTTCTTTGACTAACGTGGCAGACTATTATAGGCAACCATAGTTGAGATCTCAGTTTCTGGTAGTTGATTTCAAATGCATTAGGTTGAACCCCAACGATGAATAGAATTTTTCAACCTTTCGGATTTTTTTTATTAAAGGTGAGAATGGTTGTTGAAATTTATTGAAACCTTCAATTATTAGTTTGTGGAAAGTTGTTTTTCGTGTGGCTTATTCCAAAAATTTTTACTTGTCATCAAAAAAACTCCTCAAATAATTTCCTCAAAATATCTTGGTTTAACTTTGTCGACAAATGTTTTATTAATCTCATAAACAAAACTGGAACGAAAACTGTGAACCGAGATTTAATAGAAAAAATACTACTTTAAGTATGTTTGTTTATTTCATCCTCTGAGATTCGAAATCTATTTATAATCTAGTAAGTTCAATTTCTCAAACAACCAAACAAAAAAGGCGTTTTCTCGGTCTATGAAATCCCTAAAGCTACGCAAAAAATATCTTGAAATATCATCTGAAATTTTGACTCATGTTGAAATCTCAGTTTAGCTTGTTGTCTTCTAGTTTAATTGAACAATTATGTCTGATATTCATTCATATCAACATAGATAGTAAAAACCAAATGCTTTTAAGAATTATGTAGAAGTTTTTCTTAAGTTTCCATTCTGCTGTTTTTTTTGTTTACTTGTTACCTATTTCTACATAATTCTTAAAAGCATTTGGTTTTTACCATCTATGTTGATATGAATACATATGAGACATAATTGTTCAATTAAACTAGAAGACAACGAGCTAAACTGAGATTTCAACATGAGTCAAAATTTCAGATGGTATTTCAAAATACTTTTTGCGTAGCTTCAGGGATTCCATAGACCCAGAAAACGCCTTTTTTGTTTGGTTGTTTAAGTAATTGAACTTTATTATAAATATATAAATAGATTATAAATAGATTTCGAATCTCAGAGGATGAAATAAACAAACAAACTTAAAGTAGTGTTTTTTCTATTAAATCTCTGTTCACAGTTTTCGTTCCAGTTTTGTTTATGAGATTAATAAAACATTTGTCGACAAAGTTAAACCAAAATATATTGAGGAAATTATTTGAGGAGTATTTTTAATGACAACTAAAAATTTTTGGAATAAACCACACGAAAAACAACTTTCCACAAACTAATAATTGAAGGTTTCAATAAATTTCAACAACCATTTTCACCATTAATAAAAAAATCCGAAACGTTGAAAAATTCTATTCATCGTTGGGGGTCAACCTAATGCATTTCAAATCAACTACCAGAAACTGAGATCTCAACTATGGCTGCCTATAATAGTCTGCCACGTTAGTCAAATAAAATAATTATAGTAGTACTGCCCACTAGAGGGCTATCACACTCTTAAACACGTGCAAATAATTTTACCTAAGCATTCAGGCAAATTTACCTCAGCTATGCATGTGTTTTGGCATTCCTGCACACTACTTGCGCGTACCTGCAAATGCAAGTAATTTCACTTGATATGTGCATGTAGTCTCCTTGCACAATTTACCTGCAATTTACCTGAACAGTCCAAATTTACCTTAAAATTGCAGATAATTTAACCTTACAGTGAAAAGACTGCAAAGGAAACTAACCTTAAAATTTTAGTAAATTTTACAGGTAAATTTACCTAAAATT
Source organism: Convolutriloba macropyga (assembly GCF_964194025.1). Classification (NCBI taxonomy): domain Eukaryota; kingdom Metazoa; phylum Xenacoelomorpha; order Acoela; family Convolutidae; genus Convolutriloba; species Convolutriloba macropyga. Next base: position 26,057,320 of record NC_134468.1, on the reverse strand, counting down.
TGGACTGTTCAGGTAATTTGAAGGTAAAATGTACAGGGGACTACAAGTTATGATCAAAAATCTAACGAAATGTATCTGAGACTTGGTGCGATATTCTACAATACCATTACATTCAGAAGCAACCAAGGAAGCCGTTCACATGAATAAGCTCTTTCATAGCCATTTCTATTCTCTCTTGGCTCCGCAAATTAGATTTCAGTTAAAAAACAAATTCTGACACAACATTAACGTTGTTTTCCGTAACACAGAAAAGGGAGTCAAGTATCTCGTCGTTTGTAATTTGTTCAAGCTCGAAATCTCAGGTTTCTTCAAGCAAATATCGCCAGAACAAATTAGCAAAGATTGAATACATAAAAAAACTCCGAGCATTGTCTGTTTTACGTTTGCTGTTTGCACTAGTTTTATTTGAGCTATGTAACGACTGCTTTCCTATCAAAGACAAGCAAATCTTTATACCGCCCAAATTATGTTTTTTTCAATTAATTTTTGTGATATGTATTATCCGTTGAGATATAGATTAACCTTGCATTACTTATTATTCAATTATTGCTCAGCTTTGCTGTTCAACGAAATATTTTTGCTCAGACTACAAACAAATTCAAATGCAGAAATCAGTTGTTTGCTCAGTTTTGTTAACAACTCAACCTATAAACCGAATTTAAGATTTCCTGTTCCATACAATTGTAGCCCTATGACTTGGCTATTATTGCGCAAAGTTCCGATTTGCTATATTTGTTAATAAAAAAGATCGTACAAGTTGCAAATCCAACGACAACGTCAATTTTCTAAAATAAATGTTAGCAAGTCTCTCTGTTATTTTTGCTAACACCAATGTTGAACTAGAATAGGCTCTGCTAAAGCTAGTAGTAACAACTTAATATGAGCTTTGCCCAAATTTTCTCTCACTTAGGAATTTGTTTCTTCACAAGGAAAGATTGAGAAATTCAAAGTCAATTGATATTTCACATGTCAAAATTAAAACTGTACAATCACCAAGATGATCTACAAAAACAAGAAACAATAACAATTAATTAACCACTCGAGATATTGCGCTTCAATGCGCACTGTATGCCAGTTTAGTATGACAAAGTATACGGGTTTCAACATTTTTTGGCAGTTTTTCATGCTCCCTTTATGCTGCAATTCACTGCGATTCACGTTCATTTACATGTCAAAAAATGGATCTCCGATTGGTTATAGATAAATAAGTCTACTGAATGAGAACAGTCTTCCACAAGGTCACTTTATCATTGTAAATTTGATTTCATTGGAAGTATAGTAACCATTTTCAAGTTTTGCCGAATATTCTCTTTCAGTAAAAGGTTGATTGGCAAGGCAATCGCAAAGATTCTGATACAACAATGTTAATTAGTAAAACTGTTTTGCTGTTGTTAGTATACTCCGAATTTGAGTTTCACTTGATGTATGATAAGCAAGTACCTAAAAAAACTAAATGCAAATGTTGACAAAATTTAACAAATAAATTTGGCTTCGACTGATTGTAGCAGTAAATTTTGCTTGTCATGCTATTCTATTTTCACTGTTTTGTTTGGCCTTCAATTGAGTTGTTTAGTAACTAAGTTTGGCCCCAACCTTTTCGGCCCTATTTTCTGAAAACGCTCTCTCTTGTTATTACAGGAGCGAGCTTCACTACTGGTCTCTTACTTACACAGTCATTTTGTCGTTTATTCAAACTATCGCTGACCAAACTACACCATCAGTCCCATCTATGGCCTCCAAAACCCGAACAAAAATGTAAAATCCACGCTGGCTGATGGTCGACACATTCATTAGCTAGAGGTGGAGCTGGCTGGAGTCAACAGTTTTGCAAACAATATCTGCCCAACAATAATATCGCAGTCAAAAGAACAACCTCAGTGACTGATCTCTTTTCCAACACTACATACATTGCTCTATTGCAATTTTTGAGCAAACGTTCCGATGCTCCTCCAATGTGAAGTGCTTCCAGTGAATTGAACTGCCATCCCTGTTCAATTTGATGACTTTCGAACATTTTTCTAATCCATGTCGGGTTGATATGATGATTGTACTCGGTTTGCCCCATTCGTGCAAAAAAACGAATAAATGCATTGAGACAAATCTCTGTGTCCAACTTGAGTATAACTTCAATATGCACCGCTCTCATTTACTTTCCCATTCTTGTGTGAATCAGAAACTTTTACTTCTTATTGTGATTTGTGATTGTTAGTGTTTTTTCCGTAAACAGAAACTTTTCTCTGTTAAATCTCATATAGCCATTGATTTAACCGTTTTCGCAATTGTGATGTAATGGGCAGCAGTCTTTTCAGTTTTGGCTCTATGTTTTCACCGAATCAAATTAAGGAGAATCATCATTTGAAAAATTGCAACAAAATTTTTTTTTTTAATTGGAAATTGTTTTCACTGGGAAAAAGCTGCGCAACGTGGCCCGATTTAACGAAAGTCAGAAGAATGACTACTGCGCAGAAAATTATTTAAATTGAAACAATATTTTCTGTCAAAAACTTACAAGAATGAACTTAAAATAATATAACAAAATCAAACATTCAAAATGAAAAAGTCGTCTCAGGGTACGGGGGCTACGTAATGTGGGTCTGTGATCAAACTCACGCGTTTCGTTCAGTTTATCGCATATAATATCACAACAAAAATACAAATACCTAACCCTTGCACATTTTTGTCGGAAGATTAATCTTTTGTTACTATCTATATTGTTTGATGAAGTGCGATTCCCTTAACGTCATTCAATGCCTGTTCAATGTTCCTATATTTTTAACTACTATATATGGGAAAAGTATCAAATAAATTTAAAAAATCCGTAGAGTGTTGTGGAATAAGGATTTGTCATTGCAATGTTTTCAATCAATCAGAAAAATAGTATCTCAAATTGGAGGCGAATATCGACAATTTTACTTTTTTTCTTTAGACGAGAAAAAAAAAGGGATTTAATACTAGCCACCATTTATAAAATTTTATTCACAGAAATTGACTTTTCAGAAAAGTCACATCAAAAATTTAAAAGAAATATTCAACTTATGCAACTGTTCGCGAAGTGCAAAAACTAAGAGAGTGATACTGAAAGTAAAATGATATCTCAGAAGTCACAACAAACATGAACAACAATTTTCCCGATACGGGAATTAAGGTAACAGACAAGCGCATGAAATAACAATGAACAATACTTGACTTCTATACATGCACGTCAGGAATAAGTACACTAAAATAAAATAAGTACATCGTATAATAAATTTACTGCACTAAATTAATTGATGATGTATGACATTTCTCCCTCTTTAATGAGAATTAAAATTGCGTAGAATAAAATTTTAATAAAAATATGGATAAAATTAATACTTATTCACCGGTTAAATAGTTATCAACAATATATGTACTGGTTATCATAGCTAGTCATATGTAATAATATATCGAGTTTTAGCTTTTCAAAGTTTTTACAAATCTTCTTCATCAATTATGAGTTCATTTGATGAATTGTGATCCTGTGGTCGGATGCGAGGATCTGTCGGGGATACCTGTCCTATGATAGGCGAGGGGAACTCATTTTCTATTGGTTCAGTTCGCGATGCATTGTCCACAATTGATTGCACTATCGAAGGTTGTACTGACTCAACATCGCCTGCACGTCGCTTTCTTTGAGGTTGAACAAAATTTGGGGGACAAGAGTTTGTTGACTCGCCAGATGAATCATCTTTATCGTAGCCATAATATTTTGGACTTTTCCTGGTCCTTTTTGTAGCTCTTGGCTGAACTTGTTGTCGGTCTGCTACTAGGACCCATGTAGATGGGATGGCCAATTCTGATTGATTGTTTGTTGGAGGAGGAGCAATTAACACTTCAGTAGTTATTTGCTGTTCGGGAGCAGTTTACTGAATAGCGAGTAATTCTTGCGGTGTAAAATTTTCTGGTATTTTGGGCATGCGTACACGCATCGCACGCGCAATATTTGATTTAGTGGATGATACACCGCTCCGCGTTTCCCGTTTACGGTGTTTCATCTTACGGTCTTCTTTTTGAATACGGGTCGACTCTTTGAAGTGGCTAAATATTTTAGCATCTGTTGTTTTGTCGTGGATGCGTGGTCCTCTACTATTCACATGCTCCATGAGTTTTGTCTTACCTTCGCTGCGAATACCAAATTTTGGAAAATCACTATTGCGAACTGTTACCTCTACTTTTCCGGGCTCGCGTAATACTGAGGTAAATTGGTCCGTTTTGTGAACGACAGATCCTGGGGCCAATACCTCGTACAGCCCGTCAAGATTCTTTTTGGATCGTTTGTGAGGATGCTTCTTTCGATCGATGTTTATCTGCACGGCATGTTTTTTTACTGGAATTGCTCGATGTGCTTTGGTAGTGTGGAGAAATTGAGACTCGTTATCAGCAGCGAGTCGTTCACAAGTGGTGGCATCTCTTGTAGCCTTGCACATGTTATGTTCTATTTCATCATCACTGCGATCATTTTCCCAGTGCTCTTTAGGCAAAAATTTGTTAGGCGTGACTGTTTCTTCATCTAAATAATGATTCAAGATTTTTTCATAACTTAAATCAGATGAATTTGTTTTGTACTTATATTGCTAAGCGGTGTATTTGCTTTGCGCCCAAAATGTGATTCGAATGGCGAAAGCTTAGTTGTTTTATGTTTGCATATATGGAGCTGCTATATAATTGATTTTAATGCGGCTTTAATGGTGAAGGAATTTAATTCTTTGTTTGCCTCTTTTATACATGCTAAGCGTTGTTTTATTGTACTAATAAGTCTTTCCACTAAGCCTATTGGGCGATGGTCATTTGCCGGTGCTGGTAATAAAGTAATATTGTTTTTGGTAGAGAAGTTTTTTACTTGATTACCTATAAGGCAACGAGCCTGATCTATTCTTAAAGAACGGGGGACTCCATGAGTATGTATATAATTATCCAAAAATTTTATTACATTCCATGCATTTGCGTTTTCAAAGATTTCTGCAGAAGGGTATTTCGATAATCTATCAATACATGTTCAAATATTTATTTTATGTTCTTTTTCATTATTTATAGGTCCTGCAAATTCTATTTGTATTTTTTGGTTTGGGACTATACATGGTGTATGTGCTTTGAAATGCTTGGCAGGAATAACAGATTTTAAATTTTTACAGATGGCAGTGCAAGATTTGCACTCTATGGCTTTGACCAGCAGGTCGCGATTTATGTATGGCCACAACAGCAATGCTGGGTTATACATACCATTCCCCAGCTGCCTGGTTGACTCGCGTGCAGATCCTCGATTAGCGCATCTTTGAGGGCGTTAGGGATGGCCACCTTCTCATCCATACATACGCACCCGCTATTGACATGAAGATCACACCATTAGCTATGGAGATACGGGTTGAGGGCTTTGAGTCGTTCCTCTTTGTTAAATACTCTGCCCACCACTTTCTCAAAACAAATCACTTGGGGACTATCCGTGAGTGGGGTGCTGAGGTTGGAATGCGAGGAGGATTGGCGCGGCGTGTTGGTTGTTGGGTTGTTGGTGAAAAATACGCGAGGCGAAGCTCTATTTGCTCGAGTTCAGGCTGATTTTCCTTTCATAGATGATGCTTGCTGACTCATTTTGGATGAGGTTTTAGTTTTTTCAATTAAGTTAATTGACAAAGAGGAAGACAACTGATTTTCAGGTTGAATTTGGGCAAAAAGCAACTTTTTATTGTTTGTCAATTGAGCACGTGAATTATTTAAAATATGTGAGTTTGAAGTACTAAATAAGGTAGGAATGTGAGACTTATTCGTGATTGACAAGTGAGAGTGACTTATTTGAGTAAATTGGGGCTTAATTTGGTAAGCGAGTGACGCCTTTCCTGTATTTGAGTTTATTTGAGAATCAATTTGTAGTGGTGTAATTACATTAGGTAGACTATGCGACGCGAATTAAGATCAATTTTGGTAATTGTTAACATGCATCGCAAAAGAGGCATTTGAATTATGTGATATATTCTGTTGATTACTTGATAGGGTATTATGCCCTGCGGGTGTTAATTTGTTATGAGAAAAGCGTACTCGCGCTGCGAAAACAGGATTAAAATTAGTGTATTTGGGAGTGGTTACTTTTGGAGTATGACATGATTGTGCAGATACTAATTGATTTTGAGTTTAATGCACTCGCTTAGCATGTGCACCAGTAAAATTCATACAATTAGTTTGACTGAAATCTGGATTATAATTTTCATCATCGGGTGATTTAATATTTTGAGTGAAGCGTACGCGCGAGGCGTGTTCACTATGCTGATTATTGATTTTAGAAGAGAACAAAGTAGAATGGTATTTTCGCGTAGCGAGTGCTGAATTGTAATTTGTGAAGCGCATGCGCTTAGCGGGATGGCTATCAAAATTAAAGTTTTGATTTAAGAACGGTTTCAAGCTATGATTTTACAGAGCAAGTGACTTATTATATTTTGTTTGGGATTTAGGTTTAGCATAATCTATATTCAATACTTGTTCAGTATCTTTGGTGGAATTTTGTATTTCACATTCATTATCGTGATATAGTTTAGTAAGTTTATGAGTTGAAATGTTGTGTTTTTGTTGAAGTAATTTTGCATCAGAGTGTACGCTTGATAATGTTGCGACAAAAATTCCTCGTCGTATTTAGAAATACTTTTTGCCGGTTGATATGGGTTACGTGATATATAATCAACAAGTCCCATCTTTGCGCCTGGCAAGTGTTCTATTTTAAACTGGTAAGGTAAAAGACGATCAAACTATCGTGATAAACTACTATTTTAACTTTTGTTTGATCTATGTTTTTTTAAAATTGAGAGAAGTGCTCGGTGATCGGTGATAATAGAAAATTCTTTACCATAAAGATAATTTTTAAAATACTCTATAGACCATACCACTCCGAGAAGTTCCAGTTCGTTAATACTATAACGTTCTTCATTACTATTTAAAAATCTGGATGCAAAAGAGATCGGCTTCCAACCATCAACTGTTAGTTGTTCTAGTGCTGCTCCCAATCCAGAGCGAGAGGCATCACATTTAATTGGTGTTTCGAGTTGCGGGTCATAGTAAAGATTTTCTGTATGATTTGCTATGTGTGTTTTTATTGCATTGAAATGTGTAGTGTGATCGCCAGTCCAAATGTATATAGTTGATTTACGAAGGAGGGGTCTCAAAGGCAGAGTTGAGCTAGATTGGGAATAAAATTACTAATACAATGGACTGAGCCTAAGAACGAACGTAATTTTTTAAGTGTATTAGGTGGCTGTAGTGACAGAATAGACGATGTTTTAGTTTCGAGTGGTGATGTCTCAGATTGAGTAATATTATAGCCTAACCAGGAGATTTCTTGCTTCGCAAAATGACATTTAGGGAGATTAATTTGGAGGTTATCTGCATCCAGTTTCTTAAGACAATCTACTACAAGTTGAAAATGATCTTCTTCAGAACCTTTACTCACAATTAATATATCAACCAAGAAACAAAATGTATTTTTGAGGCCAATTAACGTGTAATCCATTGCCTTTTGGAACTCGGCAGGCATGTCAGTGAGGCCATAAAATCCCGTTTTAAAACGATACGTGCCTGTCATATCACCACTTACAATTTTGAAATTACAGTGTTTAGCAGTTTCAGGGTGAAGATTCAGTTGACTGTACGCGTATTTAAGGTCTACAGGAGAAAAGTATATTTTATCTGCTTGTTCTGTTTTATAGTCTGTTATTATTTGTGATATGGAATCCATGCTAATTTTATTGTTTGATCTCGTTTGACTGTAATTACTATAGGTGAATTAAACTATTGATCAGAACAGTTATTCAGTTTTTCTATGTGTCCTTCTTCAAGAAGTTTTTTAATTTCACTATTAACTCGTTCTTGTAGATTAATGGGTACTCTTCTACCCTTTTGATGTTTTGGTTGAAAATTTTTATGAAACTTAGATTTAACAATATGGATTTTCGACCAATACGTGAAATGAGTTGTGGAAATTGCTTTGCAATGCGAGTTTTGAAAGGACATTGAGGTGTGATTGCGTTGACCATACTACCTTCATTTGAGTTTGGGGTTTGAGTAACCGTGATTCCGAGAGCGTCAAACAAATCTCTACCAATTAGTGGTTTTAGTACGTCACGAACTACCACAAATTCAGCGTCTTTGATTCGCCACCCCTTGCTCGCTATTGGTGCTTGTATCATACCCATAACATTTATGGGTTCATTTGCGAATGTTTTGAGTTCCTGAGGGGTGTTGTCATCAACCATCGGGCAAGAGGAGAATTGTCTACTATTTCCGTAGCAAGAGACTCGGTCAAGATACTACACACACTGCCTGAGTCAATGAGTAGTCCTACTTGGGTATTTCCAATATGTAACGTAGTATTCTTTGGTTCGATTTGTATAGAGTTAATTGCAATGCTGGCGACTATGTTATCATCTGAGCTATCGTAGTCAGATTCGCATGGGGGGTTATAGTCCATATTTTGGATTGCGTTCAACGTCTGGTCAGTTGGGGTGTCTTCAACAGAGTTAACAATTGAGCGAGTTGGCTTATTTGATGAGGACTTCGGTTTTCGGCACACTCGTGAAAAATGATTTTGTAAACCACAGTTATTACAGGTCTTGCCCCTTGCAATACACTTGTCCCTGTGGTTTGCTGACCAAATTAGGCCACAATTTCTGCATAGTTGATTTGATGGTCGAGTGAAGCTAGAAGTTGTTGGCCGTTGATTTAATTGTGGAAAAGATCGTTGAGAAGTTACCGTGTTAACATGCGATGCGGGTTGCGAATTTGTGGTTTGCAGTTGGTTTCTTTGTCCTAGTTCCATATTTATGGCCAAACGCAGAGCTTGAGCTGGTTCAAGAGTTTCTCGTTTTAACTCCCTCTGAATTTCTAGGCATGTTTGCAATAAACTAGTCTCTAATCAGAGTGTCCTCTTGGCTTCCGAGTTCACAATTCTCGGATAATTCCTTCGGTTTGCCGAAGAAGTGCTCGATAGACTCTGCTTTCGACTGTTTGGTAGTGAGAAGCATATACCTATCAAAGGTAATGTTTCGTTGGCGGAAAAATGTGGCTTCCATGATGTTCCAAAGTTCTGCTGTTGTTCAGATGTCCATCTTGAGGTGCGGATTCCTGCTACAAACAATTCGTCTTCCCTCGGTGCCCAAACTGAGATATAGCATTGACACAGTCTTTTGATCCGCCTGTGCCCACGGTTTGTCCCCACACATGATTCCTATCTCCATTTGTTTCTGGCAGCGATTTTCCCAATTCATTTTCAGTTGTGCGTTCCTTGCTAGTCTTTCCCTCTCCAATTGTGCCGACGATCCTGTTATTGTATTCTCATAGATGGGTTCAAGTGATAATTGTATTGTTGCGGGTTTTGGTTCCAATAGAGTGTCTAGAGCAATTTTTTTCGCAAGGAGAGCCAATTTAGCCTGCATCTTCTAGTTCTCCCACTTCAATGGGGGATCAGCTCTAGATTTTTCGCAAAAGGTCTCAATGCCAAGTGGGGTCCACTTTTGGGTTGCTGACTGCGCCATGTAGTACACAAATGAAATTATGTACTTGATCTTGAGTCGTAAGTTACGATTATGTTTTTACTTTGCTAACTTGCGCGGCGGGTGCGCTTAGCACAGTTTATAAATGAATTCGCTTAGCGAATCGCTTGACAAATACTTGTCTAGTTTACTTGACTAGTAAAGACGATTAGCGAAGAATAAGTTAATTATGCAACTGTTCGCGAAGTGCAAAAACTAAGAGAGTGATACTGAAAGTAAAATGATATCTCAGAAGTCACAACAAACATGAACAACAATTTTCCCGATGCGGGAATTAAGGTAACAGACTAGCGCATGAAATAACAATGAACTATAGTCGACTTCTATACATGCCCTTCAGGAATAAGTACACTAAAATAAAATAAGTACATCGTATAATAAATTTACTGCACTAAATTAATTGATGATGTATGACATGGGCAAATACATGGAGAAATCCACTGCCAATTTTGAAAAATTTGATCCAAGAACTAAAAACAGTTTAGTTGTGTAATGGTAATAGTTTAAACATTGGAATTTTTTTTTCTGCAGATAAAAATCCCAGTTTAAACGCAATCAATTTTCATCTGCCGTTCTCTGTTTTATATATTGTATTCAAGTTTTTAATTTACCTTCAGTCATTTCAATGTCGGCATCTTTTTCGTTACTTCATCAATTTTCACTAGTCGAAAATATGTTAGGCTAACATTAGTCTTTTCCGCAAAAAACTATAAATTGAAGAAGTGAGAAATTTTCGGGGTTTTTTAAGAACAAAGGACATAAGTTTTTGTCGAATTGGTTTATAGTTACAAAATTGAACACTTTTATACATGAAAACGGAAAACAATAGTAAAAATGAGATAATCTGATTTACCTTTAAAATAATGGATTACTGAAACCGGTTCTTTTTCACGAGAAGCTCCTTACTAAATTCAGTTTTTTTTGGTCGGAACTGATCATTAAGCAAAACAAAAAGGCACTTGATGTTTCGCACAACATGTTTCCATCCCGCTTATCCACAATTTTGGCTTCATTGACTACCAAATGAGGACAAAAGAAAGCTTTTAAAAATTCAAATATTGTTCAAAATTAAATGGCTTATGAATAACAAAATGCCTCCAACTCTAATGACTTAGGAGGTTTAATAATGCCACTTTATTGGGCCGATGAGAACTGCCGTTATTAAGACTACGTGACCAGACAAACAAAAAATCAAAAAACAAGAACAAAAACTTACATCCAAAACTCAATGACTACCTTCATTTTTATGAAATTACTTTCACACAAAGTCAAAATAGATTCAATTAAAACACAGACCAAGCAAATTAATCTGTACATCAATAGAAAAACAAGGAACCAGTCCCTAATGATACTTTATAACAAGTAGACAAAGCGAACAGAAAGTGCAAAATTAAAAAAACGTTTTTGAGAACAAATAGGTTTATTTATTGAAAACCTTTAAGTATTGATTCAAACCTCAAGTCATACAGACATTGATAACTGCCATTATCCAGAAAGTATCGTACGTCTACAAAATTAAGCTACAAAATCAGACGAACAAAAAGCCACTAAATTTTGCAAGAAAACGGTGTTGAAGCCGTTAAAACTATAATCTATTCCGTTAAAAAAACGAATAATTAATGATTTAAGAACTTACTTAGAATTCCACAAATGAGATATTTGACCACTGAATATTGAGACAATAAAAATAACAAAAAATGGAAAAGATTAGAAAAACATTACTTTTTCCGAAAACAATTTATTTCAAAGGCATTAAAATAATAGCTATCAACTGAAATCGTTAAATAGGTTCAAAGGTTCTTTCTGTCAAAAAAGAAGCAATTGTGATCAGTCATTGTTCAGTAAATAGTCGAAAATAATTTTATTTAAGGAAATCAAAAAATAGTTTAAAATTTTGCGTAAAACCGGCATCGAAGCCATTAGAACAGTAATCAATGAACTAAAAACCTCAAATATGTTCAATCCTGCACTTTTTGACACCAATACTTTGATATGCGACCTTTATTTTTAAAAAAATAATTAACAAGTAGACAAAAAAGAACAGCAGAATGGAAACTTAAAAAATACTTCTACATAAATCTTAAAAGCATTTGGTTTTTACTATCTGCGTTGATATGAATACGTATCTGACATAATTGTTCAATGAAACTAAGAGACAACGAGCTAAACTGAGATTTCAACATGGGTCGAAATTTCAGATGGTATTTCAAGATATTTTTTGCGTAGCTTTAGGGATTTCATAGACGTAGAAAACACCTTTTTTGTTTGGTTGTTTAGGAAAATGAACTTACTAGACTATACATAGATTTCGAATCTCAGAGGATGAAATAAACAAACAAACAACAAGTAGTATTTTTTTCTATTAAATCTCTGTTCACAGCTTTGGTTCCAGTTTGGTTTAGGAGATTAATAAAACATTTGTCGACAAAGTTAAACCAAGATTTTTTGAGGAAATTATGGAGTTTTTTTAATGAAACGTAAAAATTTTTGGAATAAGCCACAACGAAAAACAACTTTCCACAAACTAATAATTGGAGGTTTCACTAAATTTCAACAACCAGCTTCACCTTTAATGAAAAAAATCCGACAGTTGATTACTTCTATTTATCGTTGGGTTCAACCTAGTGCAGTAAAATCAACTACCAGAAACTGAGATCTCAATTGTGGCTGCGTATAATAGTCTGCCACGTTAGTCAAATAAAATAATTGTAGTAGTACTGCCCCCTAGAGAGCTATCACATTCTTAAACAGGTGCAAGTAATTTTACCTAAGAATTCAGGCAAATATACCTAAGCTGTGCATGTGTTTTGGAGTTCCTGCAATCTACCTGCACGTACCTGCAAATGCAGGTAAATTTAACTGAAATGTGCATGTAGTCCCCCTGCACAATTTACCTGCAATTTACCTGAACAGTCCAAATTTACCTTAAAATTGCAGGTAATTTAACCTTACAGTGAAAAGACTGCAGAGGAAACTAACCTTAAAATTTTAGTAGATATTGCAGGTAAAGTTACCTAAAATTTGGACTGTTCAGGTAACCTGAAGGTAAAATGTACAGGGGACTACAAGCACATTTCAGGTAAAATTAGTTATGATCACAAATCTAATGAAATGTATATGACATTTGGTGCAATACTCTACAATACCATTACATTCAGAAGCAACCAAGGAAGCCGTTCACATGAATAAGCTTTTTCATAGCCATTTCTATTCTCTCTTGGCTCCGCAAATTAAGTTTTAATTAAAAAATAAATTCTTACACAACATTAACGTTGTTTTTCATAAAACACAAAACCTGTCAAATATCTCGGCGTTTTGAATTTGTTCAATTTTGACAACTAAGGTTTCTTCTAGTAAACATCGCCAGACCAAATTAGCAGAAAATGAATACATGAAAAACTCTTAGCATTATGTCTGTTTTACAATTGCTGTATGCACTAGTTTTATTTGAGCAATATAACGGCTGCTTTCCTATCAAAGACAAGGAAAAGAGTATACCGCCCAAATTATGTTTTTGCAATTAATTTTTGTTAAATTTTATTATCCGTTGTACTCTAGATTACCCTTGCCTTACTTAAAAATCAATTATCGCTCAGTTTTGCTGTTCAACGAAATAGTTTTGCTCAGAATACAAACAAATTCAAATTGAAAAATTCTTAACAACTCAACCTATAAACCGAATTGAGGATTTGCTGTTCCATAGAATTGTAGCCCTATGACTTGGCTATAATTGTGCGAAGTTCCTATCTGCTATAGTTGTTAATAAAAAAGATCCTACAAGTTGCAAATCCAAAAACATCGTCATTTTTCTAGAATAAAAGTTAGCAAGTCTCTCTGTTGTTTTCGCTAACACCAATGTCGAACTAGAATATGCTTTGTAAAGCTAGTAGTAGCAACTGTCTATGAACTTTGCACAAAGTTTTTCTCACTTAAGAACTTTTTTACTCAGAAGGAAAGATTGAGAAACTCAAAGTCAATTGATCTTTCGCATGGCAAAATTGAAACTGTAAAATCACCAAGATGATCTCCAAAAACAAGAAACATTAATAATTAAATAACCACTCGAGAAATTGTGCTTCAATACGTACTGTATGCCAGTTTAGTAAGACAAAGTATACGGGTTTCAACATTTTTTTTGGTAGTTTTTCATGCTCCGTTTATGCTGCAATTCACGTCCATTTACATGTCAAAACACGTTCATTTACAAAAGAAAGCTTTTAAAATTTCAAATATCGTTCAAAACCAAATGGCCTATGAATAACAAAATGCTTCCAACTCAAATCACTTAGAAAGTTTTAAAATGCCACTTTATTGGGCCGATGAGAACTGCCGTTATTAACACTACGTGAACAGACAAACAAAAAACCAAAAAACGAGAACAAAAACACATCCAAAACTCAATGTCTAGCTTCATATTTAGAAAATTACTCAAGCACAAAGTCAAAATAGTTTCAAATAAAACATAAACCAAGCATATTACTCTGTACATCACTAGAAAAACTTGGAACAAGCCCCTAATGAGACTTTGTAGCAAGTAGACAAAAAGATCAAAAAGAGCAAAGTTAGAAAAAACGTATTTGATAACAATTAAATTTAATTATTGAAAACTTTTAAATATTGATTCATACCTCAAGTCATACAAACATTGAGAACTGCCATTATCCAGAAAGTATGGTACGTATACAAAATTAAGCTACAAAATCAGACGAACAAACCGCCACTAAATTTTGCAAGAGAACGGCGTTGAAGCAGTTAAAACTATAATCTATTTCGTTAAAAAAAAGAATAATTAACGATTTAAGAACATACTTAGAATTCCAACAATGAGATATTTGAGCTCTGAATAATGAGACAATAAAAATAACAAAAAAAAGTAAAAGGTAAGAAAAACATTACTTATTCCGATAACAATTTATTTCGAAGGCATTAAAATAATAGCTATCAACTGAAATCGTTAAATAGGTTCAAAGGTTCTTTCTTTCAAAAAAGAAGCAATTGTGATCAGTCATTGTTCAGTAAATAGTCGGAGATAATTTATTTCAAAAAATCGGAAAATATTTTAAAATTTTGCGTAAAACCGCTTTTGGGTTGCTGACTGCGCCATGTAGTACACAAATGAAATTATGTACTTGATCTTGAGTCGTGAGTTACAATTATGTTTCTACTTTGCTAACTTGCGCGGCGAGTGCGCTTAGCACAGTTTATAAATGAATTCGCTTAGCGAATCGCTTGACAAATACTTGTCTAGTTTACTTGACTAGTAAAGACGATTAGCGAAGAATAAGTTAATTATGCAACTGTTCGCGAAGTGCAAAAACTAAGAGAGTGATACTGAAAGTAAAATGATATCTCAGAAGTCACAACAAACATGAACAACATTTTTCCCGATGCGGGAATTAAGGTAACAGACTAGCGCATGAATAACAATGAACTATAGTCGACTTCTATACATGCCCTTCAGGAATAAGTACACTAAAATAAAATAAGTACATCGTATAATAAATTTACTGCACTAAATTAATTGATGATGTATGACATGGGCAAATACATGGAGAAATCCACTGCCAAATTTGAAAAATTTGATCCAAGAACTAAAAATAGTTTAGTTTTGTAATGATAATAGTTTAAACATTGGAATTTTTTTCTGCAGATAAAAATCCCAGTTTAAACGCAATCAATTTTCATCTGCCGTTCTCTGTTTTATATATTGTATTCAAGTTTTTAATTTACCTTCAGCCATTTCAATGTCGGCATCTTTTTCGTTACTTCATCAATTTTCACTAGTCGAAAATATGTTAGGCTAACATTAGTCTTTTCCGCAAAAAACTATAAATTGAAGAAGTGAGAAATTTTCGGGGTTTTTTAAGAACAAAGGACATAAGTTTTTGTCGAATTGGTTTATAGTAACAAAATTGAACACTTTTATACATGAAAACGGAAAACAATAGTAAAAATGAGATAATCTGATTTACCTTTGAAATAATGGATTACTGAAACCGGTTCTTTTTCACGAGAAGCTCCTTACTAAATTCAGTTTTTTTTTGGTCGGAACTGATCATTAAGCAAAACAAAAAGGCACTTGATGTCTCGCACAACATGTTTCCATCCCGATTATCCACAATTTTGGCTTCATTGACTACCAAATGAGGACAAAAGAAAGCTTTTAAAAATTCAAATATTGTTCAAATTTAAATGGCTTATGAATAACAAAATGCCTCCAACTCTAATGACTTAGGAGGTTTAATAATGCCACTTTATTGGGCCGATGAGAACTGCCGTTATTAAGACTACGTGACCAGACAAACAAAAAATCAAAAAACAAGAACAAAAACTTACATCCAAAACTCAATGTCTACCTTCATTTTTATGAAATTACTTTCACACAAAGTCAAAATAGATTCAATTAAAACACAGACCAAGCAAATTAATCTGTACATCAATAGAAAAACAAGGAACCAGTCCCTAATGATACTTTATAACAAGTAGACAAAGCGAACAGAAAGTGCAAAATTAAAAAAACGTTTTTGAGAACAAATAGGTTTATTTATTGAAAACCTTTAAGTATTGATTCAAACCTCAAGTCATACAGACATTGATAACTACCATTATCCAGAAAGTATCGTACGTCTACAAAATTAAGCTACAAAATCAGACGAACAAAAAGCCTTAAATTTTGCAAGAAAACGGTGTTGAAGCCGTTAAAACTATAATCTATTCCGTTAAAAAAACGAATAATTAATGATTTAAGAACTTACTTAGAATTCCACAAATGAGATATTTGACCACTGAATAATGAGACAATAAAAATAACAAAAAAATGGAAAAGATTAGAAAAACATTACTTTTTCCGAAAACAATTTATTTCAAAGGCATTAAAATAATAGCTATCAACTGATCGTTAAATAGGTTCAAAGGTTCTTTCTGTCAAAAAAGAAGCAATTGTGATCAGTCATTGTTCAGTAAATAGTCGAAAATAATTTTATTTAAGGAAATCAAAAAATAGTTTAAAATTTTGCGTAAAACCGGCATCGAAGCCATTAGAACAGTAATCAATGAACTAAAAACCTCAAATATGTTCAATCCTGCTCTTTTTGACACCAATACTTTGATATGCGACCTTTATTTTTAAAAAAATAATTAACAAGTAGACAAAAAAGAACAGCAGAATGGAAACTTAAAAAATACTTCTACATAAATCTTAAAAGAATTTGGTTTTTACTATCTGCGTTGATATGAATACGTATCTGACATAATTGTTCAATGAAACTAAGAGACAACGAGCTAAACTGAGATTTCAACATCGGTCGAAATTTCAGATGGTATTTCAAGATATTTTTTGCGTAGCTTTAGGGATTTCATAGACGTAGAAAACACCTTTTTTGTTTGGTTGTTTAGGAAAATGAACTTACTAGACTATACATAGATTTCGAATCGCAGAGGATGAAATAAACAAACAAACAACAAGTAGTATTTTTTTCTATTAAATCTCTGTTCACAGCTTTGGTTCCAGTTTGGTTTAGGAGATTAATAAAACATTTGTCGACGAAGTTAAACCAAGATATTTTGAGGAAATTATGGAGTTTTTTTAATGAAACGTAAAAATTTTTGGAATAAGCCACAACGAAAAACAACTTTCCACAAACTAATAATTGGAGGTTTCACTAAATTTCAACAACCAGCTTCACCTTTAATGAAAAAAATCCGACAGTTGATTACTTCTATTTATCGTTGGGTTCAACCTAGTGCAGTAAAATCAACTACCAGAAACTGAGATCTCAATTGTGGCTGCGTATAATAGTCTGCCACGTTAGTCAAATAAAATAATTGTAGTAGTACTGCCCCCTAGAGAGCTATCACATTCTTAAACAGGTGCAAGCAATTTTACCTAAGAATTCAGGCAAATATACCTAAGCTGTACATGTGTTTTGGCGTTCCTGCAATCTACCTGCACGTACCTGCAAATGCAGGTAAATTTAACTGAAATGTAAATGTAGTCCCCCTGCACAATTTACCTGCAATTTACCTGAACCGTCCAAATTTACCTTAAAATTGCAGGTAATTTAACCTTACAGTTGAAAGACTGCAAAGGAAACTAACCTTAAAATTTTAGTAGATATTGCAGGTAAAGTTACCTAAAATTTGGACTGTTCAGGTAACCTGAAGGTAAAATGTACAGGGGACTACAAGCACATTTCAGGTAAAATTAGTTATGATCACAAATCTAATGAAATGTATATGACATTTGGTGCGATACTCTACAATACCATTACATTCAGAAGCAACCACGGAAGCCGTTCACATGAATAAGTTTTTTCATAGCCATTTCTATTCTCTCTTGGCTCCGCAAATTAAGTTTTACTTAAAAAATAAAATCTGACACAACATTAACGTTGTTTTTCATAACACACAAAACCTGTCAAATATCTCGGCGTTTTGAATTTGTTCAATTTTGACAACTCAGGTTTCTTCTAGTAAATATCGCCAGACCAAATTAGCAGAAAATGAATACATGAAAAACTCTTAGCATTATGTCTGTTTTACAATTGCTGTATGCACTAGTTTTTTTTGAGCAATATAACGGCTGCTTTCCTATCAAAGACAAGAAAAAGAGTATACCGCCCAAATTATGTTTTTGCAATTAATTTTTGTGAAATTTACTATCCGTTGTACTGTAGATTACCCTTGCCTTACTTAAAAATCAATTATCGCTCAGTTTTGCTGTTCAACGAAATAGTTTTGCTCAGAATACAAACAAATTCAAATTGAAAAACTCTTAACAACTCAAACTATAAACCCAATTGACGATTTGCTGTTCCATAGAATTGTAGCCCTATGACTTGGCTATAATTGTGCGAAGTTCCGATCTGCTATAGTTGTTAATAAAAAAGATCCTACAAGTTGCAAATCCAAAAACATCGTCATTTTTCTAGAATAAAAGTTAGCAAGTCTCTCTGTTGTTTTCGCTAACACCAATGTCGAACTAGAATATGCTTTGTAAAGCTAGTAGTAGCAACTGACTATGAACTTTGCACAAAGTTTTTCTCACTTAAGAACTTTTTTCCTCAGAAGGAAAGATTGGGAAATTCAAAGTCAATTGATCTTTCGCATGGCAAAATTGAAACTGTACAATCACCAAGATGATCTCCAAAAACAAGAAACATTAATAATTAAATAACCACTCGAGAAATTGTGCTTCAATACGTACTGTATGCCAGTTTAGTAAGACAAAGTATACGGGTTTCAACATTTTTTTTGGTAGTTTTTCATGCTCCGTTTATGCTGCAATTCACGTCCATTTACATGTCAAAACACGTTCATTTACAAAAGAAAGCTTTTAAAATTTCAAATATCGTTCAAAACCAAATGGCCTATGAATAACAAAATGCTTCCAACTCGAATCACTTAGAAAGTTTTAAAATGCCACTTTATTGGGCCGATGAGAACTGCCGTTATTAACACTACGTGAACAGGCAAACAAAAAACCAAAAAACGAGAACAAAAACACATCCAAAACTCAATGTCTAGCTTCATTTTTAGAAAATTACTCAAGCACAAAGTCAAAATAGTTTCAAATAAAACATAAACCAAGCATATTACTCTGTACATCAATAAAAAAACATGGAACCAGCCCCTAATGAGACTTTGTAACAAGTAGACAAAAAGAACAAAAAGAGCAAAGTTAGAAAAAACGTATTTGATAACAATTAAATTTAATTATTGAAAACTTTTAAATATTGATTCATACCTCAAGTCATACAAACATTGAGAACTGCCATTATCCAGAAAGTATCGTACGTATACAAAATTAAGCTACAAAATCAGACGAACAAAACGCCACTAAATTTTGCAAGAAAACGGCGTTGAAGCAGTTAAAACTATAATCTATTTCGTTAAAAAAAATAATTAACGATTTAAGAACATAATTAGAATTCCAACAATGAGATATTTGAGCTCTGAATAATGAGACAATAAAAATAACAAAAAAAGTAAAGGGTAAGAAAAACATTACTTATTCCGATAACAATTTATTTCGAAGTCATTAAAATAATAGCTATCAACTGAAATCGTTAAATAGGTTCAAAGGTTCTTTCTTTCAAAAAAGAAGCAATTGTGATCAGTCATTGTTCAGTAAATAGTCGGAGATAATTTTATTTCAAAAAATCGGAAAATAATTTAAAATTTTGCGTAAAACCGGCATCGAAGCCGTTAGAACAGTAATCAATGCACTAAAAACCTCAGATATGTTCAATCCTGCTTTTTTGGCACCAATACCTTAATATGCGACCTTTATTTTTTAAATAAAGGTCTGGTTCCATGTTTTTCTAGTGATGTTTAGGGACTGGTTGTTGAAATTTAGTGAAACCTCCAATTATTAGTTTGTGGAAAGTTGTTTTTCAATGTGGCTTATTCCAAAAATTTTTACGTGTCATTAAAAAAACTCCATAATTTCCACAAAATATCTTGGTTTAACTTGTCGACAAATGTTTTATTAATCTCCTAAACCAAACTGGAACCAAAGCTGTGAACAGAGATTTAATAGAAAAAAAATACTACTTGTTGTTTGTTTGTTTATTTCATCCTCTGAGATTCGAAATCTATGTATAGTCTAGTAAGTTCATTTTCCTAAACCACCAAACAAAAAAGGCGTTTTCTACGTCTATGAAATCCCTAAAGCTACGCAAAAAATATCTTGAAATACCATCTGAAATTTCGACCCATGTTGAAATCTCAGTTTAGCTCGTTGTCTCTTAGTTTCATTGAACAATTATGTCAGATACGTATTCATATCAACGCAGATAGTAAAAACCAAATGCTTTTAAGATTTATGTAGAAGTATTTTTTAAGTTTCCATTCTGCTGTTCTTTTTTGTCTACTTGTTAATTATTTTTTTAAAAATAAAGGTCGCATATCAAAGTATTGGTGTCAAAAAGTGCAGGATTGAACATATTTGAGGTTTTTAGTTCATTGATTACTGTTCTAATGGCTTCGATGCCGGTTTTACGCAAAATTTTAAACTATTTTTTGATTTCCTTAAATAAAATTATTTTCGACTATTTACTGAACAATGGCTGATCACAATTGCTTCTTTTTTGACAGAAAGAACCTTTGAACCTATTTAACGATTTCAGTTGATAGCTATTATTTTAATGCCTTTGAAATAAATTGTTTTCGGAAAAAGTAATGTTTTTCTAATCTTTTCCATTTTTTGTTATTTTTATTGTCTCATTATTCAGTGGTCAAAGATCTCATTTGTGGAAATCTAAGTAAGTTCCTAAATCATTAATTATTCGTTTTTTTAACGGAATAGATTATAGTTTTAACGGCTTCAACACAGTTTTCTTGCAAAATTTAGTGGCTTTTTGTTCGTCTGATTTTGTAGCTTAATTTTGTAGACGTACGATACTTTCTGGATAATGGCAGTTCTCAATGTCTGTATGACTTGAGGTTTGAATCAATACTTAAAGTTTTTCAATAAATAAACCTATTTGTTCTCAAAAACGTTTTTTTTTAATTTTGCACTTTTTGTTCGCTTTGTCTACTTGTTATAAAGTATCATTAGGGACTGGTTCCATGTTTTTCTAGTGATGTATAGAGTAATATGCTTGGTTTATGTTTTATTTGAATCTATTTTGACTTTGTGCTTGAGTAATTTTCTAAAAATGAAGCTAGACATTGAGTTTTTGATGTGTTTTTGTTCTCGTTTTTTGGTTTTTTGTTTGTCTGTTCACGTAGTCTTAATAACGGCAGTTCTCATCGGCCCAATAAAGTGGCATTTTAAAACTTTCTAAGTGATTCGAGTTGGAAGCATTTTGTTATTCATAGGCCATTTGGTTTTGAACGATATTTGAAATTTTAAAAGCTTTCTTTTGTAAATGAACGTGTTTTGACATGTAAATGGACGTGAATTGCAGCATAAACGGAGCATGAAAAACTACCAAAAAAAATGTTGAAACCCGTATACTTTGTCTTACTAAACTGGCATACAGTACGTATTGAAGCACAATTTCTCGAGTGGTTATTTAATTATTAATGTTTCTTGTTTTTGGAGATCATCTTGGTGATTGTACAGTTTCAATTTTGCCATGCGAAAGATCAATTGACTTTGAATTTCTCAATCTTTCCTTCTGAGGAAAAAAGTTCTTAAGTGAGAAAAACTTTGTGCAAATGGGCTTGTAGTCCCCTGTACATTTTACCTTCAGGTTACCTGAACAGTCCAAATTTTAGGTAACTTTACCTGCAATATCTACTAAAATTTTAAGGTTAGTTTCCTTTGCAGTCTTTTCACTGTAAGGTTAAATTACCTGCAATTTTAAGGTAAATTTGGACGGTTCAGGTAAATTGCAGGTAAATTGTGCAGGGGGACTACATGCACATTTCAGTTAAATTCACCTGCATTTGCAGGTACGTGCAGGTAGATTGAAGGAACGCCAAAACACATGCACAGCTTAGGTAAATTTGCCTGCATTCTTAGGTAAAATTACTTGCACCTGTTTAAGAATGTGATAGCTCTCTAGGGGGCAGTACTACTACAATTATTTTATTTGACTAAGGTGGCAGACTATTATACGCAGCCACAATTGAGATCTCAGTTTCTGGTAGTTGATTTTACTGCACTAGGTTGAACCCAACGATAAATAGAAGTTTTCAACCTGTCGGATTTTTTTCATTAAAGGTGAAGCTGGTTGTTGAAATTTAGTGAACCTCCAATTATTAGTTTGTGGAAAGTTGTTTTTCGTTGTGGCTTATTCCAAAAATTTTTACGTGTCATTAAAAAAACTCCATAATTTCCTCAAAATATCTTGGTTTAACTTTGTCGACAAATGTTTTATTAATCTCCTAAACCAAACTGGAACCAAAGCTGTGAACAGAGACTTAATAGAAAAAAATACTACTTGTTGTTTGTTTGTTTATTTCATCCTCTGAGATTCGAAATCTATGTATAGTCTAGTAAGTTCATTTTCCTAAACAACCAAACAAAAAAGGCGTTTTCTACGTCTATGAAATCCCTAAAGCTACGCAAAAAATATCTTGAAATACCATCTGAAATTTCGACCCATGTTGAAATCTCAGTTTAGCTCGTTGTCTCTTAGTTTCATTGAACAATTATGTCAGATACGTATTCATATCAACGCAGATAGTAAAAACCAAATGCTTTTAAGATTTATGTAGAAGAATTTTTTAAGTTTCCATTCTGCTGTTCTTTTTTGTCTACTTGTTAATTATTTTTTTTGAAATAAAGGCCGCATATCAAAGTATTGGTGTCAAAAAGAGCAGGATTGAACATATTTGAGGTTTTTAGTTCAATGATTACTGTTCTAATGGCTTCGATGCCGGTTTTACGCAAAATTTTAAACTATTTTTTGATTTTCTTAAATAAAATTATTTTCGACTATTTACTGAACAATGACTGATCACAATTGCTTCTTTTTTGACAGAAAGAATCTTTGAACCTATTTAACGATTTCAGTTGATAGCTATTATTTTAATGCCCTTGAAATAAATTGTTTTCGGAAAAAGTAATGTTTTTCTAATCTTTTCCATTTTTTGTTATTTTTATTGTCTCATTATTCAGTGGTCAAATATCTCTTTTTTGGAATTCTAAGTAAGTTCTTAATTCATTAATTATTCGTTTTTTTAACGGAATAGATTATAGTTTTAACGGCTTCAACACCGTTTTCTTGCAAAATTTAGTGGCTTTTTGTTTGTCTGATTTTGTAGCTTAATTTTGTAGACGTACGATACTTTCTGGATAATGGCAGTTCTCAATGTCTGTATGACTTGAGGTATGAATCAATACGTAAAGGTTTTCAATAAATAAACCTATTTGTTCTCAAAAACGTTTTTTTTTAATTTTGCACTTTTTGTTCGCTTTGTCTACTTGTTATAAAGTGTCATTAGGGACTGGTTCCATGTTTTTCTAGTGATGTACAGATTAATTTGCTTGGTCTGTGTTTTAATTGAATCTATTTTGACTTTGTGTGAAAGTAATTTCATAAAAATGAAGGTAGACATTGAGTTTTGGATGTAAGTTTTTGTTCTTGTTTCTTGATTTTTTGTTTGTCTGGTCACGTAGTCTTTATAACGGCAGTTCTCATCGGCCCAATAAAGTGGCATTATTAAACTTCCTAAGTCATTAGAGTTGGAGGCATTTTGTTATTCATAAGCCATTTAATTTTAAACATATTTGAATTTTTAAAAGCTTTCTTTTGTCCTCATTTGGTAGTCAATGAAGCCAAACATGTGGATAAGCGGGATGGAAACATGTTGTGCGATTTATCAAGTACCTTTTTGTTTTGCTTAATGATCAGTTCCGACCAAAAAAACTGAATTTAGTAAGGAGCTTCTCGTGAAAAAGAACCGGTTTCAGTAATCCATTATTCTAAAGGTAAATCAGATTATCTCATTTTTACTATTGTTTTCCGTTTTCATGTATAAAAGTGTTCAATTTTGTTACTATAAACCAATTCGACAAAAACATATGTCCTTTGTTCTTAAAAAACCCCTAAAAAGCTCTCACTTCTTCAATTTATAGTTTTTTGCGGAAAAGACTAATGTTAGCCTAACATATTTTCGACTAGTGAAAATTAATGAAGTAACGAAAAAGATGCCGACATTGAAATGGCTGAAGGTAAATTTAAAACTGGAATACAATATATGAAACAGAGAACGGCAGATGAACATTGACTGCGTTTAAACTGGGATTTTTATCTGCAGAAAAAAATTCCAATGTTTAAACTATTATCATTACACAACTAAACTGTTTTTAGTTCTTGGATCAAATTTTTCAAAATTGGCAGTGGATTTCTCCATGCTTTTGCCCATGTCATACATCATCAATTAATTTAGTGCAGTAAATTTATTATACGATGTACTTATTTTATTTTAGTGTACTTATTCCTGAAGGGCATGTATAGAAGTCGAGTATAGTTCATTGTTATTTCTTGCGCTAGTCTCTAAAATATTTAGCCACATCAAAGAGTCGACCTGTATTCAAAAAGAAGACCGTAAGATGAAACACCGTAAACGGGAAACGCGGAGCGGTGTATCATCCACTAAATCAAATATTGCTCGTGCGATGCGTGTACGCATGCCCAAAATACCAGAAAAATTTGCACTGCAAGAATTACTCGCTATTCAGGAAACTGCTCCCGAACAGCAAATCATAACTACTGAAGTGTTAATTGCTCCTCCTCCAACAAACAATCAAGCAGAATTGGCCATCCCATCTACATCGGTCCCAGTAGCAGACCTACAACAAGTTCAGCCAAGAGCTGCAAAAAGGACCAGGAAAAGTTCAAAATATTATGGCTACGATAAGGATGATTCATCTGGCGAGTCAACAAACTCTTGTCCCCAAATTTTGTTCAACCTCGAAGAAAGCGACGTGCAGTCGATGTTGAGTCAGTACAACCTTCGATAGTGCAATCAATTGTGGACAACGCATCGCGAGTTGAACCAATAGAAAATGAGTTCCCCTCGCCTATCATAGGACAGGTATCCCCGACAGATCCTCGCATCCGACCAGTGGATCACAATTCATCAAATGAACTCATAATTGATGAAGAAGATTTGTAAAAAATTTGAAAAGCTAAAACTCGATATATTATTACATATGACTAGCTATGATAACCAGTACATATATTGTTGATAACTATTTAACCGGTGAATAAGTATTAATTTTATCCATATTTTTATTAAAATTTTATTCTACGCAATTTTAATTCTCATTAAAGAGGGAGAAATGTCATACATCATCAATTAATTTAGTGCAGTAAATTTATTATACGATGTACTTATTTTATTTTAGTGTACCTATTCCTGAAGTGCATGTATAGAAGTCGAGTATAGTTCATTGTTATTTCATGCGCTTGTCTGTTACCTTAATTCCCGTATCGGGAAAATTGTTGTTCATGTTTGTTGTGACTTCTGAGATATCATTTTACTTTCAGTATCACTCTCTTAGTTTTTGCACTTCGCGAACAGTTGCATAATTAACTTATTCTTCGCTAATCGTCTTTACAAGTCAAGTAAACTAGACAAGTATTTGTCAAGCGATTCGCTAAGCGAATTCATTTATCAACTGTGCTAAGCGCACCCGCCGCGCAAGTTAGCAAACTAGAAACATAATCGTAACTTACGACTCAAGATCAAGTTCATAATTTCATTTGTGTACGACATGGCGCAGTCAGCAACCCAAAAGTGGACCCCACTTGGCATTGAGACCTTTTGGGAGAAATCTAGTGCTGATCCCCCATTGAAATCGGAGAAGTGGCAGATGCAGGCTAAATTGGCTCTCCTTGCGAAAAAAAATATTGCTCTAGACACTCTACTGGAACTGAAACCCGCAACAGTACAATTACCACTTGAACCCATCTATGAGAATACAATAACAGGATCTTCGGCACAATCGGAGAGGGAAAGACTAGCAAGGAACGCACAACTAAAAATGAATTGGGAAAATCACTGCCAGAAATAAATGGAGATAGGAATCATGTGTGGGGACAAACCGTGGGCACAGGCAGATCAAAAGACTGTCTCAATGCTATATCTCAGTTTGGGCACCGAGGGAAGACGAATTGTTTGTAGCAGGAATCCGCACCTCAAGATGGACATCTTAACAACAGCAGAAAATTGGAACATCATGGAAGCCACATTTATCCGCCCACGAAACATTACCTTTGATAGGTATATGCTTCTCACTACCAAACAGTCGAAAGCAGAGTCTATCGAGCACTTCTTCGGCAAACTGAAGGAATTATCCGGGAATTGTGAACTCGGAAGCCAAGAGGACACTCTGATTAGAGACTAGTTTTTTGCAAACATGCAAGACCCAGAAATTCAGAGGGAGTTAATACGAGAAACTCTTGAACCAGCTCAAGCTCTGCGTTTGGCCATAAAAATGGAACTAGGACAAAGAAACCAACTTCAAATCACAAATTCGCGACAAAATCAACGGCCAACAACTTCTAGCTTCACTCGTCCATCAAATCAACTATGCAGAAATTGTGGCCTATCTTGTTCAGCAAACCACAGGGACAAGTGTATTGCAAGGGGCAAGACCTGTAATAACTGTGGTTTACAAAATCATTTTTCACGAGTGTGCCGAAAACCGAAATCCTCATCAAATAAGCCAACTCGCTCAATTGTTAACTCTGTTGAAGACACCCCAACTGATCAGACGTTGAACGCAATCCAAAATATGGACTATAACTCCCCATGCGAATCTGACTACGATAGCTCAGATGATACCATGGTCGCTAGCATTGCAATTAACTCTATACAAATCGAACCAAAGAATACTAGTTACAAATTGGAAATACCCAAGTAGGACTACTCATTGACTCAGGCAGTGTGTGTAGTATCTTGACCGAGTCTCTTGCTGCGGAAATAGTGGAAAATTCTCCTCTTGCCCGATGGTTGATGACAACACCCCCTCAGGAACTCAAAACATTCGCAAATGAACCCATAAATGTTCTGGGTATGATACAAGCACCAATAGCGAGCAAGGGGTGGCGAATCGAAGACGCTGAAATTGTGGTAGTTCGTGACGGACTAAAACCACTAATTGGTAGAGATTTGTTTGACGCTCTCGGAATCTCGGTTACTCAAAACCCCAAACTCAAATGAAGGTAGTATGGTCAACGCAATCACACCTCAATGTCCATTCAAAACTCGCATTGCAAAGCAATTTCCACAACCCATTTCACGTATTGGTCGAAAATCCATATTGTTAAATCTAAGTTTCATAAAAATTTTCAACCAAAACATCAAAATGGTAGAAGAGTACCCATTAATCTACAAGAACGAGTGAATTGTGAAATTAAAAAACTTCTTGAAGAAGGACACATAAAAAAACTGAATAACTGTTCTGATCAATAGTTTATTTCACCTCTAGTAATTACAGTCAAACGAGATCAAACAATAAAATTAGCATTGGATTCCAAAGTTCTTAATAAATCTATGCACAAAAATAAGTATCAGATGCCGAATATTGAAACACTTATGGATTCCATATCACAAATAATAACAGACTATAAAACATAGCAAGCAGATAAAACATATTTTTATACTGTAGACCTTACATACGCGTACAGTCAACTGAATCTTCACCCTGAAACTGCTTAACACTGTAATTTCAAAATTGTGTGATATGACAGGCACGTATCGTTTTAAAACGGGATTTTATGGCCTCACTGACATGCCTGCCGAGTTCCAAAAGGCAATGGATTACACGTTAATTGGCCTCAAAAATAGATTTTGTTTCTTGGATGATATATTAATTGTGAGTAAAGGTTCTGAAGAAGATCATTTTCAACTTGTAGTAGATTGTCTTAAGAAACTGGATGCAGATAACCTCCAAATTAATCTCCCTAAATGTCATTTTGCGAAGCAAGAAATCTCCTGGTTAGGCTATAATATTACTCAATCTGGGACATCACCACTCGAAACTAAAACATCGTCTATTCTGTCACTACAGCCACCTAATACACTTAAAAAATTACGTTCGTTCTTAGGCTCAGTCCATTGTATTAGTAATTTTATTCCCAATCTAGCTCAACTCTGCCTTTGAGACCCCTCCTTCGTAAATCAACTATATACATTTGGACTGGCGATCACACTACACATTTCAATGCAATAAAAACACACATAGCAAATCATACAGAAAATCTTTACTATGACCCGCAACTCGAAACACCAATTAAATGTGATGCCTCTCGCTCTGGATTGGGAGCAGCACTAGAACAACTAACAGTTGATGGTTGGAAGCCGATCTCTTTTGCATCCAGATTTTTAAATAGTAATGAAGAACGTTATAGTATTAACGAACTGGAACTTCTCGGACTTCGGACTAGTATGGTCTATAGAATATTTTAAAAATTATCTTTATGGTAAAGAATTTTCTATTATCACCGATCACCGAGCACTTCTCTCAATTTTAAAAGAACATAGATCAAACAAAAGTAAAAAAGTCGTTTATCACGATAGTTTGATCGTCTTTTAACATACAAGTTTAAAATAGAACACTTGCCAGGCGCAAAGATGGGATTTGTTGATTATATATCACGTAACCCATATCAACCGGCAAACGGTTTTTCTAAATACGACGAGGAATTTTTAGTCGCAACATTATCAAGCATACACTCTGATGCAAAATTACTTCAACAAAAACACAACATTTCAACTCATAAACTTACTAAACTATATCACGATAATGAATGTGAAATACAAAATTCCACCAAAGATACTGAACAAGTATTGAATATAGATTATGCTAAACCTAAATCCCAAACAAAAGATAATAATCACTTGCTCTGTAAAATCATAGCTTGAAACCGTTCTTAAATCGAAACTTTAATTTTGATAGCCACACCGCTAAGCGCATGCGCTTCACAAATTATAATTCAGCACTCGCTACGCGAAAATACCATTCTACTTTGTTCTCTTTTAAAATCAATAATCAGCATAGTGAACACGCCTCGCGCGTACGCTTCACTCGAAATATTAAATCACCCGATGATCAAAATTATAATCCAGATTTCAGTCATACTAATTGTATGAATTTTACTGGTGCACATCCTAAGCGAGTGCATTTAACTCAAAATCAATTAGTATCTGCACAATCATGTCATACTCCAAAAGTAACCACTCCCAAATACACTAATTTTAATCCTGTTTTCGCAGCGCGAGTACGCTTTTCTCATAACAAATTAACACCCGCAGGGCATAATACCCTATCAAGTAATCAACAAAATATATCACATAATTCAAATGCCTCTTTTGCGATGCATGTTAACAATTACCAAAATAGATCTTAATTCGCGTCGCATAGTCTACCTATTGTAATTGCACCACTACAAATTGATTCTCAAATAAACTCAAATACAGGAAAGGCGTCACTCGCTTACCAAATTAAGCCCCAATTTACTCAAATAAGTCACTCTCACTTGTCAATCACGAATAAGTCTCACATTCCTACCTTATTTAGCACTTCAAACTCACATATTTTAAATAATTCACGTGCTCAATTGACAAACAATAAAAAGTTGCTTTTTGCCCACATTCAACCTGAAAATCAGTTGTCTTCCTCTTTGTCAATTAACTTAATTGAAAAAACAAAAACCTCATCCAAAATGAGTCAGCAAGCATCATCTATGAACTGAAAATCAGCCTGAACTCGAGCAAATAGAGCTTCGCCTCGCGTATTTTTCACCAACAACCCAACAACCAACACGCCGCGCCAATCCTCCTCGCATTCCAACCTCAGCACCCCACTCACGGATAGTCCCCAAGTGATTTCTTTTGAGAAAGTGGTGGGCAGAGTATTTAACAAAGGGTTGATTGCCTCCCTGACAAGCAAGGACGCCGTTATAAAAGAGAATCGGGATTGCATCATCAGGTGAGATGAGGAACGACTCAAAGCCCTCAACCCGTATCTCCATATCTATTGGTGTGATCTTCATGTCAGTAGCGGGTGCGTATGTATGGATGAGAAGGTGGCCATCCCGAACGCCCTCAAAGATGCGCTAATCGAGGATCTGCACGCGAGTCACCCGGGCAGCTGGGGAATGGTATATATAACCCAGCATTGCTGTTGTGGCCATACATAAATCGCGTCCTGCTGGTCAAAGCCATAGGGTGCAAATCTTGCACTGCCATCTGTAAAAATTTAAAACCTGTTATTCCTGCCAAGCATTTCAAAGCACATACACCAAGGATAGTCCCAAATCAAAAAAATACAAATAGATTTTGCAGGACCTATAAATAATGAAAAAGAACATAAAATATATATTTTAACATGTATTGATAGATTTTCGAAAAACCCTTCTGCAGAAATCTTTGAAAACGCAAATGCATGGAATGTAATAAAATTTTTGGATAATTATATACATACTCATGGAGTCCCCCGTTCTTTAAGAATAGATCAGGCTCGTTGCCTTATAGGTAATCGAGTAAAAAACTTCTGTAGGAAAAACAGTATTATTTTATTACCAGCCCCGGCAAATGACCATCGCCCAATAGGCTTAGTGGAAAGACTTATTAGTACAATAAAACAACGCTTAGCATGTATAAAAGAGGCAAACAAAAAATTAAATTCCTTCACCATTAAAGCCGCAGTAAAATCAATTATATAGCAGCTCCATATATGCAAACATAAAACAACTAAGCTTTCGCCATTCGAATCACATTTTGGGCGCAAAGCAAATACACCGCTTAGCAATATAAGTACAAAACCAAATTCATCTGATTTAAGTTATGAAAAAATCTTGAATCATTATTTAGATGAAGAAACGGTCACGCCTAACAAATTTTTGCCTGAAGAGCTCTGGGAAAATGATCGCAGTGATGATGAAATAGAACGTAACATGTGCAAGGCTACAAGAGATGCCACCAGTCGTGTACAACTCGCTGCTGATTACAAGTCTCGATTTCTCCGCACTACCAAAGCACATCGAGCAATTCCAGTAAAAAAACATGCCGTGCAGATAAACATCGATCGAAAGAAGCATCCTCACAAACGATCCAAAAAGAATCTTGACGGGCTGTACGAGGTATTGGCCCCAGGATCTGTCGTTCAAAAAACGGACCAATTTACCTCAGTAATACGCGAGCCCGGAAAAGTAGAGGTAACAGTTCGCAATAGTGATTTTGCAAAATTTAGTACCCGCAGCGAAGGTAAGACAACAATCATGGAGTACGTGAATAGTAGAGGACCACGCATCCACGAAAAAAACAACAGAGGCTAAAATATTTAGCCACATCAAAGAGTCGACCCGTATTCAAAAAGAAGACCGTAAGATGAAACACCGTAAACGGGAAACGCGGAGCGGTGTATCATCCACTAAATCAAATATTGCTCGTGATCAATTGCTAGTATCAATTAATTTAGTGCAGTAAATTTATTATACGATGTACTTATTTTATTTTAGTGTACTTATTCCTGAAGTGCATGTACAGAAGTCAAGAATAGTTCATTGTTATTTCATGCGCTAGTATGTTACCTTAATTCCCGCATCGGGAAAATTCTTGTTCATGTTTGTTGTGACTTCTGAGATATCATTTTACTTTCAGTATCACTCTCTTAGTTTTTGCACTTCGCGAACAGTTGCATAATTAACTTTATCTTCGCTAATCGTCTTTACTAGTCAAGTAAACTAGACAAGTATTTGTAAAGCGATTCGCTAAGCGAATTCATTTATAAACTGTGCTAAGCGCACTCGCCGCGCAAGTTAGCAAAGTAGAAACATAATCGTAACTCACGACTCAAGATCAAGTACATAATTTCATTTGTGTACGACAGCCCAATAGAAATGTGACATCTTTATGCGCCGTAATGTTCCTTCTGAAGAGGATCTAACATGACCACTAATCGAAGAAATCATAACTACCGAGACTTTAAAATGCAGAACTGTGCAACAACTTGTTCACTCTTCCACGCCAGAACTGTGCAACAAATTTTTGGGTTGGCCCTTTTTTTAATAGTAGACAAGAATTGCTTTAGTTTTTTATAACTTCATGAAAAGAGATAAAAAGGTGTCAGGGAAGGCTAAACGTTTAATCAACGAGGGCGAAACTAACGGCATTGATCAATGTTTATGTTATCGAATGAGAAAGTGATGTGATATTTTGAAATCAGATTTTACAGTTTATTGAAAAGCTTTGACAAATTTGTAGAGAAAAGTGAGATGCAGTTAACAACGGAATCTGTTTCGACTGAATTAGTCAATAAAGGTATTACTCTAATACTCTTTCATTTTTGGTTTTTCAAAGAAGTCACTCGCATGTCAAATATTTTTTCGGGAAAAGTTTGATTAAATGAACTGACATACTGTTCAAACATCTGCAACCAATTTATGTAAATATTTTTCTGATATCTGCATGTCAGATTGTTTATTGTATTACGTTTGCAAGTCCAACAACAATTAAACTTGCATCAATTTGATAAAATTTTGTTGTGCTCATATTCTAGCGCCTGAAATATTTTTTAAGAAATAAAGGATCTGTGAAACTTAGCTTAGCAGAGGGCAGCAAAGCGTCAAGATTTTAAATCGCTTTCTATGTAAAACTTACGAAATTACTCAATAAAAACGGGTTTTCAAAAATTTTTGGCTTTACTTAGCAAATTATTTTGCAAGAGAAAGGCTTCAATGAACAACTGCGTGAATATTTGTTTTGAATTATTGATGTGACGTTTCTGAAAAGTCAATTTCTGTGAATAAAATTTTATAAATGGTGGCTAGAATTAAATCTCTTTTTTTACGTCTAAAGAAAAAAAGTAAAATTGTCGATATTCGCCTCCAATTTGAGATACTATTTTTCTGATTGATTGAAAACATTGCAATGACAAATCCTTATTCCACAACACTCTACGGATTTTTTTAATTTATTTGATACTTTTCCCATATATAGTAGTTAAAAATATAGGAACATTGAACAGGCATTGAATGACGTTAAGGGAATCGCACTTCATCAAACAATATAGATAGTAACAAAAGATTAATCTTCCGACAAAAATGTGCAAGGGTTAGGTATTTGTATTTTTGTTGTGATATTATATGCGATAAACTGAACGAAACGCGTGAGTTTGATCACAGACGCACATTACGTAGCCCCCGTACCCTGAGACGACTTTTTCATTTTGAATGTTTGATTTTGTTATATTATTTTAAGTTCATTCTTGTAAGTTTTTGACAGAAAATATTGTTTCAATTTAAATAATTTTCTGCGCAGTAGTCATTCTTCTGACTTTCGTTAAATCGGGCCACGTTGCGCAGCTTTTTCCCAGTGAAAACAATTTCCAATTAAAAAAAAATTTTGTTGCAATTTTTCAAATGATGATTCTCCTTAATTTGATTCGGTGAAAACATAGAGCCAAAACTGAAAAGACTGCTGCCCATTACATCACAATTGCGAAAACGGTTAAATCAATGGCTATATGAGATTTAACAGAGAAAAGTTTCTGTTTACGGAAAAAACACTAACAATCACAAATCACAATAAGAAGTAAAAGTTTCTGATTCACACAAGAATGGGAAAGTAAATGGTAACCAATGTTAAACAATGCTACTGTACTAAAGTAAAAAAAAAATTAAAAAATATTTTTCTTCCACAGACCAGTAACGCCACTAGGAAAATCATCAAACAAATAACGAACAAACCGTTTCAAAAGCTCTACGAAGAAATTTAAGTCCTGTTCTTAATTTCCCTTTATTCAGTCATATGAAAAATTGTTTCAATTGTAAAATGATAACCGATGAGAGCAGGGAAACCAAGCTGGAAAGACGAGAGTAAAAGTATCGTAGAAACATGCAAAAGTTTACCAGTTTCAGAGGAAATTGCACATATATGATAACAAAATCTGGAAACTCGGCAATCAAAAGCAATAAAATGGGGTATCGATTGGTATCATATCGAAAAGAGTTGGAAATTTTCTGAAAAAAAAAGGTTCAGTTTGAAGAGTTCAAGGTAAGTAGATTTCTTCAGAGAACTTTTGAAGACAACATTTTTGCTCATTGATGATACATTTTTATTGGCTTCCAACCTATTTTGTTCAGTTGGTAAAAAAAATGCGAAAAAGTTCAAATTGATTGACAACAGAAACTGCAGAGCAGCAAAAAAATCATTTTTATTTCCAAACATAACCAAGTGTTGTCGAGCGAATTGTTCTCAAACGGCCGGCAAACGGTTGAATTCGGTAGTAACCAGCTGGGGCTCAGGGATTCTAGCATTAGAGGGGAGGGGTTGTTGGCAGAATTGGGAGATGGATATGGTGAAGGTTCTAACACAGCTGCTCAGCCACTTAACGCCCTCATCAAATTTATGTCCACATCAAATTTATCGTTCATGTTTCCAGACCGTGTAATTTTGAAGATAGGACACCACTTTGTGCGTTCAATTATTCGGTCTGGAGATATCGATTTTCGGTCTGGGACCTCAACCAGGGAAAATAACTGCGTTTGAATCATTTTTAAATTTTTACTCTTCGTGTAATTAAAACAAACATCGCACATATTTTTTTCCAGACCGTTCTCGAGAGAAGAAACTAGAGCACTTGAACAATTTGATTGCAGGGCACTTGTTAGCAACATTTAACAATTGAGTTACGGCGAAATTTTGAATTTCAAATGGAATAACAATTTACATATAAATTTCAATTATCAGAAAAAATTGAGTTTTGTTTATAATTCATGAAGCACTTTTTCTTCTAATTCCCCATATCGCACGCGAAAAACGAATCAGTATTCTTCAACCTTTTCCGCAAGTTGGGCCAATCGGAAAATTTCTCATTGCACTTTGATGTGTGAACTCTGCTCAGAGTGTCGTTTGTAATTTCATCCACCGACACGTCTAAAAAGCTAAACAATAGTTTCCAATATTTGTCGGCAAACTTTCCGATCATCTTCTCGTACGCCAAATCGAAATAAAACACTTCGTTTGAAGCGTACATGAAACGACGGCGAAACAAACTCTTCAAGTTTTCTAAATTTTTGACAAAATTTTCAGCACCAAGTGAGTCTACAAGATCTAAGCTGATCTCATTTGTCAACAGAGATGGTGAGACTGTAACGTGTTTACTTGTTCTGATCGCATTCTTGTCTCCTGTTTGAAGCCTGTCTAGAAACTGTGCATTGTATGTCCAGTATGAAGCAATACTTGCTCCTCTGTAAAAGTGAACAACGCGAATACTGTTAATTGCACAAAAATGAACAAATTCAGGTAACACGTGACGCACTTGTGAATACATAACTTTAAATCCAAGAGCTAAAGCTTCTGTACCTTTTTCGCCGTTTTTATCTGAAGCTTTAAAATTAGCAAGCCGTTGATAAGTTTCGACAATTTTTTGTTGAATTTCGCACCAGCTACAGAAATTGCCATTATTCCGAAGACTAAGTTTTGTGATCCATTCTATGGGCTCATTGTCAGTTGTGAAAACATTTCTATGCGTTCCCAGTCGCCTAACGAACCAGGTAGAGCCGGATTTTTGAGTTGTAATAATTATAAATTTTGTAAAATTTTGGGACAAACTTTCCAGGGATCTAAGCTGACTGCATGAATTTATGGAAAAACTCGAATCTGCTGTCCTGTGTAACTCTAATGACGTCACAGGTCGGCTCGTAATTGAGTAAAGTTTAACTAATCCGGACAGTTGAGAGGTAATGCAAATGCCAGAGGAGGAACAGAACACAGTAAGGAGTAAGAGCAACATAGGGACATATGCTAAAATAAGACATACAACGCAAATATTAAGTGAAGATTTTCGGAGAAACCGACGTACAGAAAGGTTGCGTCTCATTAGGCAAGGAAACGTTGTGCAACTCCAATTAATAAATAGCTTTCGGGATCCAAAACACGATTAATGTCTAAACAGAAATTAACATGATTTTTTTACGAAATACAAATATACAAAGTTATTTTGAGCGTTCCTGAAACGTAATAAATGGCATTTTTGAGGGTTTATAGTTTGTAAACGACAGATTATTTAATTGTTAATCAAAAGAAGAACTTTATTGCGGACTTTACCCAAAAATTGGAAGAGAAGGAAAGTTGCTGATCATGTGGTAAACGTGAGTGGATTCATTTAAAAATGGGCACTTGTAACAGCTCCGCCTATGTCTACAATAACACCGACAAGTAATGCGAGGCCAAAAAATGAATTTTTTCGCGAAAATTTGAAACGTTAAAGATCGAAGAAACAGCAGAAGTTTTTTCAGCTGGTGGTCATATTATCAAGCATCTAGGAAAAGATGGAGAATTTATTCAAAATTGCAGTGTACCTGCGTACCCAGATTTGACAACAATGGAAAAATCGCAATTATTATCTAATCAAAAATGATTACATTAATATCGAAAAAACATGATATATAAAACGTAAAAACTTTTGGCG
The DNA here is from genome assembly GCF_964194025.1 of Convolutriloba macropyga. Lineage (NCBI taxonomy): Eukaryota > Metazoa > Xenacoelomorpha > Acoela > Convolutidae > Convolutriloba > Convolutriloba macropyga. The sequence continues at coordinate 26,020,891 of NC_134468.1, read as the reverse complement.
ATTTGTTTTCCGATTACAAAAATCTTGTTGCCGCAATAGATGAAAAGTTTAGCCCCAAAACATTGGTATTAATGAAAGTGTCCTTAATCAAATGCTTGTCAAAAAAGGAACAGACAAACAACAATTATTTTGAATTTATTGAAAATCTGCGAGAATTCCATTGCACAGTAAAAATACTGACCGTGTGCATTATGTTGAGTCAATTGGCATAATACAACAATTTCTTTTACGATGATAAACATTTTCATCAGGAAATTCATTCAATTTGGAAGCAAATATTCAGAGGATCGGATAAAAGCTACTCAAAAAACAAAAACTTGATAATTTATACAATAAATTTTCAGAATACAAAGATCTTGTCAACGCATGAAACAAACATTGAGCCGCGATAAATTGGTATTGATGGATTTTTTGGACTCGAACAAATTGTCAAGAAAACGGACAAGCAAATAACAAAACTGACAAAGTCGGTTGAAACAAAACCGACAAAATCGACTGAAATAAAACTGACAAAATCAAAACACTTCTTGTGTGCAGCTTGTTGAGTTAGATGGCAAATTAAAGCATTTTCACTTAAAGTAATGTACATTTTAGTTTTTAGCAGGGAATTCAAATCCTTGAAATTGTCGTTCTTGGTCTTTTCCTGTTATCTTCTTGTAATTTTGTTTTTTAACCATCATTGCAAATTTCGCAAGGTGCATATGTGAGCCGAGCTAACAAATACAAACCGTTGAGGCAAACATATCGCTAACTGCATTTTGTGTTATTTTCTTACCTGTTCTGCATCTACTGTTGAAACAACACATTCAAGACGTTAGTTACAATTGCATATAAGCTTGTGGTTAAACATAGTTGTCGAAAAAGTATCTTGAAAAGTTTTGGCATATAGATAAGCAACGCTTCGTTTGTTTTCTAAAAGAGTGCACCCTAACTAGAAAAACGGAAAGGGATGGTTTTGTTAGCCATTATTGTTTCTTTCTGAATCAAATAAAATTATCTGAGAAAAATCTCAAGGTAAGAATTTTCGCTAAAATTTTTCCAAGTTTTCCTAATTTAAGTAAGATTGTTCATTTTTAAAAAGGTTTAAAAAATAGAACGGAAGAAAAGATTTTCAAAATACAATTTCAAAACGGAGAGCTTTTTCTTGTTGACAAAATAGCATCAAATGGTTCAAGGTATTTGGTGCTAAATAGAGGAATTAGAAAAAAAATGAAAAAAGTTGGGTGACAAAAATACTTGTGATATGTAAATATTTTTCCTCTGCTACTAGAAGAATAAAAAAACAAAATATTGGGTCCACTGCTAAGCAAAAACTGGGAAAAATTCATGATCAGATGAAACTCAGAAAAAAACTATTACAATTTTGTTTTCCATGATGCGAGACTTCTCACTTTTTGTGCTAAATCATTAAATGAAAAATATATTTGGTTCAAAGGTTTGTACAAGAGCACCACTTTGAAAAAAACAATAGCTCTCAAATTACACTATGATGGTTAACCGAATGCCAATTCTCTGATAATTGATAAAAGACCAAACATACCGTTTTAATAGGTTTAAACATGGCTAGAAAGATTCCCCGGGTTGAGGTGTAAGATAAGCGGTGAATGCGGAAAATCTTGTGGGATAGGCGATAAATGCGGTGAAATTACAGAAATTGGGCGGGGAATGCGGGGATAAAAATCTTAATCTTCTGGTAGCGTTGATATTGCATAAATTCCCAGATTTGAATAAAAGTGTCCCAGTTATTTATGACAAGCGGTGAATGCGATGAAATTACACAAATTGACCGCTTAAATTAGTGGTGAATTTACATATATTCACTGCTTGGAAAAATTGTTAAAATTTTGTGATAACAGTACTGAACGCGGTGAAATTACATAAATTCACCGCTTATTTTAGTTGTGAACTTACACAACCTCACTGCCTGGAAAAATGTGTTAAAATTGTGTGATAAAAGCAGTGAGGGCGGTGAAAGTACATAAATTCACCGCTTAACTTAGTGGTGAAATTACATAAATTCCCCCCGCCCTCTCTCTGCACCCTTTGTGCATTTAGATGTTCATTTATATGTTTGCTTGTTTCTTTCTTCAGCGCGATAACCCCCCGCGCTTGTTTGTGACCCCTTCGCGCAGCGCGATAACCCCCCGCCCTTTTTTGTGACCATTTCGCGCATTAGTCTTAGCCATTTAGGGTTTTTGTTTTTTTCTGTGGCGGCTAGGTCAGGTGCACTCCTTATGGAGCACAGCAATGCACCGGCTCTAGTCTTCAAAGAGACTAAAAAGGCCCATGCAAAAGCTAAGACTAATGCGCAGCGCGATAACCCCCGCCCTTTTTTGTGACCCTTCGCGCATTAGTTTTAACTATTTAGGGTCTTTGTTTTTTCTTTGGCGGCCAGGTCAGGTGCACTCCTTATGGAGCACAGTAATGCACCGGCTCTAGTCTTCAAAGAAGCTAAAAAGGCCCATGCAAAAGCTAAGACAAGTTTACTGCTGCAAAAATCAACGCAAAAAATCGGAAAAAATGTAAGGTAACCCGTTCAAAGTGGCTTTTTTTCACCGCAAATTTCGTACATAAATTTGCGGTGAAATGCAGTGAATTTATGTAAGTTCACCGCTAGAGTAAGCGCTGATCTTACAAAAAATTAACTCAAAAAATCTGAAAAATATGTAAGATAAGCGGTGAAAAATCAGTGTTTTCACCGCAAATTTCAAACATATTTTTGCGGCGAAATGCGATGAATGCGATTAAATTATGTAAGTTCACCGCTAGAGTAAGCGCTGATCTTACAAAAAATTAACTCAAAAAATCGGAAAAATATGTAAGATAAGCGGTGAAAAATCAGTGTTTTCACCGCAAATTTCAAACATATTTTTGCGGTGAAATGCGATGAATGCGATTAAATTTTGTAAGTTCACCGCTAGAGTAAGCGGTGGTCGTACAAAAATTCACCACAATTCCCCGCTAAACTATGTAATTTCACCGCTTAATATAGCGGTGAAATTACAAATTTTAGCAGTGAATTGTGGTGAATTTTTGTTAGATCACCGCTTACTCTAGCGGTGAACATACATATTTTCACTGCGTTCACCGTATTTCACCGCAAAATTATGAACAAAATTTGCGGTGAAAAAAACTAACTTTTCACCGCTTATCTTACATATTTTTCCGATTTTTTCCTGACCCGCGTCCTGAACTGGGTGTAAAGTCACAATCTTGACAACTGGAGGAGTTCAATGGACTTAGCACTTGCTTAGTGTATTGAGAAGAAGCTAAATATAATTTGAATAGCAGATCGTCGGCACACGTGATAAAATCTGTGAATGACTTTTTGCATTAAGTTCCAAAATTTTTTGAACATTTTTCAACCAAAAACAAAAAATTTAACAGATGAAAAATTGTTTCAGTTGTAGTTCAGCAAAATCGTTCTGAAGCTAAACAGGAAATCAACAACGAAATACTAAATTGACAGCGTTTTGGACCTCTTCTCTTTGTTTGACAATTTATTAATAATGTCATTAAAAATACATATTTAGTTCCACAACTGATATTGCAACCCATGTTGTGCATTAGTTGGAAATTTTACGTTTTTAATGGTGTCAAGTCAGTTTAAACAATTCCATTTTACCCATAGCCAAATCACCTATTGCCAATTTCGTTTGACTGATTGCAAAAATCAATTTAGTAAGTGACCTCTAATTTGAGTTGAGAAATCTAAGTTTCTTTGAAATTTCTGAATCAGTACAGTTCAGACATATTCAGAGATGCCGTTACTTATCACGATCACTATTTGTTCAAAAAAACTGTCAAAGGTCTTGAATTATTCAGCCATTATTCTTATACCCTGATGAAAATCATAGCATCTGAGAAATAATATGTGGGAATTTCCTAAGATAGCTTAAGTAAAAGGTTTCATTTCTGCACTTATTTGAAGAATTATAAGGGCTGAATCTATATTTAGTTCGCAATAGTACAATGAAGAGCCTTTTTTGTAATGAAGCTTGAAAACAAACAAACTGTTTGGATTAAGGAAATTGATGCCAAATGCCGACCCACTACAAAAACATTGGTAAAATGTGGAATAATTTTATTGAAGTCCAATTGTTTTCACCTATTCTGCTTTTGGCTCAAATAAGTCCTTGTTCAAACAAGAAGGGTGAAAATTGTAAGATTCTGCTGCCTTTTGGAGTTTCAATTCTAGCTTTAAGAGATTTTATCTCTTCACTAGAATGTTCTCGGTATAGTAACTTGAAGATGATTGCTATTGCTTTTTCGCTTTTATCAACACTGAATATGATTTTAGCTGGTATTTGTTTGCTTAATGCCCGCTGTACCTTTACCACTGTGTTCACTAGTGTGTTAAAGTTACTGAACCGTTCCCGCTTTGTTTTTGTCAACCTGTATCACGGAGACTGATGAGGTTATCTTCTGATGATCAGACTGATGAAGATCTGAGGCAAAGATTAGATTCCCCTATTCTGGCCATTAATTTTCTGGTAGCTTCAACCAGGTCGGGTAGGTCCAGTGAGCCAATCATTTTTCTTGAGTTCCTCAACGTTGATTGCTTTGGTGCCAACATCCGCTGGGTTATTGATATCGCTCACTTGTTTCCACTGTGAAACATCAGTTGTATCCAGTATCTCAGCTGCTCAATTGAAAACGAACAGTTGTTGCTAGCGATGCGAGCTGCGTTTCCATTTCAATACTGTAGTTGACATTGACCAAAAACGACAGATAAATATCTTCATTTCGTCTTCCATGACTATCTGTTCCTTCAATCTCACTGCCATGACTATTGAAAATTGTCTCAACTTTGCCACTCTGCATTTTCCAATGACAAATGCTATGCCAAATGAGTATTCCTCGGTTGTGAACGTAGATATTCCACTGCGCACATTGTTTCTTCAGATGCGTCAGCAAACACATAACATTCAGTTTTATCCCTCGCTTTATCGAAGTATTTTCTGTCGATGCTTGTTTCAGATACAACTGGTATTTGTTCTTTTCATCTCCCTGCTCGATTCGGCTTCTTCATCAGCCTCTACTTCGTTGTCTCAAAGTTGTTCATATCTAGTCTAGATGCCTTTCAGAAGTAGTTGTCTCATGTGCCACTGAAAGGAGAAAACAGTCCGATCGCGTCAAACACTGTAGATACCAATGAAAGAACCTTCCCATGGAGATTTGCACACTTGAAGACTATAATCTTTAACAGTCCATTGTAGTCAAGGCACTGAGGAACCCTCTGTAAAAGGTTCAACTTCTACTTGCTTCGTTTTGCTGATTGACTTCAGGGGTTCCGGGATTGCTTGGGCAAGTGCATGTTGGGAAACATCGATTCAATATCCACTGTCAAGGCTATTGGTCCTTTGCGAAGTCTAAATATCGTTTCAATCAACTCGTGTAGTAGATCGGCTCCTGCTAATAGCTTGTCGTGTAGGCATACTTCATCTAACTTTGATGCAGCATTGCAAACACGCCTTAATCTGCCAGGGTTGATCGAGTTTAGAACTGGATGGTGTGGCAAAGACAATTTTTCAGGAAGGTGCATTTCACTTCGGATTCCTCCAATGCCTTTTCGAATCCCTTTTCCACATCTGTATCTATTGAATGTTGATGAAAATTGTTCAGGTGTGGGTCCTTTTGAAATCTTCCCTGCAGTAAGTAAAGCTGACCAAAGACTGAGCTGTAGTTCGTCGATAGTTTTGGCTCTAATTCACTCCTCAGCATTCCCACTTCGCTCTGCTCGCCGATAAATTTTGTCGTACCCTTTAGCTTTTTTGTACCAGCAGTTCCCTCTTTGACTGACTGACAACGCTGATTTTGGAAGCCAGATTGGAAGCGGACGTTTATTTTGAAATGTCCGACTTGATTTGGATATTGTCGGCCATTTTCTTACCTTCGGTGAAGGCCATATGACAATTATTTTCTCTTCTTTCCCGTCATGAATTCACTGACTACTCATCCCAAATCTGTTAGATTGGCGACAGTTTCACTTCGTGTCCCTATCTTGTAGTCCTTAGGGCGTTGTAGCTCGTAAGCATTTTGACCAAATATGATGCCAGCTTCCATCACGTTGAAGCATTTGTTGGGTAGAACACTCAATTCAATGAAGCTTTGCTTCAGCTTGTTGGAGTCGTGGGTAGTGTTTCCCAGGAGATTGGTGGATGTACAAACACTTTGCTTGAATGCACTTTTGAATATCAATTTATTTTGAGAGGAACCGTTTCTGTTTTCTGATCCTTTGTTCCGTGCATATCAGCTATGCTGATCGTAGCATCGGTGCTTTGGGCTCTTAAATTCTCTTACACTACACACTTTGCTTGATGCATCAAACCGAAGATCCACTATTGAGGAAAGCAAGCATATGTGTTCAACCTGTTGTCACCGCTCTGTGTTAAGACAAGAAATATCTGAAGAAAAATCGTAACTTCGTTACTCGGGTTTTAGTTGCGATTACATTGACTACGTGATTGCCCTCGATCAGTTTGTTCATGAGTGTAGCAATTGGTGGTGCCTCATAGTAAATCCATTGGTACCACACGCATTGAATTTACAATCTTTGATTGCTTGGCCTTTGCCTAGACATCCAAAATATAAGCTTTGCTTCCTCACTGCTGCGTACTGATCATTCATACTCATGTTCCAGATTAGTGGACGATTCCAAATTAAATGAGAGCCATTAGCAAACGGCTCTTACATTCAAACTAGCACTGGAACCCAACGTTTTCGAGAACCGTTTGACACTATTTGTGCTCTTTGGGGTCTTTTTCTTGTTTTTCTCCCTTGAATGCTGAGAACCCTTTGCGCATCAATGCCGTCCTAGATAGCCAATTCCGAGCCTAACCAAACTAGGCCAGTTCTCGTTTTCATCGTCAACACAGAACGACCACTCCCGTTTGAGAACTTTAGGTAGTTTATCTACTGCCAAATACAGTATCGAGTTTGATTGCAGATCACCAATCTGCTGGTTTTTTTGAGCACAAACACAAAGTTTGAAACATCAACTAAGAAACTGATCGGATATCTTCAGTTGTGAGGTTTCACCAGACTAGCCTTGCAAAGATCTCAAAGATCTCTAGCTGTTCATCGATGACCACAAAAGGACGTCTAAATTTCTACTACAGAATGCTTCAAGCGGCGTTACAGAACTGTCCAGAGTAGCCCTTTTAAGAAATTGCTGACCTAGTTTTCTTTTCTGTTGAGTCTTCAGATGGTCATCTTCTCTGAGTAGTGTAATGGTCGTTGATCCACTGTAGCAATAAACTTACCAGACCTCTCCGGCCATTCGCAAGGGTTTCCGTTGAAGTTATTCAACTTCAGCTTTGGTAGGTTAATGCTACCTCAGTAACCACTGTTCTATCCTAGTCCAGCTCTGGGGGAAACGTTTTGGACTTCAACGCTTGACGATCAGTCGCTTGAACTGCTATATTGTGAGAAGCAGTTGTGCCTGTTCACTTCTCTGGGTTGCTTGAAAGCGAGGTGTTGATTGAACGTGTTTTAGAAAGTGGTCATATCAACTGACCCAGTCTGAGAGATCTCTCTTCTTTAGGGTCCAATTGAGGGGTGATTTGTCTCGAGCATTAGTTGATTGGGAACGAACTTAATCATTCTCTTCACTGTGCGCTCTAGTTCACGCGCTTCTTCCAGTAGTTGATGTTTTGCTTCCAGTTCCTTCATTTGCATTTACAGCTCCAGATTCTTCTGATCCAGGCGTGCCTGTTCTAGTCGCATCTTAATTTCAAATACGATATCAATTTGTTTCTTCCGTTCTTCACCCCTTTGATTTGCTGAAGATGTTTCCGAAACATTCTCTGTATCTTGGCCGCTTGCTGTTGCTCCGTTTTATTTAAGCAACTGGGTTGTCCGTAGAATAGTTATTGTTATTCTCGCTGTCGATCACTGCTGGATTTGGGCTGCTTTGCTCGGTATTCATTGATGGTCGCGAGCCTTTGCTTATATATGCAAGCCAATGATAGTCCAATCTTGCTTTGCACGTCCTTGCTTCTCTTAGTTGTTCTTCAACGAAGTTTACTTAGTAGTACGTAAGCTCGTTTCAACGCTGCAGTTGCTTGGATTTTTATTCCTCCAGAAGGTGAACAGTCTGTTGGCATAGGATTTTTAGCTTGTTGGGTCGATCTGATTCCTCAATTATTTCGTAGCCAAGCTTTGGATTAGTGTTAACTTCGTCTACTACATCTTGAAACTTCTTGCCGTGTAAACGCGCTGTTCGTCGAAGCTGTTCTTAGATGATTTTGCTCAAATTGTTTGGTTGCTGTTCGTTTTTCTGTTGCTTATTCAAATAAAACAGGGTTCGCACTTCAATCTCTTGATTGAACTGCACTCTTCTTTTCGCCTCACTGGTATTTTGATGTTGACTCGTTCGACTTTTTTAATGAGTGCCTTTGGATTTCTCTTCATCAGGTTGGACAGCAATTAAACTCAACTATCCGGGTCGGTGGACCAAATGTAACTGCTGTTCTCCTATCGAAGACAAGGAAAAACTTCACACCACCCATTTCGTTTTAATAGTTTCAAATCTGTCCGGATATGATGTTTGCAGTTAACTTGTTTGAACTGTAAAAACTGCTGTAGATTGCCATTGTTTTAGTTGTTTCTCAATTATTGTCATTAAATAGTCATTCAGCTTTGCTGTTCAACACTTTGTTTTTCTCGGAATAACAAAATAATTTAATTTGAAACAATCAAATTGGGTTGAGTTTTGGTTAAGCTATAAATCGAAAATTCAGATTATTTTTAAGTAAAGTTCCAGACAAAAAAACTTGCTATTGAATGCAATAACAATTAATCAGATTGATTAGTTAACAGAATTGTGCGAACCCAAAAAAACTCTTAACGATTTTCCAATTATTCGCTTTAATAACTAATTTCAATTGGTCTCTTTAACGCCAATATTGAAAATATGCTAGTCTTTGTTAAAACGATTACGTGCATCTGTCTATGTGCTTTAAACCAAAATTTTCGCTTACTTGGGAACTCGGTTCCCCAGAAAAAAATTTATGAGAATATAAAGTCTAGTCTCTTTTCACAAGTCAAAATTAAATTAAGCGGTGCAATTATTACGATGATCTTCAGAAACAAGACACGATAAAAAGTAATTTACCGCTCAGTAAATGTGCTTCAATAGGCAAAGCAGGTCAGTTTAATTGAACCAAAAATGCAAATTTCACCTAATTTTTGGTAGTTTCCAGCTCCTTTTATATGCTCCTTTTCAAGCTCCAGTCACGTAGTTTTACATATAAAATTGCATCTTTGATTGTTTGTAGATGAGGATATCGACAAAGTGTGAACTGTTTTCCTAACGTGACTTTTTCACTGCAAATTGGATATCATGTGAAGCTTGTTAACCATGTAGAATTTTTATCGACTAATTTATGTCATTAACAGGTTGATTCTTAAACCAATCACAAAGAATCTGATGCAATATTGTTAAGTCGTAATTTTTTTTGGTAATATTGAGATAATTCAAGTTTGAGGTTCACTTCAAGTATAAAATTCAGGTTCTAATTATATTTACTAAAAATAAATGATGACAAACGTGAACAAATCAATATGACTGCGATAGAATGGAGCAATAATTTTCGCTTGTCATGCTATTTTAACTTTACTGCTTGATTCGATCTTCAATTTATTTGATAAGCGTAGCCTCAACATAAATAGAGTTATGGGAAGGTGAAACAAAGTTAACCCTCTTTTCAAAGCAAAGAAGATTGTGCTAGCTATTCTAAGGTCTCTACTTTTGGCAAATTTAAACAAAGGGGCCTGATCAAAGCATGTTTGTCACCATTTTCGACAAGAAGATTTGAAATACAAAAAATAGCAATACGTTCGCCAAAACAATTGGATAGAACCATTCAGCAACCCTCCTCTATTTTTAGAGAAAACAATAAAAATTTCGACTTCAATTGTAACCAATTTTAGCAAATTTAACTAATTTTTGGGCAGAAATTACGGAAACTGTGTACAAAATTAACAGAATTTGGTCTGATTTTTTCAAAATTTTACACTTCACAAAATTTCAGGAAAAGCAAAAGTTCAAAAAATTTTTACTTTTATAGTCTAAGCTGGACGGGTTTTTAAGGAGGAGGGGAACACACTAAAAACTTTCTGGAAAATCTCAAAAAGTTGTTCGTTAGTTCAACTGTAGATTTTTTACGACAGTACATAACCTATTTTATCTCTCAAAGCGTCCTCTGATCTGAAAAAAGTGCCTTCGGAACGTCCTCCGATCCGACTAACGTGCGTTCGAAATGTCCTCTGATCGGACAAAAGTGCGTTCGAAACCTCGCTCTGATTAGACTAAAGTGCGTTCGGAAAGTCCTCTGATCAGTCTAAAGTGCGTTCGAAACGTCCTCTGATGAGACTAAAGTGCGCTCGAAAACCTCTCTTGATCAGACTAGTGTGGGCACGAAAATGTCTCCTGATCAGATTAGTGTGCGCTCGAAAATCTCCCTGATCAGACTATAGTGTGGGCTCGAAATTTTCTCTGATCATACTAGTGAGCGCTCAAAATGATCTCTGATCAGACCGTCCCAGACAGAAGTGATCTCTGATCAGCCAAGTTCCAGACCATTGTCCAGACTAAAGTGCGCTCGAAGCCTTTTCCAGACCATGTAATTCGAGAGCACCGGGAACATGTGTGCCCTTGAAGATCGTCTGTTCAAGGGTCACTTCGGTCTGGTCACCTCGACCTGGGTAGTGATACAACTCACAACTTAATGCGATGAATATATCGATGGGCCAAAAAAGACTGCACAAAAAACATGTGAGTTTATAGTTCCTCCCTCCCACTATAGTGGGGTCGAAACAAAAAGCAGCTGCATATAACTGTAAGATATCACAAGTTGCTATAATCTTCCAGTAAACCGATGGTGTATTTGAAATATTCAGCATTCGTTATTCGCTTTTGTTTCATAACTGTTTTATGAGCGATATGAGGTGTGTTAATTGACCCCAGTCAGTTATGCACAATCTCCGTTTCATGTGTCAGAACATCGTCGTGTCAATTGATGAGTTGTTACTTCATCATGCATTCTTGCGTTGCTCAGCTGGCTATTAAAGTAGAATTTTATAGTTTTATGAAAGAAAATCTATAGATTTCTTTTTTTCTCAACTCTTTTTGTACAATCTAAGACACCGCCCAGACTATTTTCTCTAGTGTCATTGGCACCTAATCTTGGCCTAAATTTGAGCTGGTTTCTGGTTAAACAGGTTGTGTTTCAATGGAATCCAACATTTACTTGTTTACTCAAAGTTCTATATTGACGCAAAACATAGGTAGGTAATGTTCTGCAGTTTCAGGGCTATAATTTTTTTAAAAAATTTTCGCGACCGCTCTTTTATTGTAATTCGGAAACCCACCCTATTAATTAAATTCCTTCACAGAGCTTGTTGTTCCTACCCACTTTAATGGGGGAGGAACTATGTACTCAATTTTTTTTGTTCAGTCGATTTTGTCCGATCGATATAATAATCCTAGAGAGTTGTGAGTGGTATCTTTAGAAAGCCCATCCAGCGTAGAAAATGGAATTAAAGATTTTCTTGAGTTTCGCTTTTTACAGGGAGCTATCGAGATTTCAATTTTTGCGAGCATTCGGCCGAATTACGTCGCTTGCGTTAAAATTTTCCGTAATTTTTGTCCTAATTTTCGTCAATTTTGCTAGAATATGTTAAAATTGTTAACTGTAGTGTTCTTGTTTCTATCTTAAAAGATAGAGCAGGGTTGCTGAATTCTTCGAGTCGAGTATGTTAGCTAGAAGTTATGCCAAATTTTTCCAAAATTCAGCATTTGTTTTGCCAAAAATGGGACCGAATTTGCATTTTGTCTAAGTTTGCTGGAAATAGACACCTAACAACTGCGGACACATTTTTTGTAAGCTCAAAAGGAGAGCCAATTGTGGCCCCGCTGGCTTTCAGAGTCTTCTGGAATTACAATACTGGAAGTTTTTTATTTAAATTTAATCTCGATCATTATACAAAATGCAATTATTTTTCATTTAGTAAAAAATTTTGTTTAAAATTTGATCAATTTTTTGAAAATATGAAAAATTCAGTGTTTTCTTAGACGCCCAGCAATATCAGTGTTTATCTTTAACTCACAACGACTCCCTAAACAAAAAAAAATTATTAATTTTTTTAAGGCGCGCGGCCTTTCTTTAAATGTTTCCGCATTTTTAGTTTTTTATGTTAAATACTGATAAGAAAATCAGATCAGATCTCAATTATAGACAGATTTTGTTTTAAAAATTAAGGCCCAACGAACATATATTATGGCTTCAGAGTGAAGCTCATGGTTATTATGGCTTTGACCAGATGATCTCGTTAAATTTTTGTGGGTTTCTAAGGTTTTGCTTTCATTTGTTATACTTTTGTAGTCCAACGCCAAATTCATCCCAATCAAAGATAAAATACGCTTCATTCTGAGGTATAATTGAACATAGAAAATGCCTCCAGTTGTTATCTAAGGTTTCTTGTCACCTTGAATGTATTTGTTTCAACAAAACGTCGATTAATTTTTAATATTTGATAACCTTTTAACATATTTCTCTCAACTAGTAGTCTCAGTAAACACAGGACAAAATTCATTTCACGTGAGTCAATAATTAATATGTGTAAAAGTTTCATATTTAACTATTGGTTTTTTAGTTCTGATATTATCAGTTTAAAAGAAATTTTAACTTTTCGGTTTCATTTGGTTGGCATTGCTACGTTATGTAGTCTTGTTATAAGCAAGACCCATTGATGTTCAGTTGAGAAAAAAATGACCTTTTAAAAAAATTGCGGATAGTTTTTTAAAATTATAGTACCTTCAACTTTACGGTGTCGCAAAACTCTTTGTGAAGTTTTGACCTCTTCATGTATTTGTTGTTTCTTTGTAGTCTTTTGACCTATTCTCATTAGTAACAGGCGCATTTGGTTTCCTGAGTTAATGCAGTTTAATCCATTTCCTGCAGTTGAAATATTTTTTTTGCAATAGTTTTTCAAAAAAATTGATTTCGAAAACTTATTTGTATTATTGAGCTTCGCCATTTTTAAATCAGTTTTTAGTTGATTTGACAAAACTTTTTTCCAGTGACCTATAATTTAATCTTACTAAAGTTTTTACTTTCAGTCATTCCTTTCTGGGCTTTGTGACTACAATATTTCATAAAATATTTTTGATTTTCTTTTATTTGTAGTTTTTATAGGATTTTTTTTAAAAGAATTATAGCATTATTGGTAGGTTCCACTGGCTTGCAAAAAAAAATGCGCAGCTGAACAGTTTCAATGTTTCAACTGACATTCTTAAGGTTTGAAGGGCTTCACTGTAATTTTCGCGCAAAATGTCTTTTGTACTTTTAATTTCGCGCTTCACTGTCTTTTTGTTGTATGACGTACACTGGATAATGCCAAGTCTCAGTTGCTCTCTATGGAGACATAAATTAACCTTGAATTTGATTCAGTTAAAATTTTATGATTTAGGGTTCACTTTGAAATTATTTTTTCCAAAATCATTGTTTTCAAAAAACCCCTTTTTGCTTCTTTTTTTGTCGACCTGTTAACAAGTCGCATTGAGGACATATCTTTTCCCATGTCTTTTCTAATGAAGTGTAGGTCTATTTTCGTTTAAGTTTTATATGATGCGAGTTTGATTTTGCTATTTTTTTAATCATAGACATCGAGCTTTGGTAGTGATTAATGTGTGTTATTTGATTTTTATGATTCTTTTTTCTGGTAGTCCCATTAACAACAAGTTTCATCGGCCCCTAACTTGGCAATAATTTTTCCATTAGTGTTTTGTTGAACGATATGTATGTTTTTGAAAGTTTTCTATCTCTAAAGTTTTCATTTGGTAGCCAATTAAGTTAAAGATGTGGATGGGATTGGTCGGGATACTATGTGCAATCGCACATTACTGAGCCTCCTTGTTAAATTTGTAGCAATAGTGAACTGGTTTTTTATATCACTAATTTATTTAGTGTGTTTTAGATATGTCGTATTTGTTCTTGGGAAAATTATTTGCTTCTTTTAGTTGTTCTTCAGTAGTTTTAGCAGAAAGCATTGTTCACACCTTATTTCGTGCTTTTGCAATTTGTCTCAGTCAATCTAAGTCTGGGCTGACATTTTCCACACTTTCTCTGAAGTACATTCTGTTTTAAAATACAATATCTTTTAATCTTCACCTAATCTAATTAATGTCTGAAGGCAAATCTTTTGAGTCATCTTTGGCCTTTTTAGGGAAATAACTTAAGATAAAAAAATATTCTCTTCTTTCCCTTCATCTCTTTATTTGATTGATTAATTAATTGATGTTCCCCCTATTTTCTATCTTTTACATTGATTGGATGTTATACAGTTACTAAATTATCTTATAAACTCTTGGCAAATCAAATTTGTTCCGCTACGTTGTGATTCTCCGACACGTGGCCAGTTGATTTTTGCAAAAAAAATCCGAACAAAAGTCGGCCAGCATCAAACATAGAATAACGGCTTGTTTTTTTTCCAAAAAATCAAAACAAAAGTATTGAAAGCAGGAGGTAGGAGAAATAACTATAAAAGTATTAGTAATTCGCGTAGATTTTAAGATAAGTGAATTTCATCAAATTGACATGTATTGATACATACTGTGCAGGCACTTGTAGAATTATAATTATATAACAGTATAACTTTAATCATACGGCCATTGTACGAATAACCCCAATCGGCTATGGTCATTAATAGTAAACTGAAACTATGAGGTAATTTGCTAAGTCAGATGTTAAGACGACGACATAGATATGGATTGTTCAATATTTTATCAAACTTTCTTATCTAATGTCTTGTGGAATAGACGAAAAAATTGCAGCAAGTTTAACTTGCTATTCAGAACACAAGTCAAGTACATCGTGTAGTCTCATGCAGAGCGTGGAACAGATTGACGAAATAACTTCCATAACAATAGTTTTGTTCATTTCAATCTGCTTGCGATGGAATACAATTCAAAAATTGTACAGAATTTAATTTAATAGGCATTTTCTCAAGCGTAACTATATACAAAATTTAAAACCGCAGCAAATTGCTGAACAAAACTTATTGACTTTGAGAGTATTCCACATAAAAGGGAGCAAAATTAAAAAATATTGCGTATGCATTGGTAGTGAAATTGCCATAAGTATTAATCCTATAATAAAGCGTTTTTTATATTAGTTGATTTAATTTAAAATGTGATACATAAAAACCTTTGGACAAACATTTAAATCGTGTTTTCAAACAGTGTAGATAATCAGTAGTAACGAGTTAGCTTTGGATTGCCAATTAGTTTAACGATAAATGAATCTGAGTTATGACGAAAGTTAATTGTTTCAATCAATTTTTTTTAATACAATCGTCTACCGTAAGGTGCCCCGCTTTTTCACCGAAGGAACAAGCATAAGTTATTAGAACCCACTTTGGCACTTTATTTAGATACAAACAAGGAGTCTCGGTAATTTGCATTCGCACAATGTTCCGACCCCGCTAATCGAGGTTTGTATTCAAACGTCTACCAAATGAGGAAGAGATTGAAAACTTCCAAATTTCACAGATTGTTCAACAAAAAAATTATGTGAAAAACAAAAAGCTGGATTAGAGGGTCCACAAGATTTGCCATTAATGTGAGTACTAGACAAGAAAAAAAACAAATAATAGCAAATTTCACACCTCGAAACCTATATTTAAAAAAAAACTTAATAACAAAATGAAAATGAACTAAGATAAAACCTGAATTCAACAAATTAAGTTGTACATCAATAGAAAAGATATGAGACCTTTCAAAAATGACACTCCGTAACAAGTCGACAAATAAGAGCAAAATGTGCAAAGTTCAAACATATGTTTCTATTTTTGGAAACAACCAATTTCAAATTGATTACAAACATTAGGTATCTACTCGACTCATTAAAAAGGTTAAATTATACTTCAGAGGAAGAAATTGAGACCTGTCATTATCAACAATATGTTAGACGACTACAAAAATCAGTAAAAATAACAGGAAAGCGTTGTCACAACCGTTAAAATCATAGGCTACTCATAAAGAACAAGCAATATCTTCAATAACGCATTTTTCAACGCCAATTGGGCCACTACGATAGTTTAATGATGTGACAAAGAAACGAAACTCAAAAATGGGCGAATACTCAAAAATCACACTTCTTTTACGAAATTGAGTACAACCAAAGCCAAGAAACCATTACTTAAAAATGAAATCAATAAAAAAATTGGATGACGAGAATCAGAATGCTAATTTTTTTTACTAGATAGAGGATGTGACCTGTCAATGAAAAAAAATGAAAATGATAATCTGAAAAATCAATTGATTTTTCTAAAACAATTATTTTCAAAAATTCAATCAAAGCATAATTTATCAGCTTAAAACAAAAACAAATTATCATGCAGCTATTCAGGACGCCAGTTATGCTTGTTATTAGAGAGATTGAATGATAGAACTACAGACAAAAACAGCAAATGAGGGCAGAGCTCAAAATTTCACAAAGAATTTATCGAAACCACTGTATTGAAACCTTTAAAACTGTCAGACGTTGAGAACCAGTTAAAATTTCAGATTGACAAAACGTGTTCGAATTTTTTGCTAGAACCTATGTTAATTTGGAATGGGTCTTCTTTGTAAAGGGCCTTTGTAAAAATACAACAACTAGAACCACAAAATAGGAAGAGAAATGCTCGCAAAATCTTATGACATCACTTTTTCAAGCTCTGAAGAAATCTACCAACAAAATTAACCAACAACAAAATTGTTGTTTGGAACAGCAAAAAATTGATGATCCTTGCCAATAGTGAGGCTGACGTACCTGCTGACGACAATGAGATCCCAAAATTGGGATATTTGAAAACTTCTTCTCAAAAAATTAAAAGTCAAAAACTTCCAACTAAGGTTTTTTGATTGTCAGGAACATTCCCTATGACAAGGGTCTGAGGCAAAAGCAAAAAAAAAACCAAACAATTTTGCGATAGAACAGTTTTGCGGGCGCTCAAACTATAAAATATTCAAAAAAATCTTTCAAAAAGCTCTTTTGCATCTTCTTTAAATTCCAATTGGAGCTGCCCTCAAAGCAATAATTTGAAAAGGCAACGGATAACAAACTTGATTATAATTAAATAAGCAAAAATCACAAATTATATGAAATTTGGTAGTAAGATAGTCAAGAAACAACTCTTTAAAAAGCCCAGTATAAAGTGTGTTCTCTACTTCAAAGTGTGTTCTCTATAAAGTGTGTTCTCTACTTGCTGCGTGTGGACAGAAAGAAGATAAAAAGTAGGCAAACTTCAAAACTGAACTGACGTTTCTTTAAAAACATTTTTTTTCAAAAAGACGAACCCCAATGAAATCCGACCAACTATTGATTGTAACAACACCTGCCCTTGATTTGTTGGTTTCCACATTAGATCAAATTACATATGAAATACTCCAATTAGCCAAAAACATTTGACTTTATTTGTAAAACTATTGAGTTTATTTTAGGAAAAACATGAACGTTTTACTTCCAGAAGACTTCTATTGGAAATAAAAAAAACAACTCAGATTGTTACAGCAGATGTTTGGTCTCTCGTTTCAACTTTTTTAAGCAAAGTGGGATAAAAAGCCTGTTTTTAGCCATTTCTAATTAAAGAAGATTGTAGCGAAATTGTAACCAGAAAGCTGAAACCTTTGGATAAATTAGGATAAAACCAATAGGCAAGCCTCTTCTTTCTCTGACTTTAAAAACAATGGCATTGTTGTTAACAATTTTTAATTTTTTTAAAGCAAAATTGAAGAAAACTTGGCCAGGAAATTCGAAGAATCTGATTAAAAACAACGGAATTTCGTCATCACTCACAAAAATTTTAACCTCGATAACTCCCTGTAAAAACGGTAAATCAAAAAAATCTTTTTCATTCCATATTTTTCGCTGGACGGGCGTTCTAGTTTTACAAGTTCCAACTCTCTAGGAGGAATATATCAAACGGCAAAAATTGTTTGAACAAAAAAAGCCATTCAAATATATAATTCCTCTCCCCACAAGTGGTTCGGAACAAAAACAGCTTAACAAGTGACTGATTTTGCTCAAAGGTTGGAGTCGATGGACGCCTGTAATGTTTTCTGCACGCAAATTATATGAAATCTGGTTGTAAGATAGTCAAGAAAACAACTGTTTTAAGAAAACTCCTTATGAAGTGTGTTCTTTAATTCACTGACAATAAAAGTGCCCATTATATTTTACGACTAAGCTACGTGTGGGCAGAAAGAAGATAAAAAGTAGGCAAACTTCAAAACTGAACCGACGTTTTTTTAAAAACAATTATTTTCAAAGTCACAGGAGGCTTTAGATAACAAATGACAACTAGGTCCATCCTTATGTAGGTAGGTCCACCTATGGCTCTTAAAACCAAAATGTATCTTTGATTTATAAAACAGAGTCATGAGCATGCAAAGAAGAATCGTAAATAAAGGCAAAAGAAAAGAAATCGGTTAATGATATCAATTACGAAAAAAACATATTCAAAGCCATAAAATTCACGAACAATTCTCTGCCAATAAAATGTACAAATTTGACCGAAATTTTATGGTAAAAAAGAAATTTTCATTAATAGGGTTTGGATTTGAAATCATTCTTGTCAGTAATCAACATAAAAAACATAAAGAGTAAAATATTTTGAGAAAAACCGACCCCAATGAAATCCGAATAATTATTGATTGTAAGAACATCTGCCCTTGATTTGCTGGTTTCCACATTAGATGAAATAACAGATGAAATACTCCAATAAGCCCAAAACATTTGATTTTATATGTAAAACTATTGAGTTAATTTTGCGAAAAAATGAATGTTTTTCTTCCAAAAGATTCCTATAGGGAGTAAAAATTCAACTAAGATTGTTACAGCAGATGTTTAGTCTCTCGTTTCAACATTTTAAAGCAAAGTTGGATAAAAAGCCTGTTTTTAGCCATTTTTAACTAAAGAAGACTGAAATTTTACAAATTTAGCGGAAATTGTGACCAAAAAGCTAAAACCTTTGGATAAATTAGGATAAAACCAATAAGCAAGCTTCTTCTTTCTCTGACTTTAAAAACAATGGCGTTGTTGTTAACAATTTTTAAAGATTTTAGCAAACTTGAAGAACACTTTGTCCAGAAATACGGAAAATCTGAATAAAAACAACTTAATTCGGTCATCATTCACAAAAATTTTAACCTCGATAACTCCCTGTAAAAACGTTAAATAAAAAAAAATCTTTTTCGTTCCATATTCTACGCTGGACGGGCGTTCTAATTATACAAGTTTCAACTCTCTAGGAGGAATATATCAATCGGCAAAAATTGACTGAACAAAAAACCCATTTGAATATATAGTTCCTCCCCCTCAAATGGTTCGGAACAAAAACAGCTTCACAAGTGACTGATTTTGCTCAAAAGTTGGAGTCGGTTGACGCCTGTAATGTTTGCTGCACTCAAATCATAGTATTACCAGAAAAATATGAACAATTTTTGTAGTGATTTAACTTTCTCGGAGCAAGCTTTAGAGAGAATCAAATCATATCTGGAACATGTTTTGTTTCCTTTTCATTTTTTTTACAATTCAAAGAATTTGAATTGTATTGGGGCGCTGTCTTTTTTTTTAAGATCTGTTCACACATTTTCATGATTTTTGAATTTAAATTGGAGTAGTGATTTTGGTCACGCCGAAACAGGAAATGGAGCGAAAAAGCGAGTGGGCTTGCGGCGTGAATTTTTTTCGCTCTAATTTTAAAGTAGAGTGAGAAAACGGCGTTTGAACAAAAATTCGGTTTCTCGGTAGTGGTTTTTTGTTCACATGCGGCAATTTCACTCTGATTTTACTGGTTTTTCGATTTTTTGGATCTGATTTTTTTCTAAATGGTTTTCCCAATCCTTTCACAGCTAGCTCATTCAAGGCCTAGATTTTTGTTTGAATTAAAATTTTCTTTCTCGCTAGTGGTTTTTGTTCACATGCGGAATTTTGACATTGATTTTCTGTTTTTTTTCTGGTTTTTTATCTGATTTTTTTTTTAAAATGGTTTTCTTAGTTCACTCATAGTCCATTCTAGGTCTAGTTTTTCTGTTTAGTCAATGAAAATTCTTTGAATTGTACGTCAGGACTTGTCCTGCTATGTTTTTTGTTTCAAGCAGAAAAAAGAAGAATGCGATGGGTGAAAACAATGTGAGAGGGTTGATAAAACACTCATCGCGTTCCTTTGTACTTTCTTTTTCATCACTCTTAGATTTTTTTATAATGTAGTTCATTTCAAAATTCCGGACTCTAATTGGAATTTGAAGCTCCTCACAAATTCCATAAAAATGAAATTGAATAGATTTAATGAAAAATTCAAAATGTATAAAAGAAAGATGTATAAAGATCTACAAAAACTGAACACATGAGAGTTGAAAAGGTTTATCTCCTAAAAACGAGAAAATATTAAAAACAAGGTGAAAATAAACAGCAAAAACTTGGATTAAATGAACTTCGATTGCGATTTCTGTTTCGTTAACCCTCTTTCTTTTCTTCTTTATAATTCACAACAGAAACAAATCAAAATGAAGGGGAATAATTCGACTATATAGTTAAATAGATAGGCGTGGTTCACTCCACGAAAACAAACCCAAACTAATTTATTACATTATTTTTTTTACCTCTCCAAGAATTTGATGATAGATATTTTCAATCATAAACTAAAGAGTGAACAGAAAATTAACGATAGAGCTCTTCGACTAACCAATCTAACAACGAGTTGCCAACGGCGGATTGACATCTGCTTTGCTCCGCAAAAGAAATGTTCCAACCTACCAAACAACCATTTTCGGTGGCTGCAATCGAAAACTCAAACGGCTAGTACATTAGCGCCGTCCATTTTACATGTGGAGTTTTTTTTAGTTCCATCTGCTGAACAAAATTAAATAGACGGAAGATGGAGTTTTTTTGTGCATGCTTTATTCTCAGTTAGAGCGATAAAAAAGTTTTTAAAAGTTTATCGTGCGTCGAAAAGAATGTTTTGTTCAAGTGAGGCATATTTGAATCCATTTTCAAGTTCTGACTCATGGTTTTCTGTCCAAAGTGGTCTTTTCAATTTTGCCAACAAATAATATTCATTTGGTATTTTCAGAATTTTTATGCATTTTGGATATATTTTCGTTATTTTGTGATTTCAGAGAATTTTCAGAGTATTCTAAAAAACCTGCTTTATTTTTGGAACGACACACTTTAGTTGCTACCCGGGAAAACTGTAGGATTGCATTTAGCATTTAATACTTCTCGTAGCTGAAGTATTCCAAAAGTACACACAGGACAACAGAGTTCGAACAACAACTGTGGCAAATCTCCCGAAAAACTTAGCGATGTTCGTGTTTGTTCTTTCTTTTTATTTTTCTAATCTAATTTAGTTGTTATCCAACTGACTAGTTTAACAAACTAAAAATTATAACCAATTTTTAGCTAGATGTAGTGTAAAATTTTGCGTCAATTCGATTTCGAAGTTCTTTGTTTTAAAGGAAACAAATTCATATTGAAACTTTCAGATTTTGGAGGGCAATGATTTGTAACTTCCGTTTGCTATACAGTACATGGAACATTGATTAGAGAAAATTTCATTAAAACAAAAGAAAGATGAAGAAATCATTTTCAATTTTAGGTGCACTCTTGAGTTTTAGATCTTCTATTTTGTCGAGACTTTCATTCAAATTTCTAATTTGTCATATCAACTATACTAGTAGGTCCGTTGACGCTATGTAAATGCCTGTTATCTTAAAACTTAAACAATTGATATTCTCATAGAAAACATTCGTTATAACTGATGTACGTGCAATCGTTTCACTGAGCTTTTTTTGCAAAACTAAATTAGACGCACCAAAAACAAACGAAGACAGCCAGATCTGTCAAAGAAGGTTTTATGAGAGTTAACAGAAACACACGTTATGACAGACTCCTTTCTTTCTGCTGTCCCATTTTTTTTATTCTATCGCTTTCGTCTTTTCTCTTGTTCTTTCCTTTGTTCACTTTCCCTTTTAGTCTGCTCTCTCTCTCTCTCTCTCTCTCTCTCTCTCTCTCTATCTCTCTCTCTCTCTCTCTCTCTCTCTCTCTCTCTCTCTCTAATTCCTTCTTTTCTTGGTTGTTTGATATTTTCTTCTGTTCTTTTTATTTGTATGTTTTCAATTTAATTTTTCAGTTTCTACTGTTTTTCGTACTGTGGTTTCCTTATGTCCTCAAGCTTTTTCTGCACCGTAATCTTTTTTCCTCTCTCAACAGTTTTTTTTATTATTTGAGAGGTCAGAAAAAATTTAGAAAGAAAAAGAAGGAGAGAGAACAGTTCAAAAGAGAAGAAAGCAGATCCTGGCTAAGACAATGAGTTCCCATGCTCATAAAAAGGGATGAAGTTGCTAATGACAAAAGGATGGATGAGCTCATGACAATGAATCTGCTCAAAAAAGGAATCGTTAGTAAGCCTTCGCGGATGCGATTAAGAAGTCAAGAAACACAGAACTGAGTGAAGGGGCTGGCTAATGCCATCAACAAAATTCTCCTTGAAGTACCTAAATTAGAAATATTAGATACCTATCATATTTTATATGCAAAAATTTCTTTGTTACAGCCCTCCCTATTTATCGCGAACAATTTTGTTTTAACTTGAAGATTTGAAGACCTCAATATTGCAATACATAAGTTTTTGCCACCTAACTTCGGTTTGTGTTACGGCATCTTTTCGGTCTTTAATTCTTGTTATCAAAAAGTTTGCTCATTGATGTTCTCTGTAGAAAAAAATTTCTCGTACAGTGAAACTTTGAAAAACATTTTTCCATCAACACTTTTCAAATAAAAATGTTTGCGGTCAGTGACTTTTCTTATTACAAATTAAGACAGTTTTTTCTTCAATTTTTTGAAAATGAAATTTAAAAAACGCTGTTTTTCTGTCATTAACTACTTTTCTAGCCTTACACAATTTTGATCAGACACCTTTTCAAAATCAAAAAGATTTAGGGTCACAGACACTTTTCTATACAAGTTTTTCGTCACAGACCCATCTCCGAACATCTGATCGGCCAATGATTTCTTCAACACTATTGTTTTTAGTCATTGAAAAACAGGTTATTGTAATTTTCTGTATGCAAGAAACTTCGGCAGCCGGGTTTTGCAAAGCGTTTTTTGAAAGATGACATGACTTCTTACCATTATTATGGGTCAATGACCTTTTTGGCAGCACTTTCCGTTCAATGAATATTTTGCAATATTTTTTTGTCAGTGACCTTTTAGAAACAAAATTTGGTCGAAGACCTTTTTACAAACTCATTCGGTAATTGAACCCAGGTCAGCAACCGCAT